>NC_142512.1:50228636-50531666 GCF_057876585.1 Rhinolophus sinicus
GAATTATAGGCTACAAGAAATTTTCCTTCAGCTTGTTGAAAATGTAAATTTCCACCATTGAAAATACTCACATAGTCTCACATTCAGTGTTGATGAAGACGCTTATGTCAGTACAATTCTCCATATTTTTGTAAGTAATCTTTGTGCTTTTTTTCTAGTCTGATAGCTTTCAGGATTTTTCTCTTGATTCTTGACATTATAAAATTTTAATACAGTATAACTAGATGAAACAGTAAAAGTTGGAAAATAAGAAACTTCTAAATGTTTGGATGTTTTGTATTGCGTAGATAAGCCATCTGAATGACCAAATACTTACTGAATTTTAGTTTACATCTAACGTCAAAGGACATGGAATAAACTGAGTTCTGATTCTAGCTCTACCCTAAGAGGCATGTGATTGTTCTCTGGGTTGAAAACTCCTCTGGGCATCAATTTTCTCTTTCCTCATACACAAAATGAGGTTATAGTAAGTGTCTCTAAGATCCTTTTCAGTTATAAAACAGTATGCTAGGAGTTCTGGGTCTTTATAAACTAAGAGATTGTGTGTGTGTGTGTGTGTGTGTGTGTGTGTGTGTGTGTGTGTGTGTTCTTAAGACAATAGCAAACATAAACTATATCAATGATATTAGTACTACTTATTAAAACCATTTCATTGAAATGGTTTCTAGAAATCTAGCATCCCTTAACTCCTTTCCTTGTGACCATTTTCTTTGCAACTGCATTTCTTTTGAAAGTATGACATCAAAAATGAGAATACATAAGTTTAGGAATGTCGTTCAATGTTTCTTTTAATCTTAGAGCTGAGCTAGAAGGGAATGTGTACAGGTCACTGAATTGAAGAAGGATTCCATGTGAGATGCTATATATATTCCAACTTCTGCCAAGAGGATCCTTAAATATTCACAAAGGGAATTCTAGAAAGCTAAAAGATTTCTCCCTCCAAAAGGCATAGGAGCCCTCTGAATTAAAGCTTCCGACCTCTGAGTACCGGGCTACCCCTGATTAAAAACAAATGGAACATGTGCTGGGGAGCATAAGTCTACGTGATTTATGGCTTGGAAAATTAAGTTACTATTACTTATGAGGCTTGGAAGTGAAGGCCCAATGCAATACTAATTGAGAGTACAGAACGGGTATATGCTGAAATTGGGAAAATATATTTTAGAGAATGGCTGAGTGAAGACATCAGGGTATGTAATTAAATGGCCTTAAAAAAAAAGTCACACTCCCACCAACCTCTTATATCAAACAATTGGAATGTGTTGGTTTTATTAACTGGTCTTCTGCCATTAGTTCCATCAAGCTGGGTACAATTGAGTTAATTTTCACTGTTGACTGACTGTAGTGGACATTAAAACTTCTATTCCCAGGTGTCTTGTAATAAGGGAGTATTAGTTTAGGAGAAACATTTGTAGTAGTCCTCCACTAACTAAGGACTATTTAAAATGCAGGCAATTACTAGATTTAGGTAAGCTACACAAATGTCTTCTGCGTTCTCTGTAGTCACAAAAGTACATTTTGATGAGTTTTCTGAGGAAGTTTATTTTCATAGGAAAGGAACAGGAAGTCCTGGTCGTGAAAGGTCAAATGCTGGAAGCCGTGGGAGGGCATGAAACTATGCACAGTGCCCTTGCCACCAACTCTCTCATGCCAGTGTAAATCCACTTTCCAAGCAGCTCAGAAAGCTGCAGGGCAAAGAAGTAAAAAAATTAATGCTTTCTTAGAGTTGGGCTGTGACTATATGAGTGATAAAATTGATGACATATGTAGAGACTTCTTATTTTTATTGGACAATCAAACATTCCAGACTGATTGCTATAATTTAGAACAACTACTAAAAATTTCTGAAATTGATGGGTGATGCTGTCTAATCATAATAAAGACCACTTTTATAATCATTGAACTTGGTTACTGAGGATATGCATGTACTTATTTAAATACAGCGAAGGGCTGTTTTGCTAATTGAGAATTATTTTCGAATCGTGGCACTAAAAGAATATTTCCCCTACCTACTCTTGTTTTTAAATCCATACATTTTATTCCATAGTTGCGGTTGTCATGGGGGGGTTATTTTGCCCTCCAGGGGACATTTCACAATGTTTGGAGACATTTTTGGTTGTCACAGCTGGGGCGGGAGGTTGCTCCTAGCAACCAGCATCTCCGTGGTAGAGGCAGGAGTGCCCCTAAGTTTTCGGAAGTGCACAGAACAGACCCTCATAATAAAGAATTAGTCAATCCACAATATCTGTCGTGCCAAGGTTGAGAACTCTACTCAGGGGAGGGAGATCTTTAACTCTGCATTACCTAGATCATTAACTCAAAAAATTATAATCCATGGACACATAAACCAGAGTGGGGAGGCCACTAATTATTACTCTAAATGGACTCAACTTATAAAAATGTGATTTACACATACTTTTTCAGGAGCACATTCATTGTTGACAGTGAGCTATGGATGTACAGACTTAAACCAACCAAACAACAACAACAACAAAAACCCAGTGACATCATCATCTGTGGGAGCGACTCACCTTTTCTATGCCTGGCCTGGCACGTTGCCCCCAGTGAGAACTCAGTAAATACCTGCAAATGAGATGGACTTTTTTTTTAATCAGTTGGTTATTTAAAATGTATAAGGGTAGGTCTTCTTAATAATTTACATAATTTCTTTTTAGTAATGATCTAAAAAGCCCAAAAGGAGAGAAAAAAAAATATTCCTAAAGAAACTAAATTCTCACCTTTTCCTAATTGAAAGAAGGTGAACTTAAAGGAGAAGTGTTTGGTATTAAGAGTGTGGACTTGGTCGAAATAGTAGGCAGTTTTGTGGCAATTTTAGTCTGAGATCTGCTCTGTTTTAGTGAGATACACGGACCGTTTCCAGATACAGAAATATTTGTGTGACTTTCGGAGGAGCATTCCTCTACAGCAACCTTCCCCAAGCTCTGCTGTTCTTCAGGACCTTCTTTTTTCCATCAATGACTAGGAAGAATAAAGTCTTAACTTTAGCCCACTAGCCTGAGGTAACAAAGATATTTCACACCCGATAATTAGGGGCTGGCAGGTAACCCAGCTAACCCCTGAGATAGAAAACACATGGTTAATAAATTGTTTGGTCACACTTCCTGCCACTCTGACTCAGAGATGCTTACGCATCACATCAACTGCCCATGCACAGGTCTCTAACCTTTTGGGTTTTCTGGTCAGGAACTCTGAGGAGGGCGGGGGAGGCAGAGGAACAGTGACAAAGAGGAAGAGATCCCCAGAGACCCAGAACCAGACAGATGAAGAGCTAAAGACAGTTATCTGGGATAGAAGTTTCTAGACTTTCACTGAAGTCTCTCTCTCTCTCTCTCTCTCTCTCTCTCTCTCTCTCTCTCTCTCTCTCTGTTTCTCACACACACACACAGTCACATAAACACAGAGTGAAATGTCATTAAACAAAGATTAATTAAGTCTATCTAGATGTATGTAAGCATATGTAGAAACCATCTTTCACACTTTCTTAGTCATCTTTAAATTATTAACTCTAGACTAACATAACGTTCCTTTATTATTAAGGATTTTAAAAGATGATGAGAACTAAAAGAAGAGTTAAGCATTAGGATAATACAGTTGGGAATGGAAGTTACAGATGTGACAAAACAAAATTCCTATCCATATACAGATATGGTGTTGTGTCTATGTATACATAATTTTTATCTATGAGATAAAAAAAGTTATACCAACGTCTCTTCCTATGGTCAATAATATTAATCACATTTTATTTCTGACAGCCTTACCTATACTTGGAAATAAATTAATGGCTGCCTAATGAAATTTAAGTGTAACTTAAAGATGAAAAATAATTATATTGAAAAAAATGCATCATGCAAAGCTAGAGAATTTTTAAAAAGTGATTTCACAAAAACAACTGAATCTAACTTCACTCATGAGCCATGGCACAGAGCCTTGAAAAGGGTCAGTGGGCACTTTTTTAACAAACATGAGTAAATGAATAATTCTAGTTGATATTATGAAATGTTGAGTTGGATACAAAATAAGAAATCCAACCTAATATCTGCGTGTTTAGTAAGTTTAACTATATGAAATTGCTGAGTTTATAGGTCAACAATGAGTAGCAACAGTTTTACATAGTTGAGAATAATAGTTCCATATGAAAAAGAAAACGACAGAAAATTTTAAATATCTCCCCTTACCTCCCAAATTATCTGTGAAAGAGCATCTTCAAAGTTAAATCCTACCATTGGTGTGGGGTGACTGACATCTTAGAAATAATTCTTTCCTCACTAGGCATGTGAAATGAATTTCATTTCAGGAAGGTACCAGTATCTCTGGGTATGTTGAGATTATGTGGGAATGGGGCAGGAACTCTGCAGCCATCGTCAGGCAAATGGGTGAGACGCAGCCGGAAGGAACCAGGAACAGCCAGCACGCACAGCGCCAGGCAAGATTCGAACTCCTTGACATAGATTTACTCATTTAAATCTCACAAGAAACCAATGAGGCAGCATTACCACTAGCTCCATTTTTAATAGACAGCATAACAAAGGCAGAGGCTAGCTAAATCACTCAGCTGAGGTCACACATCTGTGGGTGCTGAGACAGAAGTCACACTTAGGCACTTCCTGAGACACTGCATTTCTCCCCAAATAGCACCCTGCCCTTCCTGGCTTCACATCCCTTACTCGATTTACATTTCCTCATGGGCATTTATCCCCACCTGCTGAGTATATTTGCATGGGCTCATGTATTTATTGTTTTGTCTCTTTCACAAAATCTGAGTCTCCTGATTGTGTCAGCTGTGTCTTTTTCATTTGTTGAGGCATCCTCTAGACCTAGTCCTGGGAGATACTAAATCAATAGTTGTTGGAATAAATGATTGTGTGAATGAATGAATGAATGAATGAATGGCGCACCCCACACTAGACTAAGGAACAAGGGAAGACTCAAAGCATCATGTTATCAAACATAAGAATAACTTTCTAATCAAAGATGAGACACAACATAAGGGATTGGGGGCCAAGCCTGAGGACATTCCCAGCCGTGGGGGTGAAGCTGAGGAAGGCACATTTCCTCCCCTGCCTGGTGAGAAGTACGTGGTACCAAGCCTATTGGGTCAAGAACGTGTGCCATTCTTGCCTCTGTACCTGGTCACTTCCACCGCCACCAACACCATGAGGAGAAGTTCACTTTTTAGCTGCTTTCCAGCAGAACCATTGCACTGAGTCTTACGTATTCTTCCTCTGATGAGTTTCCAAGAGCACTGACCGGGATTCAGATCAAAAAATGTCCCCATGAAATCCAGAAAGCTCAAACAAGGACTAATGCAGGCCTTGGTTTTAATTAGCACCAAAAAGTAGCCAAAGTTCCCACTGTGGAGAGGGAAAGTAGGAAGGGGGGGAAGATTGCATCACTGAATGTGAAATGTTTCCATGAATTTAAATGAGAACTATTTAAACACATTTACACTGTTATGGATAATGATTCCGGCTGCTTACTAAAGTTGCAGAAAAAGAAAACAATCAATGTTAGACAAAATAGGATGAAGAGCATTTTCTTTTTCCATTGTTTTCCATGAAGTGGAAATAAGGGAGCAGTCTATACAGTAGCAGTTAATACAACAATCATTTTTAAATTTTTAAGAATATAATTGAGTTACATTTTTAATACAGGGTCTGGATCAGGATTACCAAATAAAATACAGGATGCCCAATTAAATTTGAATTTGAAATAAACAACAAATAATTATTTAAAAATTCTGTAAAGTATGTCCCACATATTGCATGGGACACATACTGGGAAAACAGTATGTCCCAAATAGTACATGGGAGATACTTACAATTAAAAAAAAAAAAAAGCAAACAAAACAAAACAACTGATGGCTTATCTGAAATTCAGAATTAACTGGGTAGCATTTGTTTTTATTTGCTAAACCTGGCAGCCTTCACCTGCGCTTGCGAACCCCCTCCCAGAACCCCTGCTTCCATCCTGCAGCTTGCAATTTGACAGACATTCAGCTGCTTTCAGAAAGCCTTGAGTTCTGTGAGCACACAGTAACTTCTTTTAGCCCACACATCTCTTCCTGTTTAGTCTGTGACCCCTTTTCCACCCTCTGATATCACCCCTTATTTGCATCCTACTCTATCCTTAGGCCACTCTCCCAGACATTCAGAGAGTGGGTTATGGAGGATAGTGGGTGGTTGGACAGGGAACCCTGAGAATTTGGAGGCCGAGTGGGAGAGAGTAGGTAGGTAGAGAGAGTCAATTGTGAACAGTGTCAACAGCCTGCTGGGGGAAGCTCAACAATGACCGTGGTGCTTTCATACAAAGTTAAAGTGTGACCCTGGAGTGACCTTGGACCAATCAAATGCCATCCACCCTCTGGTCTATTGAGAGAACCCTGCAGAGGAAGCCAGCCAAGGAGCCCATTCTCCTGGAAGAAAGTTACAGGACAGACGGGTAGCTCCTTTGGTTATCCCTTAGCTGAGTGCAAGCACATTATTCCTCGCAAGCACTGTTACCAACTTAGGCGTGCTGTTGCTGGCAGCGTTCCAAGCAGTTGACACCTTTACAACAACCGTTTTCCATCTTTTTTGTCTAATCCAGCCACTGATCCTTGAATTGGGGTCACAGGAGCTGTCTTCAGAATAGAGTGAGAAGGGACTCAGATCACCAGAGGCATTGCGGCTCCATCTTCCATTGTGGAGTCAAAATTTTAATCTGATTTGACACAGTTATTTGGGGAATCCGTGGACTTGTCATGAGATAGATGATTAAAGCGGAACTAAGGGATTTGGGCCTGTCTTTGTGAAGAAGATTAAAAAAAAAAAAAAAAAAAGTTGGAGGAATTAGCTTTGTTTCTCTCTTTATACACCCCTCACAAGGAAAGTGTACTGTGAGCCCTTGGCAATGCACTTGGTTCCAGGAGCCGGGTTGGGCTTGGGGGATGGGGGCAAGAGAGACCAAAGAAAGACTTGGTTTCTCAGAATCAAGTTGTTAGGAAGTATACAATGCTTTTCTTTTTTTTTTGTCTTTGTCACTAGCCAACTTGGCCGAAAGAGTTACAGAAAACAGTGAAATGGAAGTTATTTTATTTCTTTTAATTGAAGAGTCCTTAGAAGTAATAATTAAATTATGGTAAAGGGCAACGAATACAGCTTTAGGGAGGCAGCACAAGAAAAGGCCGTATATGTTCTGTGATTCATTTGTAAGTCCGTGATCTAATTCAGTTTTTACTTGGCTCAGTTGGAGACAGCTTGTGCTGACCAGTCTCTGAAAGGCCAAAGCGCATACCACATTGCTTGCCACTTTTAGAACTCTGTTCCCGAAGGTGGTGAGGTAGGTGTGGACGCCCCCAATGTCAAAACCAGGGTAGCATTTCCCCCAGGGGAACGTGTGTGTGTGTGTGTGTGTGTGTGTGTGTGTGTGTGTTTCCAGGTGGCTTACCTTTGTCATTACACATTCTTGCAGATTTCCTGTTTCTTCCTTCTGTACAGCAGGAGGATTAGCAGATAAGAGAAAGTCCCTTACTCACATAAGAACAGGATTCACCGTCTTTGGTATGTAACATTTTGCCCTAAGCCCAAGAAAACACCAAGGTTCAAGAAGGAGAGAATTGCATTCATTCCTTCCACCACCTGTCAACACTAGGAAACCAGGATGTTAGAGTCTCATTTGAGATCCCAGCATTGGAACTAGAAGTCCCTAAGGGGAAAAACGGCAGTGGTTCCATGATCCCCACGCGGTACATAGAATGGGCTGGGGTGGCGATTTCTGTAGTCTTGACATCACAGGACTGTTACGTACAGGAATTCTCCCACTCTTGGTCTGAGGACTTGATTATGCCCCTGCTGAAGGGCCCCACAGACCAACAGAGAGGTGTTGTTCTCCCCTGAGTACAGACTCCCAGGCCTTGCGTTTGACCTTGGGCAAATCACATAAAGTCTTGGGACTCTTATTTCACTAGCTATAAAATAGGAACCATTCTATCTGCCCCTCCCACCTTCAGAGGGTTCTTTAAAGGGTAAAGTGTTAAGATTATCAATTTAAAAGTACTTAAAAGTAAAAATTAATGTAGTTTAGGCATTAATATCCTAATTGCTGTCATCATTCTGATACCAGTATCAACATCCCTGTGTTTTGCTGATGGAAAAGTGTGTAATTTCCCTCACGTGCGTACCCTGCTCCATGATGCAGCAGGCACGCTCCCACCTTTGCACTGACTGTTCCCTCGGCCTGGAATGTTCTTCTGCCCTACAGCATCATTGCTAGCTTCCTCTCCTCCTCCAAGGTTTGTTCAAACGCCATCTTCTCCGTGAGGCCTTCTCTGACTATTCTGTTCAAATTACAACCCACCCCTCCACCCTCAGCATTTCTGATACTCCATGGCTACTATACACCTTTCTATAGAATGTATCTCTTCCAACACACTATTAAATCTATTGTGATGAAATATAATTATGATTGAAGTAATATATTAAATTGACATAATAAATCTCATTTATTATGTTTATGATCTCTTACCTGTCTGTTTCACAAGGGCAGAGTTGTCTGTGTACTTTGCTTATTAAAATACTCCAAGCTTATTTAGGGCCGCATCTGGCACAACGTAGGCATTTTAACAATATTTGTTAAATTAAGTAATTAATTAAAAATAAAGCCTTGGTCGTCCACTGCATAAAACTATATATGCTCCCGGTTCCTTAACCTAGAATCCAAGGCCAAACACAACCCAGTCTAATCTACCTTTCAGTTTCGTCTTTCTCCCCCCACACCCCCGCTCCCCTTTTTTGTTTTTCTGTTGTTGTGTTTTTGGTTTCCCTCTTTAACAAACACATTTCAGCTAATGTGGATTATTCTCAGTTGCCCCAAATACCCTACAGAATTGTATAAAATGTACTTATCCTGTTACTTTTGCTTAGAATGCCCACTCTCTAAATGTTCTCATTTCAAATCTCATTTATCTTTCAAGTTCAGATTTGTTCTCCTCTATGAAGCCCTTCCTGATTTTCAAACAGGGACATAACCTTTCCCTCTCTTACCTCTCAGCCTGTGACTTATGCCTCCAGTATGGCGCTTACATTTAGTCAGTTGGGGTGCCGTTTGAGTTTGAAAGGGGTGCCACAAAGTACCACAGACCAGGTAGCTTAAAGAACAGAAATGTATTTTCTCACAATTCTGAGGGCTACAAGTTTGAGATCACAGCATTGGTAGAATTGGTTTCTCCGGAGGCCTCTCTCCTTGGCTTAGAGATGGCCATCTTCTCCTAGTGTCTTCACATGGTCTGTCTTCTGTGTGTGTGTCTGTGTCCAAATCCCCTCACAAGGACACTAAAGCCCTTGGATCAGGGCTCACCCTAAACACCTCATTTTAACTTAATGATCTCTTTAAAGACCCCGAAACAGTCATTCTGAGTTACTAGAGGTTAGGACTTCAACATATGAATTTAGGGGGATATAATTCAGCCCATAACAGGTACATCCCTCATGCTTCCCTCCAGGGACCTTACAACCTGCCCCAGGAGCTGTGAGTCCCTTTACGACACGTACTTGGTCTTCCCCGTTTTGGTAACTCCCAAGCAATGGAGCATAGTTTCAGACCTCAAAGGCTCTCAAAAATTGTTGAGTGAACCACTTTCTGAGCACAGCCTCCCAGAACCCAGACAGAGTAGATGATGAAGATTGGCATGACTTCCTTGTTCCCTGCTTTTTGCACCACCTGTCAAATCAACAGACCTCCTTGATGCTGTCTCAGCTTAGTTCCTTATTCCTTTTCCTTCCTCCCAAGTTTGCCGTCCTAAGGATTCTTTCCCAACTGAGGGCAGGTTTTATTCTCCAGTTGCTTTCTGAAAATAAGAATAAACTAAGCCTTTATTCTGCTAGTCAACAACTGAGCATCCTGTAGCTTTCCAGACAAACATTGTGTAAAATGGACCACATTGTAGCACAGAGGGGATGGTTAAACCTCAAGGAATGTTACAACTAATTGTTCCAAGTTAGCACATATGTGCTTTGGTTTTGACACTTGTTCATTTGGAAATGCGTGATATCCTTGACAACCTGAACTTCAAATGTAGAATTTCTAAAGCTCTTTTCAGACCACTAAAATTATATATTTCAATCAAAATGTAAAATGTTGTTAGCTAATACAGGATTCCAACTTCAGAAACCATTAGCTGAAAAAACTCTAGAAATTTAAGTTAGGAGATTGACAATTATGAATGCTGTGAGCCTGGAAACACAGAATTCTTAATTTTCCAAAAAATGGTTGATCTTTACAGTATAGGCTAAAGATCTTATATGTAGGAATTCAGTCCTCAATGAAATTCTTCAGTTAGCATTTACAAACAAAACTGTGACACCCAATTTTCTGTTAATGAAAAGAATAATCTATCAGTGAGACGTGAGACTGAGAAGCACTGAACTGGCTTATTGGTAAAAAAGCAGATCACTTGGAAATTTATGCTTAAGGAAAATGTCATCAAGCAGCTATCTCTGAGAAACAAGAACACCCAAAAGCTCTGAAAGTAAAGAAAATAAGTATTGCCATAACTTTTAGGAATAGGGAGGCCATGTTTTCAGGAAAAAGAAGACTGAATTAGGCCAAGAGTTTAAGTTCTAGCCCTGTTTCTTCCAGGCATTTGCTGAGTGAAGTGGGGTAACTCATAAATCCTGGTTGGGCTTCTGTGTCCTCATCTGTAAGAAGAAAAGGCAGATGAAATGATAACCATCCTGGAAGCAAGGCTGAATTTTGAATTTCGAAGAACTCAAAATTCTCTGTGAATTTGGATTATATTTTAAAATCTTCAATTCAAGGAAGCCTCATTGACTATTTAAGGGGTACTTGAATTGCACAGAAGATGAAACCCAGGAACACACAGAGTGTGTACAGTGATCAGTAAAAAAAGTTCTCGGTATGTACATGCCTTTGAGGATCCATGATTGTGGACAGGGTGCTCTGATCCTCTCGGTGCCTCCCACCTGCTGAAGCAGAGACACTCATCAAGAGGTCCCATGGTGACCACAATAAACAACCACGAGACATCGTGACGGTGAAAGCATGTCAGTAAAGCAGGCCTATCCCTCGGGTCCCACTACGTCATCACCCAACTATCTTACAAGACATAATATATAAACTACAGTGACCAGGAAGATGCTGCGAGCATAGGTCAAGTTCACACAGTAAAAATGAAGTACATAGGGAAGTTGACTGCTTTTTCACAAATTCCTAGATAAATGGAGCATTTATCTTACATCGTGTAAGCAATCTTGCCCTGATAAATCCAATTTTCTACAAATTTATTCCAAAGAAAGAAGTCTCCTGAGTACCTCCAGTGGACAGAGCCAGGAGCTGCTAATGGAGCACTGCCTCCAGGCCCCTAGAAAAACCTGCCAGTTGCCATTCCTGATATTCCTGGTAGGTTGAGCATCCGCTGGCTGTAGAGAGACCTCATCACCCAGGCATCCTGTCCCTCAGGAAAAGACCAAAAGCCGGTCAGGTCATTATGAGGTCTATTTGTTTATAAAAGTGTATAGCAAATTGGTATTTTCTTGTTTTTTTTTTATTCCACTTGGTAAAGCTCATCATGACCTAGGTATGCAAAGCATATTGGATTTTTAAGAGTTTCCCCACTAAAGCTTTCAAACACATGGAAACCCAAAGAATCTCATTAATTTAGAGCTGATTGAATCCTACTGGCTGGTAAACTCCAACAGAGAATTATGTCAGGGTTATAGAAATAATAATAATCGTGCACAGCAGCAGGCAACCTATAATCTACCTTATGTCTTTCCATGTTAGCCTTTTTGATATTTTACATGAATAGAATGATATATTAAAATTCTATGTATGTCTTTTGCATGTGCCTTCTTTCATTTAGCATAATAAAGATTCATCCATATTATAACATATATCAGTACTTTGTTTCTATTTAATGCCAAATAGTATTCCATTATATGGAAAACTGCATACTACCATGTTGCCTCGAAAATAAGACCTAGCCAGGCAATCAGCTCTAATGCGTCTTTTGGAGCAAACGTTAATATAAGACCCAGTCTTATATTATAGTAAAATAAGACCGGGTCTTATATTAATCTTTGCTCCAAAAGACGCATTAGAGCTGACTGTCCGGCTAGGTCTTATTTTCGGGGAAACACAGTATGTTTATCTACTCATCAATACATGGAAGTTTAGATTGTTTGTATTTTTTGGCCATTATGAATAATGCATTTTGAACATTCACATAAAAGTTTGTGTGTGGATCTGTTTCCATTTCTCTTGGGTAAATAGTCACAAGTGGAATTGTTGGGTCATGTGGTATATTTATCTGTAAGAAACTATCAACTTATTTTCCAAAATGTCTGCACCATTTTACATTCTCACCAACAATGTAGAAGACTCCCAGAGTCTCCACATCCACACCAACCCTTGTTATTATCTGTCCTTATGATGCTAGCAAGAGTTTTGAGACTCAGATTATTTTTGGATTCACTGACTTCTAGCTATTCTTCGCGTGAATAAATACACAGAAAGAAATTGTATTGATAAGTTATCATAAGTGTGTGAAGACTTAAAGACCTCTTAATACTCCGCAATCATTTCATCTAAGTCCCCAAATTACAACCTGTCACTTGCTTTACTATTTGAAAATTAGCTGTTGTTCTTCTCTCCCACTTAAATACTTGGTCACCTCTAGTGTAGCCTAGTACGAAAAACTTTCAATTGTGGACAAGAAAAAATAACCAAGAAGTGGTGAAAGAAGAAATAACAAACCAGAGTTTTTCAGCAGACGAAAAAATTTTGTAGCCTGAAGTTTCTAAAAAGGATGTGGAAACAGCTCAAGACCATAGCACCAAAATCTAGGCTGCCGAGCTTGGCTTCTCATTTCATCAGTTACCAGTGGCTCCACTGAAATAAAAAGGTTAGTCATTATTCAGTGGAAAATTTTGTCGAAGGGAAAAAAATATAAACTTGTGGAATCTCTTGTCCAGACCACAAATTATTTTACAAGTGACAATTAATTGGGACCCACAACACACACATAAGGTAGTTTCACCCCATATTGTATCAAAGCCTTGCTGAACCTAATTAGTTCTTGGGATGTAACATTTTGGGGAGCGTTCTGGGACATGGAAATCGCCTAAAAACTTTTACAACAGATAAAGGCCACTCAGGCACTTTGTCAGGAAAGACCTTCCCTTTGTTCAAGGTACTTAGAGAAGTGGCAGACTAAATCTAACAGATGTGTCATATGTTATCATATGTCATATGTCATATGTTATCACAAGCTCATCCTCTATCGGGGCCTGGATTGAATGAGATTCTTCCCACTTAGTTTTAGGACATGTAATGGTAATTTATTACTCAGAGTACCCAACTTCGACCAACATAGAGTGGCAATAGTGGTGAGCTCTTTAGTTTACAGTTCACCCAACAACATTTATTGAACGTCAGTTGTATGTCAGTCATCACATTTCCTGAAATTGTCAGCTCAAGTATTTTTTTAATAGCAGTGCCACAGCACTGGAGTTGCTGGCAGTGGGTGTTGACAGAGCTGGGTGTGGGGGTGGAAGAACCGCAAGATAAAACAAGAAATTAAATCATGGAACCTTTGTAAAAGAAGAGAAGCAGCTGAACAGGGAAATTCTAACTCCCCTTCCCTGGGATTGTGACATCATTATTCAGTCCGTTCAATACTTTGTTGATGTTGGGGTGTTCCCGTCCCCCCCCAAATCCAGAACTGTTCCAGGTTCGGTCAATGCCCGAGCCATCATGCCAAGTGCTATTTTCAGCTCCAGCAGCTCCCTTGTTTTGCGAGTTTAGCCCAGACAGGAAACCACCCAGTCTGGGAGGATTCAGTTAGATCCCAAAAGAGCACACACACACTTAGGTGCAAGACCTACAAGGAGGCAAGGGATGTTTCAGTTCATCCCCAACCATGGCGAGGAGTGAACAAGCAGCCACTGTTTCGCCAAGGGACAAACACTACTGTGTGTGTGTGTATATATATATGTATAGACTGTATATATCACATGTATGTATATCATATATGTATATATGTATGTAAGTATATGGACGTCAATATATGAGGGGTGCATCGAAAACGTGTTTTATTAATACATGTCCTGGTTCTCATGTAGATCCGTGTAGAGCCCCCATGGATTTCCACAGGGAATTTGTGGAAAGCTTAGAAATACTTTTATTTTAGGAAGATGTTTATTTTGATTGAAAGTGCTGTTGGTTGAAAATTTTTTGAATATGAAGGGAGTGATATATAGCAGATTTATGTAGACAGGAAAATACGTCTTCCACCTACAGAGTTTTGGTCTATACTTCGTAGAAGTTCTTTAAGGTGTTCTTGACATACTCATCTCCTGTTGTGAGGAACAGAACCTGTCTGAGGCTTAGTTATTAAGTCCATCTGGCCTTCCTTGTCCGATGAGGCGTCGTTAGCGATCAAAGAGGAGAGGAGCGGGCAGTAGGACTCATCAAGTCACCCAAAAGCACATGCAATATCTGGGACATAAATACCCTCAAAAATTATTCATCGTTTATCTGACATTCAGATTTCACTGGCTTTCCTGAATTTGTCTGGCGACCCCCTCGTTACTCACTGATCTTTGTGCCTTGGGCACTCTGTCTTTTTGTTCTTTATTTCCCCTTGGGGCCTGGGAACAGACTTAATAATCTACTAATGTTCATTGGATGACTAGATTGTGGATTACTAATATAACTCAAATCATCAATTCTTATAAGGTCCATTATCTTACATAAAGTGTTCACATGGAAGTTATTTGAGGAAATACATACCAATGAGATCTTTTGGTTGTATTGAGTTCAGACCAGTCTATTTAATACCATAGTTAGTTTCTACAGTGTGGTACTTGACTTGGGGTGAATTATTCTCCCGGAGTGGGAACTAAGAAGTTCCACTTGACCATGGGTAGCTAACATTTATCGAATGCTCACTGTGGGCCAATATATATCCATATTAATATTTCATTCTTACCAAACCCTGCAAGTATAATCCTCTCTCACAGGTGGAGCAAAGTAAGCACAGAGAAGTAAAGCAATTTGACCAAGATCACACAGCTGTTAAGTATTACTGGAATTTGCACCCAGGCATTCTGTCTCCAAAGCTGCAACCCTAACTTACTCAGCTACACAGTATCTCAAAAGAAGGACGCTGTGTGTTCAACGATGCTGACTCCATTGCTTCAAGAAGTAAATGCATTCTTCCTGATCATCTGTGCCCTGGCCAATTCTGTTCTTGAACAGACCCTCTCAAGGTTCCCTCCTTCTACAATCCTCTGCCCCATACAGCTCTTAGCCAACATTGAAAATGGCTTTCCAAAATGGTGGCAGCAACATACAAAAGGAAACGCCCAGTGGAATTATGCCCCAAATGTAAGAGCTTGTCAAGTAAATCCTCCCTCACCGCTCTGCCCCAGAGGAGAAGACAGGGTAGAAAAAGAAGGAGCCATGAATACAGTATAAGAAAGTTTCCCTTTTGAAATTTTTGCTTGTTGGGCGGGGTGGGTAGGGATCAGGCTACAGATTTCTTACAGACTAGAGATGCATATCCAATATATAAACAGAGACCCAGAAAGCCGGACATAATTCACTTTATTAAGGATGACTCAGGTGATCTCTAATGACTCAGAGCATCTATATTTTGGGGAAAAGATAGTCTTGAAAAGTTCCCTGAAGTCATTTCATGTGGAGGACTATAAAAATATTAGGTGGCATGCTATTTTATCTGCGTTTGATAGAGCTGTAATGCATCTTTATTATCCAATTTAAAACTAATATTTTAGGTGATGACAAGTTGAGAAGACTGGATCCACAGAACTGGAACTGGAGATTATCAACTGGGAAAATATAATTCAGCTTGACTGATGGCTGGAAGGAACAGGGGTGAGGTTGAATTAACATTTGGGAAGGCCAATTCATCAGCTGTAATAAGCCAATTTCAAGGGGAAAAATAATGTGAGAAAGCATGAGATGCTTCAGTTAAAAAAAAAAATACTACAAAAGGCAAATGTCAAGAGAAATTTCCAAAGAAGTCTGTTCAAACTACTTCCCCACAATTTTTTTTCTTTTCAGAACTGTTTTTAAAGAAAACTAAATAATTGCCAAAATATAATGACTGGGGTAAACTTCTCACTAAGCAGATAAGGATGGCCAGAATGGGGCTTTGTTTTCTAAGATTCTTTGAATTTCATATCAAGGGCTTTCAGTTTAATTTACAATGAAGGTATTAATTTCTGTTCTCTCACCTACCCACATCTACCCACTCTAGCCCACTAGACTTTGGTGTTCTGGAGCTTAGGAAACACAGCTGAGGGACCTACCACTTCAGAAACATTGCAAACCAGTGGCACCGCTTTTGAATGTCAATGCCTTATGTTCTGTAACCAAATCACCACGGGCCTCAAGCCCACTCAGCATTCCAACTACTGTTAGGAACAAGCGAAATACCTGCTCTAGTTCGCCACCAACATCCAGGTCATAGGGTCTCCTCATAGCCCACACATGGCCACAGTGGGATGTGTAGGCCAGGTGGGCAGACTGCTGGGTATCAGCCAGGTGTGTTGCTCCCTTGCATCTCATCAGGATGCAAAAACCTCATTTTATTCAAAGCAAAAGTCTCAGTTTATCTCCTGCATGGAGGTGATGATGGGGGTGCACAGATGAAGTTCAGATCATCAGAATGCAGAATCTCTGTGCCTTACTTACCCCCTTTGAGGTCAGGAAGCCCTTTGGTAACCTTATGAAGGTGGATTTGGCCAGTAGGTACCATTCTTTATACTTTGGATCCGATGTGCTCTAAAGTCTAAAGGATCACTTCACTGAGAAATATCCAACAAATTTCACCCAGAAAATACTAATGCAGCAGTACAAGGAGGGGAATGGAGGATGGGGTAGAAAAGAAGAAAGAAGAGAAAGGATAGGAATAGAAACAAGAATAGGAGTAGGAAGGGGAAAGAGAAGGGTGGGGAGAGGTTAACTAAAGTCTTGCTCTGGTTGAGATGCTGAACGTCTGCCAGTTCACGAGGAGCTTGCTGTTGTTTTTAAGGCTCTGTTTCATTAAGACCAGGAGTTGGGCAAGGTTCCCTCCTGATCACTGGGCCAATATGCTTCTCCGTTATTGCTACCATTGAGAAGGAAAAAAACTATATTTGGCATCATTGCTTAGACAAATTTACATTTCATTGTGGAAGATTCATGGCTGTTCAATTTTACTCGGTTCCAGTCTGTTCTAGCCAAATAACTCTTTATCCTTCTTCCTCATTTTTGTAGGGACAGAAAGGAAAAAGAAAAAAGAGGCAGGAGATAGAGATAATAGGGAGGGAGGGAGGGAATATGAGAACACAAACTCGTAAGGTCATTAAATTCTGCCCAAGCCGCTTTGAAAGTGAGGTATTTCCTACATGTGTGCAAAGAGTTGGAATTGGAATTAAACTCTTTCTTGATTTACCCATGATTTCAAATACTAGAGAGAGAAAATAAGTACCCAATACAGCTTAGCTTTAAAAAAAAAAACTTATATGAAACTGAGTTCAACACAAGCAGAACTATCTTGATTCCTATCCAAAGACTAAACCCTTATTTATAAAATGCCATAGGAACCTCATTTGTATCCATCCGTCTAGTGAATGCCTGGAACCTGGAAAAGAATGCTACCAGAACACTGCAGGCTAGACCAATCGGAGACAATCGTTATGCCTTAAGGTCCTATGATCAGATGACTCTCGACCTGCCCTAGTTTGCATTTATCAGTGGATCTGCCGGTGGGACAAACAGTCCCTATTTCAGGAAACTCTTCCCTATCAATCTGCAAACCACAAAAGAAGAAAGGCAGCAAACCTGGAAAACATAAATCTCATCTTGGAAGTTGGCATTAGCAAAGACTGTAATATTTAACCAAAACAATCTAAATAAATAAAGTAAGACTGCAAGACTTAAGTTGAAACCAGAACCAATTACCCCAGCGCCTTATCAGGTATGATCCCAGCCGGGAGATGGTGGAGTGAGTGAAGTCAGCGAGCTATAAAATCAGCTTCTCGGAGCACACAAATCCTCCCTTCTCGAGTTCTTGCTCACTTGGAAAACAGTCTGCTGCATTTGGAAGTATTTGACTTTGAAAAAAAAAAAAAGAAATGGTAACTATTGACTTCATTTTCCTCAAAGTATAGATAGATCCATGTACATGCATAGCTCTACACATACACATTCCAGATTAATTAGGAAATGATATAATTAGTTTAGCATGGTGGTTGCAGTCACTTGAACAGAAAAAGAGAAGAAAGGGAAGAGCTAACTGCCTGTTGCCTGTTTCTGGCTCTTTAACAAGGAATTGAAAGGACTCCACATACATTTGCCTGCTAAGGCCTTCTGCTTGTGAAACTCAAACCCCCTCCATCCTGATCAAAAAAAAAATGACCAAAATGGGTTTGGTCAAGTCTCTTTATTGCAGGACATCTCAGAAAATGTGTGGATATTTTCTGTTTGTCCTATAGAGCCTGAAAAATGACAACACAGAGGGAAGAGGAGAAAGAGAAAGAGAAAAGAAAAAAGAAAAATGGCGTTAGGGTACAGAAAGAAGCAGTGTATTCCCACCAATTACTGCCAAGAAATTCCCAACCTGATCCCTTCACGGACCATGGTGCAATGTGTGTGGCTTACGTACAGCCCCCACCCCCACACCGCTGCCAAAGACTGGCTGTGCCCCAGGTCAAGCCCCAGCGACATGTTGAACTTAAGAGCGATGGGAAAACCCATTCTGTGCTCTCTTCTCCTTGATTCAGACCGAACCCCATATATCTTTCATTTTCATAGAAGATCCTGAAGAAACAAACTATCTTGGCGATAACACTTACAACCTGCTGCATTTCAAGGAAATGTAAATGTCAGGCTTTGTACATTTTCTTTCCCTCAATGCACTTAACTGTCCAATAGTTAAAAGCTTTTCTGTGCCCATATTCACAGCGGCAGAAAACTTGCAGAACGAATTCTACGAGAACTGGCACGTGATCGATACGAGGAGGTCCGTGAGAGAAGTGCGAAGTCTTACTTTGATCAGAACCCTCTCAGGGTCACATGCCCACACCAGCCACACCTAACGCAGAAATGCTATGTACTGAACCAAAACCAAAACCAGAATAAATGTCTGACCCAGGTACTTCCTGGATGCCTGCTGTTCCAAGGACAGCGCTCACTGCTGAGGGGTGGTGGGGGTGGGGGAGAGAAAGCTGGTGAACATGACAGACATGTTCATTGGTAGCATGGCTTTTGCATCTAGCAGGAGAGAGAGCCTGTTAGCAAATAATCACCCATACTGTGTCAAGTACGATAAAAAGGAAATACTGAGTGTCATGTGAGTACAAGGCAGGGAAGGCCTAATTCAGATACGGTGGGTGCTCAAAGGTATCAGCAAAGGTCTAACTAAGCGATTGCAAAGTCTTATTTTCCATTGCAGACTCAAACTCGCATAGATGTGGCACACAAGCCAGTCTGAGTGAGCGGGGGAGTGGAGGTGGATTGATTCCTTGGATTTTTCATTTTTGTCTTGTTTCGAAAGAACTTTTTTTCTCACTCTCTCTAGATGAACAGGATGCAGGATTCTTTGGAGAAAACAGAATCAACAACGAGAGAGCAGGTGGAGACGACTTGAACTGGAAATCAGAACAAGGTATCTAAACTGTCGGTGTATTTCTGCTATTACATGGGAAGAAGTCTCTGGGTATGTATCGTAGTGAAGGAGGCCGGGTGACAGGCAGAATGTCACCCAGAAGCCCCATGTTGAGACAAACGCTTTCAGTTTTCATTACAGTTCTCAGGAGCCCATATCCTGTTTTCCCCCAGGCTCTGAACTCATAGCCAGACCAAGGAAGAATGTTCCTTCCAGCTCTGGGTCTCTGTGCTAGGCTGGGAACTATTTTAGTGGCCCACTGATGCATCAGAGGTCTGCTGTGAGTGGCATTGTGCAAGAGGGGTCCAGCTCCAGGTGGCTCTTAGATTCTAATCATTCACAAAGGCTGCTTTGCACTTTCAATTTCCATTTATGGAAGAACCGTTCAGCCCTCTTCCTATCGTATCAGTAGGAAAACCAAGACTAGAACTCAGTTTTCCTGATTTCTTGCCCAGAATCCTTCCCAAAATCTTTATTTTTATATCTGTGGGTAGCAGGGGGAAGAAAAATGCACTTTCTCTTTTCCAAATTTGAGGTTTGTAAAGTAGTATGCGCCCTTGTTTAAATTGCAGTGTCACTGTATACAATATACTTGTATTATTAAAAATTGACCAAGTTAAATGACTGGTAAAATATGTGGAAAGGCACCCAACAATTGCTTGGGGGTTGGAGGGAAGGCGGCTAAATGCATTTCCAGTACATGATGTCACAGAATCCCCCAGGAGAGTTAGGAAAATGGTAAGATTATATTGACCATTATAAGAGGCATCTTAAACATATGCAGAATACATTTAACCTAATATAAGCTCTAGGTGGAAAACCAGTTAGGCTAAATGTTTCACTTAACTGCCCTTCTGAAGTGTTCTGAGAACAAAGTATATAGAATCACAAACGTGGAAAAGTCATCAAGCTAACCCCTTATCAGGTACTTACATGCCTCTAGTGATGGGGACCTCACTGTCTAGTGGGGGGATCTCACTGCCTCCTAACTAGCCCGTTAGACAGCTTTAAGTTTTTAAAGCTGCAATCCAGAAAGGCCTGAAAAAAGAAAGAAAAAAATCTCCAACCTGCCTTCACTGTAAAGACTAAACAAGTTACCAAGAATACAATACAGCGTTTTACCAGACTAGTCAAATAAAGAAATCATCTGTTAAATAAATAAAACATTGCCTCAAAGAGGAGCAGAGCCAAAGCAGATCTAATACAATAAGTCATTAGTTTTACAAATATTTATTGAGTACTTATTATATACCTAGCTCTACTCTAGTCATTGAGGATAAAACAGTGAATAAAATAAACTGTTCTGGCAGCTTCTATAAGAATAGCTTAGATAAGAATAAGTAATAATGAGAGCAAACACTTCTGCTGGGTGCCAGGTTTTGTTCCAAACCTCTTATGTATTATTAACGTATTTGATCCCATCGTGACCCTGTGTAGAAGGTACTTTTATTACCCCTGCTAAATTCCAAATGTGAGGGACGAAGGCTTTTCCTGCCACATCGTGGCTAGCACGTGATGGAGCTGGTGTGCACCCAGGCAGCCTGGCTCCAAAGCCGTGGTATCTGAATGTCTTTTAGAAAACAGTGTGTGTGTTTGGGTGAGGGGAGGGGTTGCTCGTTTAATCATAGGGGAAATATTGAAACTGTGGGGTGGATGCCAAATTTAATTTGAAGGGGAGGATCTGTAAATGCTTCTTGGAGGAAGTAACCCTGAGCAGAAGCCTGACAGTCAAATAGGAAATAGAGAGATGAAGTTTGCTGCAGGTGGAGGGGGGAAAGGGACGTGATTCTGCCAAAAAGGACAGCAGGTAGACATGGAGGAAGACAGGACGTGTACCAGGGACAGCAGGATCCCAGGTGTCTGGATCCCCGATGGATAGGCAGAAGCTCGATGGTGACACAACTGAGATGAACTCACTTTTTTTTGTCATTGCTGTTGTTGCTTGAATCACTCCTACATTTACGAGTTAATTGATTTATTCAACAACTATGTACCGTGATGTGTGAGTCAGTCCACAGCAGCTGAATTTGTAATGCCCCTCACACTAAGGTTCCCTTCATTCTGGAGGGGGTAAGAAGATGGAGGGCTGAGCCGTGCTCAGCTAAGCAACGTAGGTGCTTTAAAGATGGAGGGCAATACTGTAAATGTGTCATTCATCTCTAAATTAATCTGTAACATACATGATTAATGCTTGTGCAATCAAAACACCAAAGTAATACTTTACATCTTGAAAGAGTGCTTCTAAAGTTTATCTGGCAGTGGCAGGAAAGGTGCAAAAAGTAACCAGTGTATCTCTGGGAAAAAATACAAGCAACTTGGGTTAGAGACCTACCAGATAATAAAGTACATCATTAAGCCATAATAACTTTTAAAAGTGGTGCTAGTACAAGAGTGGACAACCAGCCATCTCAGTCCAGCCGGCCTACACTAAAAGTAGAAGTTAAAAAATTATCGAAAATCTCTAGTGATAGGTGAAAACAGAATGCCATGTTCATTTTCATTTCTTTTTTTTCTTTTCTATTTTTTTAACATAACAAAGTGTCATTTTATTGGTCTCATCACAGGAAATTCCAAGAGCTTTAGCCCTGTAGATGAGGAGCAAAGGTATATTTCTTATAAATCACAATATCACACATCCATTGATTTTTGCCTGAATCAGTCAATACAGCGATCTGCAATGACTTAAAAATGATATGAATAAGTTTATTTTCATTTTCCTTGACATCGGCTGAACTGTGGAGCCAGGCTCCATGGGTAGGACTGTGGGGGCCTTGTATCTGCCTGCCTCCTGGAGTTTTGTTTACCATCTGCAGAGGGCTCAGCTTCCCGAGCAGCTGCAGGTATATTTAGAAGGGTATGTTCCCAGGATGACAGAGATTTGGAGCCCAGGCTGATCACATCAAATGCACTGAATCCATCTCTGTGTCCATCCTGTTCTGGCTTCAGAGAAATAAGATAGCTGCTAGTGAGATTGGTGCCATTTGGTGTAGTTTCTGTCCCTTAAACTGCCTCGTCTCAGAGATTTCATTCCTGGTCTTGTTTCTGTTCAAGGGCTTATCAAGTTCTCTTTTTCTCTGGACATGGAATCTAGATCTTCCATTTTGAAACCAAATTTGGACTCTTGACTCTGGAACCCCAATTTCCTTAGCAGGTTGCTCTCTGGAATCAATCCCAAGATAAAGGTTGTTTGTAAGTGCCGTGATGAGGGTGTGTCACTGGGAGGACGTGTAGCTGGTACGACACCGTCTGTCTTCTCTACCATGAATCTTCTCTTCAGGGAGATCTTGGTCTTGGCTTGTGCTTCTACGTCCTTCTCAGGCTCTGATCTTTTCTGAACTCGGTGCCTAGCTCTTCGATTCCAAAACCAAATCTGGATTCTAGACTCTTCAGTGTTGATTTCTAAAGCAAGCTTTTGTTTGGTAGAACAACCTGGGAAAAGTTTTTGATTGAATCCTTTCATGAGGATTTTCAACTGGTCTTCTGTGAGTTGAGTGTGGCTTCGTCTGTAATTCCTTGCTGTGGTCTTGTTTGGAGAGTTGCCTTGGGCCATGTTGGAGTAGAGTCCTGAAGCCTTCAACCACTAATTTCCATTTCTTTAGTTGTTATTAAGACTGAACCTTTTTCAAGTATTTCTTGATCATTTGTATTTTTCTTTTCGTGAATTGTTCATCTTCTTTGCCTGTATTTCTACTACTTGGGGTTTTATTTGTGGATTTCTTTAAGATCTCTATGTATCAAGAACCTTAAGTTGTAACCCCATTTATTGGTGGCAAATGAACCCATTTTAATTTGCGCACACACCTATGGCCTCACCTACCTACAGCACCGCATACAGCCTTGATACACATGTGTGTGTATTGAACATACGCACTTGCTTGTCTGCATTATCATTCTTGCTCTCTCCACGATGAGACCGAAGAAGATGCAGCAGCAGAGTGTGGTAAAACATGGTCATGGCCGACTTCTCGGACCCTACATTAGCCAAGTCATGAACTTCAGGAGTGACATCTAGGCCATGGAGCTTTCCTATAGGGGAAACCCCATCCTACTTGAAAAAGACATCAGAACTACAGCATTCAGGGGGCGGCGGGGGGGGGAATGTGTGCCCATTTGAAGACAATTGTCAAAATACAAAAATATTTGCAGCGATAGTTCACCCTCTTTCCACAATCTGTCCTTGACTACATGAAAAGTAAGCACTATGCTTTCTTTCTCTCCAGAGATTATTCCCATATAGACTCGACAGTATCTCAGAGCAGACGTGTAGCTAAGTGGGTAGCCTGACTCTCCACATGTCAAATATCTGAGCAAATGAACAGAGGAGCCGTCCAGCCATGTGGGCATTTACGACACTAATGCCAGTGTCTGTAGCTCTCCCTCCCTCAGACTTGATTGGCTGCTATCCTCCAAGCTTCTCCCAGCTCCGGGTACCCAGCAGAATCCTGGATTACACCATGCAGTGTATTTATCTAATGAAATATGAGCTGTGGGTAGAATGAGCAACGCCTTGCCACAGACACCCCATCCATCTGCTGAAAATAATCAATCTCGGAAAAATAAAAGTCCTGGGAAAAGTTAAAATTGGGCACATGCCGAGGATTAACAAGAGGTTCAAGGGTAGAACTGCAGTTATTTTATTGAGTTGGAATCAGTGCTCGGGGTAAGGAATTGGCCATTTACCATTGGTCTACACACGGCATTTGTCATATAAATGCTGGGGTTGCCGACTGCGCAGCCGCCAGGCAGGGTACTCAGCGTTGCCTCGCGGATGGGAAATCACGCAGTTGTGGTGGCAGCTGAGCATTCCTATTTCTGGACAAACTGGTTCTCCAGATGGCTCACCTTAGTTAGAGAACCGTCACACCAGCCCATGGTCCCACATGGTACCCTGAACCTTGGCTAAAGTTAGCATTAATAACAACTACAATAGTAATGGTAATAGCATGGAACATTCATTGAGTGCCTATGATGGGCCAGGAACTTACATAGAGATGTTTCAAATAAAGAAATCTCATTAAGTCCTAAGAACCTTTTGAAGTAGTTATTATTACTCCTAGCTTATGGATTCATGCATAAATCAAGGCTCGGAGAAGATGAGATTTGAAACCAAGATTTGAATTCTGTGACGGCAAACCCAGCCACTCCCAATACAGCGACACACTCTTAGAAAGAAAGATGGGGAGTTTGTCCCAGCGCAGTCCGTTTCTCTTAATGGAAAATCAAGAAGTAGCTCTCAGCTCTAATAGCGCCAATCTCAGATAGACAGGCTAGTAGCTAACCTGAAGGGGGAGGAGTGTTTCCAGTGGCAGCATCCGGGTGGGAGCGTGAACATTCTAAGCTAGCGGCTTTCCAAACACTGTGAAGCTCAGGAAGGGAATGCATACAGTGGCGCCCCCCCTCCCCCTTTGGGCCAGGCTGGTTGCTGGCATGGCCTTTCTACCCCTGTTCATGGGAAGAACTGCCTGTGCAATCAGACACCCCCGACACTTTCCAGTTTCACTCGAATCGTATTTATTCCCAAAGAAGAGAATCGGGTTCAGGTAGGAAGGTATGATGAGTACGCAAAAAAGAAAAAAGAATGAGAAAAATGTGAAGCGAAGAGTGAGAGAATGTAATGTTGCAGTGGGCTCCCTAAATTTCATCCTAGTAAGAATGTAAGCTCTAGAGGCAGCCAGACTTAAGTGTGAATCCAGACTCTAATTTGGACAGAGGAACTTTTCTCTTTGTCTGTGAAGTTGGGGTAAGAACCTATTGCAAAGAGTTGTGGTCTGGATTTCAGGAGACAAAGCATGTGAAAGAGCTTGGCTGTGAAAAGGACTCAGCGTAGGGCAGTTGTCATCACCATCATCAGGATCTTTCAGTCCCCCTCCTAGCATCCATGATGCTCCGTGCAGACTGTCCTCTTCACCTGCCTCCTATAGCCAAAGCTCACACCCTCTTATTTGTGCAGAGTTGGCAGGACAGGCTTACAGTAAGCAGGACAGAACGGGCTTTCCTGCTTGCTTTCAGATGTGACCAATAACTAGTGGACTTATTTTCACCACTCTCTTGTCTGAAGTAGAAACAGAAAGAACAGAATCCCGAAGATCTAGCTATTCTCAACTCTAATTTCTTTTTTTTATGAAAACAATGAACAGCTCCTACCTGGGCATGCCGGCTTCCCACATTCAGCTATCTGGCATTTACACAGAGGTACCATCTCTTATAAACGTCTCTTTTCTCTCTATGAAATGTCAGGTTGCCGTCTTCAACATACTCTTTCTATATTCATCTATTTTCCTTAAAATGGAGACATTTTTGAAGGAAATTTTGGGGGGAGGGCAGTGGGCAAAACTGGAGTCTGGCAACATGCAGTTCTTAAGAACCAGAGTGGGCAGTAAAGGTGTTTAACTTGGAGTAACAGTGAGAGACTTACCCAGAAGAAGGGGCAGTGGTGGGGGGTGGGGGTGGGGGGACGGTTACAGGACAGAGCAAGGGAAAAGGTCCTGATTCCATGAAAGCCTGACTGAGTTTTCATGTGTGAACCCATCCTGCTCTAGAAAGGTACTCCACTTTGATATGAAACACACTGTTAGAAATCCACAAGCATAGCCCTTCTGGTTGTACGAACTGAAGAATCACCTCCAACGCCTTCATATACCAAAGCAGTGTGTTTCAAAACGGGGTTCCCAGAGATAGACCACATAAGCTGGCACGCATGAAAAAATCAGATCGGCACCGACATTGCGGAAACACAATCCAAATAAAATAAACCCAGGGGTTTTCCTCCACTGACCTTGAGTCACAAATTATAGTTCGTATCCCACATGGGGAGACCTCTCCCTGCACAGTCCCAGAGATGCAGCCGACGTGTCAGCTTCAATATTAGAATTTCATTCTACATTTCCTTCGGCGGATCACTGATCCCACGCTTCAGTGTGCCTGAGTGTTCTGTGGTCGAGTAGATTTTCGTGGCCTTTAAGGGATTACCTCAAATGCAAAAGCCTCTCCATGCAAGACCAGAAAGATTTCGAAAGAAAAGAGAAACACTTTCAAGTGCTTTATAATTTAGCTTTGAAGAATTTAAAATTACTTAAAGCCGTATTTTCGTACCTAAAGTCAGCCAGGTTTCAGGCATGGGAGATGTCTTATTCTTGTTTTGCAGACAATGTGTCATCAGCCAAGTATTTACTGAGCTCTTGGGTCCTACACAGCAGCCAGGAAAGTCCCCAAGAGGACACGATGGAGAGCTCTCTCTTCGACCTCAGGGCACTTACAGTTTAAGTGGGGGTGGGGGCCTTGTTTCACGTGTTGCTGTTGATTATTTTAGCTCCTCTGGACATAGTAGTTTGACATCCAACCAAATAACAGAAGAATGACCTTCTTCTACTCCTTCCATCTTACGGAATGACTTAGATCACTGGCCTTTAGGACTTTCGTGCGCCTGACAACTTTCCTTCGTCTGAAGTTGGCGAAGCATGTGCCTTTCCGAAGGCCAGGGCCACAAGTGCAGCACAGGGGACACAAGTGGAAGCCAGACTCCAGGAGCCAGAGCTAAGGAGAGGGAGCAAACTGGGTCTGAAAGGAGGTAATGGGCGGCCCGTGGTGCGGTGCAGAGAGGAAGAGCATTCGTTCCAAGTGAAGGGAAAAATAGATGAGAAGTCACGAAGTCAGAGTAAGCCAGGTATGTACCGTGGCTGGGCGGCCGGGTGGACGGGCTGCTCTCTTTGCCTTGGCGGAGACGAAGCTGCGTGGAGATGCATTTAAACTGAACTTTCAAGTGTAGGAAACAGAACGTGTTTTGTCCCCGTCGAAAACGTCCCGTTTTCCACTCAGGCCCAATTTGCGTGCCACTGTCCTGACTCGCGGCCCTCCTCTCAATGGGCGCTGTGTTCTCGCCAGGAAGGGCAGCCCTCGCTAAATGTTATGATTTGGAATGATCCTTCCCAAGGATGGAAAACCGAGTTAATTCAATTAAGGCCCGGGGTCCTGGGCTTTGAACCAGCCACAGTCTCAATTTTATGAGAAGATGAAAAGTTAATTATTTGCCAAGTTTGAGTGAAGTCTACTTTGAAAATCCCTTTCCAAAAGACTAATTTCCACTTCGGCTTCCCTGTGGAAAATCAAGGCAGGTTGAACCAGGGTCATAAAGAGAACCTTGGGAGCTAGGTGTTCAAGACGGGGGTCCTGTGTCCCCCAGCCCCTGCTGTGCCTGGCATCATCCCACACTGGAAGGTCTGGATGGTATCTGGAAGGTGACCGAAGCCTGTGTTTATCCCACAGGCTACTTTTAAAAACAGAAAACAAATATAAGTTGAATTCAGGAAGTCAAGTTTTCAGGGTGCTTTTTTCAGGGGAAGGTCTTAATAATAACTCATTTCATGGGGTATTCCCTTTCTAACTGGCAGCTTCCTTGCTTCTTTTAATGTTATAATTTTATTTAAAATTATAACATTGAAAGTTAGACACACATACATATGCATGTATATATCATAACTATGAGAGAATTACAGGATGTAGAAAATATAAAGTAAAAAGCATCCCTAAGCCTACTACCCACATAATAGGTTAATGGTTTTGGTGTATATTCTTCCATACTTTTTAAGCATGTATACACAGATAACATACACGAACACACACACAGACACAGACACACACACACACACACAGGCACACACGAAATACGCATACAGCTACATAATTAAGCGCACACAAACACACACACAAAAAAAACAGTTACGCTACCAGCTTGGTTTTGTTTTTCACAACAATATATCAAGACTTATTTCCACAAAGTTGGGGGGAAAAAAGGGCGAAGTGCATGGATTCTGAGAAAAAACTTTATAGAGTGAATTGTGAAAACTACCCAACCTTTTTAAGCCCCTGTGAAAATACAGCCAATGTTTGGTGTGGTTCTCATGCTTAAATGAAATACTCTGTGTAAGGCTTTTAGTACCAAAACTTAATAAGTGCTCAGTAAATATTAGCTGTTGTCTCCGCATCAATGAGTATAGACTTGCGTCTTCCTTTGTAAGGGCAGCAATGTATTCCACTTTATCTACGGATGTGCCACTTTATTTTAGTGCGGCCTTTTTGATGGCTGTGTAGATGGTTTCTAATTTCTCACCTTCGTAGATGCTCTGGGATCTACATTCTGTCTGTGCAACTTTGGTTCCTCTGGTGTTAATATAGGAAACTGGAAAGAAATAGTCTCTGAAAATAAGAAACATCAGCGCCCCCAACACACACACGTTATTTTAACCTTACTAATGAATTTGCTTAAGTAATCCCAAGGAACATGCTAGAAATGCTACTACAGGACCTGAACCAAAGTAAAGGAACATTTTCAGATCAATGTAATCCTGGCAGAAGAGTGAAGTAGAAGTTCTAACTCTGAGTTTAATATCAGCCCCGAACAAATGCCAGACCCTCTAGGCCTCAGTTTTCTCTATAGTAAAAAGAAGTTGGAGGAAATGAACTACACGTTCCTTTTCGTGTGACTATGGAATTTGTGCTCTGAATGTATTGCTTGCAGGATATCTTGCCATCAACCTTCTGAGAAAACCTGTCTTAAAAGAGCATTGAGCTGAGCATAGAGGATGTAGCAATCCTTCATGTCTTTGCAGTCACCGCTAATGAAATGAGATTAAATGAAGGACAAAGTGCACCTCTTCCCTTTCCCCCCATGTGACACGCTAGGCAGTTGATACTGCCTGATAATACAGGACACATCCATAACAGAAACTCAGAACAATGGAAGGAGCTTAGACACATTGAGCAAACAAATTACACAATCTTGTCATGTATAAAAAGAATTTTAAAGAGGTGTGAGGACATAAGGAAGTTAAGACTCCTTATGTTAAGGCTCTCGGCCTTAGCGTTACCACCACGCGGTGGGAGAGGAAAGGCATGCTCATAAAACGCGCTCTGAAAATATAGAGCTTGTTTATTTATGAATCGGTGCCCTTCTTTGTTTCAAAAAGGATTTATGGCATTTGAGAAAATTGCATATAATACCCAAAAATGCATTAAAACAATTTAGAAAAACAGTGCTAACAGAATGACAACTACAGGTACAAGAGTAAGGCAGGGGTGCCCTTACCCGAATTCATTGAAACAAACACTGTGCACTGCATCTTCCACTAAGCATTCTGGCAGCCAGTGCAAAAAGGGAAGGCCAGACGAGGAGGGACAGACGTGATAATGTTACCAGGGTCATAATAACAACAGTTCAGGCTTACATGGGCTTACTGTGTGGTTTGGCAGGCGAGGTCCTAAGAATTCTACACGTATAGATGTGGGTCCACGTCTACAACAGTTTTTTCAGTATCTACAGTCTAGTTGGCCCTCCGAATCTGCAGGTTTCCCATCTTCAGATTCAATGAACCCTGGATGAGAAACAGTATTTTCGCATTCCCAACTGTGGTTTCCCCACTATGGAAGAACAATACTGTTTTCGATCCTCAGTTGGTTGAATCCACAGATACAAAGGGCTGACTGTGGTTAAGTTTTTCAGGAGTCAAAAGTTATGTGCAGATTTTCGACTGCGTGGGAATCAGAGGCCCTAACCCCTGAGCTGTTCAAAGGTCAACTGTAGATTAATTCATTTAACCTCATGATAAACTATGAAGTAATTCTGTTATTATCCCCAACCTTCTACTGTAGAAACAGGTCCAGAGTGGTCAAGTAAAGTACCCAAGGGGGCCCAAGTAGGATCCTAACTAAAATTAGCATTCAATTCCATAGTTTCCCCAATCACTAGACTCACTATACCCGGTCTCGTTCTACCTCCGGGCTATGAAACAAAGGGAAAGGGTGTTTAGTTTTTTGTTTTGTTGTTGTTCTATCCTTAGACTTTCCTGAGTGTTCCTGTTTTTCTGGAAACTAATATGTAAGTACAGATTTACAATCAGAAAATTTAATATTTTTATAAAATTCAGTGAGGCAGGGTGAACTTAGGGTCCACTCCAGTAAAGTCACTGCAGGATACAGGAGAGGGGGTCACCTATTGAGGAGGGGTAGTCAGAAGGCTTCACGGAAGAGGAAAGCCTTAGAAGCTTAGGACAGGGAGGAATGAGGAAAGCATCTGGGGAAACAGGAATTGTGGGTAGGCGAATGTATTTTTCAGGATGTTGACAAAATGAGCTTCCAAGCAATAGACATGAAAATTCAGCTAGATATCCACCTAACCAAAGACACTGACCTTCTTTCCCATATCGATGGATCAAAAAGAGAAAAACAAGTTAGAACCACCCATTTTCGTGGCATTTATTTTCATATGCTCACAAAGACTCTGAATTCCTCCCAGGAGTGTGGTAACCATTGTAGCCTCTGTGTTGTCTTCTTTCTCTCCTCTGTTATTTTACTCATTCACCCATTTCTGAAGTCAGAAATCCCTGGGTGGAGATGAGAATGGCTTAGCAGGGAAGGGCAGGAGGCTGGGAGTGAGAGAGAGGAGAAGAAGTAACGACAACTGGCCTTGGCTCCTCCTCCTTAGTAATTCCTTCCATGAGACCCCATCACAAAGATGCAAAAACCCACCCTCATTAACAGCCTGGTGACAGATAGGAGAAAGGTCACCCATCTGAAGCCACTGGAACTTCCTTGTTTCTGAGAGTCTCCAGTGAACAAAACCCTGCTAGCAGATATGTTCAGACCATTCATTTACTTAAAATCAGATTAGTGAAGAGTTGAGAAGATTCTCTGGGAAATCTGGTCGGCCTTTAAGGAGAGGGTTCTAAATGCAGTCATTGATGCAGTGATTAAGGGGAATAATTATCTCTTCCCTTTATTCTGCCACAGAGAATTGCTGGAGGCCAAAAACAGATTAGTGCTGGCTAACAAATCCTGCCCTACCCCGACCCCCACCACCCTGCCCCCACTGACTCCCCAGTGGAACCGGGCAGAATATTTGTCAGCTGAACTAATTCATAAAGCCATAAAACTAGCAACTTTGCTAGCCATTCACCATTTGGGATTCAAAAACTCAAAAGTAGGAGGTTAGACAGATTCACTTTATATACTGTTACTACAATGAAATAACCCGTCCCCGGTGTGAATTAATCAGCTCGCTGCAGCCTATAATGGTGCAAGAATCCAGGCGAGATTTTGAAAAATGTTGGGACTGATTTGAATCAACTAGAAATTGCTAATGGCTTTTATAGCTAATACTTACAACTCCCTCCCCCCAAAGTGAACACACACCCCAAAAAACTCAGGGGTACGGTTGTGTCTTTGTTGCTGCCTGGATCTTGCCAAATAAAGAACTGTTACTTTTGCTCTGTTTTCTACACTTCCCAACATGGCTCAGGAGAGATAAAGCCTAGAATGCAGGTGAGATCCCCTTCCCCAAACTGCAAGCGTATGTTTTATGACTTGCCCAGTGTGTGTTTCATCCGGAGATTTCCGACCAGAGCCCCCAAGTGGTTGTCCTTGAAACAAGACACCAGTGGGACAGAAATGGCTAACATTTACGCAAGCGTAGCCATAGAAAAACTCGTAAGTACTTCAAGACTCCACCTAAGAAAGACAAGAGACAGAATTAAATAACAGCCGTGTGTGTGTGTGTGTGTGTGTGTGTGTGTGTGTGTGTGTAGGAATAGCCATTAACATAAATTTAATTAAAAATAGGTAAAAGAAAAATTATACCACATCATTCAGAGAAAATGTACTGAGGTACCAACTCTGCAGAGGTGGCCTTATAATCCTAGCAATGGGACTAGTGGCATTTTAAAGAAAAGAGTAGAAAAACGTATACACTACGAACAGTGCATGTGAGAGTCCCAGGGATTATCGAGGGAGGAAAATAAATGAAGAACAAGTTAAACAAGAGTTGTGATAGCCTAGCTAATGGAGGGGTGTGGGACACACTCGATGAAAGCCCCAAACTCAGCAGCAGCAGGTGGAGAAGATGTTGATTTTATTTAGCATTAATTGCAGGAAAGGGTCTATAAAATGTGGTCAAAAATCATTAAACCCCCAGTGTTATGCCAACACCATGCCATCCCCTGTTCCAAGGCAGGTGTATTATTCCTGGTCCCCAGGATTAAAGTAAATCATTGCTTTTCCATGTATTCTGAATATTGCATTTCATTATTTTTTACTGCCCTGTTTCTCAGGGTTTTGTGGTTTAATAGGTACTGTTATGTGTAAAGTTATCATGGGGTCCATGTTGGGAGAGGGAATGTCAGGAAGAGAATGTCCCTCCACCATTCCTCCTCCATCCTTAAATTCTTAGATGAACTTTCCCTGCACACATTTCCAGAAACTTCTCTGAGGTGAAACATATTTCCAGTGATGGCCGTTGACGTTGGGATACTCACATTTAAGAGACCTCAAGCCCCTCATTCATTGGGAGAAGCCCCGATTTACTTATTTGAAGCCCCAGGCTTTCATCTAGAAGCCACAAAATGATGCTACTTATTTCAAAGAAAAGATAGATTGGGTTCACCCACGATTCCAGAATGAGTCCAAACATACTTTTTAAATCGCAATTTAAAATCAAAATGTCCAAGTAGCATTTTGCAGTAGACGCTCACTACATTTGTGAAGACCCAGAAAAAGGTAACTAAGAGAGAGAAGCACCAGTGTCCGAGTCCAGAAAAAGAAAAATCGAAATCATTTGCAAGATGCACCTCATGAGATGGCCACCACCACTGGGAAATCAACACTCACGCCAGACAGAACCACACGTGCACAGGCTCCCCTTCCCCAGTGTTCTCTGACTGAAGAGGTGGCCCCTTCGAGCTCTTTCTTGCTCCCTCCACCAACTTCTTATGTCCTTTTCTCTTTAATTCACGAAAGAAAGAGAGAGAGAGGAAGGGAGGGAGGGATGGAGGGACAGAGGGACAGAGGGAGAGAGGGAAAGAAAGAGAAAAAGGGTAGGCAGTCAGAGAGGGACCTACAGGTGTTTCCTTCCCAGCATGCAAAATGGTGGAGAGAGGAGAACGCCGAGAGCAGCAGCCTGGTGACAGCCGGGCCGGAGCTGGAGTGGAAGGTGCAGACCACCTGTTCCAAACGTCAGGCGCCGTGCACAGGCTGGGAGAAGAGAACTTGCAATCGTGCCATGTCAGTGTTTCCCAGCTTTCTTCTTTCTTTCTTTCTTTCATTATCACTCCCTCCTAAGAACTTTTTAGACTTTTATTTTCCTGATTGTGCCCCCTCCCATGAAAATTTTAGTATCACAGATGTACTGTATCTCCATTTACATACTGTCTATCTGTGCTTTATGCAGAATAAAAAAAAAGTGAGATTTTTCTTGCCCAGAAAGGACCAATTTCACCCCCTCGGTGGTGGCATCACTCCTGCTGAGAAGGAATATGCCAGGAGTACCAGCCCCCTGGACCTGGGAATTAGGTTGCATGCACACAGCGAATTGTTTCTTCCTCTGTAGGGCAGGATTTCCCAGCTTCCAAACTGTTGCTATTTGGGCCACATAATTCTTTGCTGTCCTTTGCAGTCAGCATGTTTAGCAGCATCCCCGACCTCTAGATGCCAGCAGTACAAATGCCCCAGCTGAGAACCACTGCTCCAGGAGTGAGGGCTCTGGCACTGAGCAAGGCAGGCAGAGCCCCTGCCTGTTTTACTATTACAGTTAATTAAGTTAATTAATCTGAACAGCTCTCAGTTGCCTTATCTCTCAGAAAAAAAATTAATGGAACAATATCCAGGGTCCTCCCCAACTTGATTATTTTACGGCAAGTCATTTCTGTGTGTTTTTAATTTAACAAACTTGGACTGTTTAGAGGAGGTCTTTTTTTCCCCTTAAAGGTTTGAACCGAAATCACATACACAATTGCGTGCATTTTAACACAAAGCTCGAAAGCATTTGTGGATAGTCTTCCAAAATCAGCTTGTGAGTGAGCTTATCCAGGACAGTTACACAGAGCTCCACCTCTCCTGGGTGACGCTCCTGAGCAAGCTACAGGGCGTCTCGTAGAGAACACAGCACAGCGATGTGCAGAATCCAGCACACAGTAGGTGTCATGCGTTTTGACATCACATAGATTATATAAACTGATGGTTTGCAACTCAAAACCCAAGGTTGAATTACGTGATGGTAATCGTAACAAAAGCAAAAACTTAGTCAGCATGCCACCTGATACCATAAAAATCACTTAAGTTTCTCTCTCTCTCTCTCACACACACACACACACACACACACACACACACACGTCATGAGGTTGACAGGGAAGAAGGTATCGGTCCAAGTGTGGAAGTCACAGAGAGAAAAGAGGCATAGGAAAGCTGAATGATGGGAACAGAGCCTGCTCATGGGCCCAGCAGGCAGGTTACGTGGGAGCCCTTCAGATGGTGATGAAAGTCTCCGAGCCGTTCTGCTACTGCCAAGGCCCGTTTTCCCAAGGTCACCGAAATATTCTGTTCCTGGGCTCAGGAATCAACTCAGACTGTCTCTAAGTGAGAAGAGGTTTAAGGTCAGTTTTATGCCACTCGTGTCTCTTCAACCTAAGAGATTACATGGTATCTTACTGAACAAGGAAGGAGAGTGAAATGGATCCCTTTGTTTATACCCTTAAGCAGAAAATTCTACCTACGTCTGGAATTCACTTCATGAGAGGGCCCCAAACTGGGCCTAGGACCCATTTGCTTCTTGGGGTGCTGATGAGCCACTCTAACTGGTTTCCCGTTGCAAAACCATCATCTCGGCACACTGGTGCCTCATTTGCTTTAGAAGCCCTTAAATGACTGGAGAAGTTCAGGAACGATCAGAATGAGTCCCCAGTTTTTTAAACCAATGATCTATGTTCCTCAGATCACTGTCAGTCCAAGAGCACACCAAGGAGCTACCCAGGAAGAGGCCATTACTTCCTTTTTCTCTGTAGCTAGAGAGAGGAAATTAGCTGCTTTTCCTTCTTGCCTCACTGCTTAGAATGAGTCCATTTTGATGGCCAGATCATCTTGAAAGGAGAGGGGATTTTAAGTTCTTAGAACTTCATTTCCCATTCTGAGGTTGGCTCAGCCTTCAGGAAACTTGTAAATATCATCTGATGACTTGTTCCTAAACAAAGCTCTTTGGTGCCAGAACTCATGGAAGGAAGTGAGGGGCCCCCTCAGTGTCATATTCCCAGAGCCCCCAGACTTTATCTTCCCCTGCGGGGGACCCAGGTATAAATGTCCCCTGTTGATAAAGTCACTGAGACCCTGTGGGTTCGCTCGGTGACTGCGGTGATCACCGTCTGGAGAACATTGCCAGAAAGCCTCAATGGTTATTATTCTATTTGGGAATCTTCTCACTGTCTGGCCAAAAGTTAAAATAACTGGCTGAAGAACCAGGAACTTCTCCCAAAGAGGCATCCAGAGGGAAAGCCAAATAGCTCATAAAATCTTACCCCAGTCTGTAAAACAGTGAAAGAGACACTTAGCATAGAGTGTTGTTTCCTTGGTTCTCGTTATTTTATGAGGTCTCAATAAGTTTCCTGGGGCTGCTGTAAAAAAGATTTCTTTTTAGTGGTTTGCTAGGCTAGACCCCCCACCCACCCTCACACACACCCCTCATTCCCACCTCCTCACCACACCTCCCCTCCCTTTGTTTGATCTACCAAAGTTTTTCCATGTCCTGGCCTAGTACTGTCAACTGACTTTTTTGCCCAAAATGCTTCTTTTCTCTCAAAGGTGATGTTGGCTGCCAGTTGGGCTTGTCACGGTTCAAATTATAGGCTCATCAAGGCTCTGTGTTCAGACTTCTATTAAAAAGTGGCGTCTGCTGGTAACGCCTCAGAAGCATGGGAGGTGGAGTCTGCAGTGTGCCGACCGGACCTCCCTTCAGGATTCTTCTAGTTGCTGCCTGTGCTGAGATAGGCCTCAGCGTCAGCCTCCTTCAAGAATGGCTTCCCCTGAAGACAGCTTCACCCAAAGCGGTGCCTTTATCCAGGGCAGTTCGCACCCCCTGACTGATCACTGTGGGTGTCAGAGCCCAATCTGCTCATGGCAAGTCTGGACGATTCGCAAGGGGCTTCCCAGCTGCACAGCTCCCTGTGGCTCCGCTGCAGCCCAGCTCGTCCTTCTGCCCAGCCCTCCTCCCTCCCCTGCTCCTCACCAGATGCTAAGCCCAGGTGCTCTCTGTAACAGCCGCCCTCTAACACGTTACTGTCTCTTGGAGTCAGCTTCCCAGGACACTCAGCCTCTGTCTGACATTTGTGGCCAGGAATAGGCCAAGAAAGCAGTCACTAAGAAGGGATTTTGGTACTTGATCCCCCTGCCACCCAGCTGGCAACGAGACTCGTGACAGGCGAAGCACAGTGGGGCAGTGCGATTGTTGAACTTCTGCCCTTGGTGGGCTGGGGTGATGCCCGTGGAAGGTGATGCACTAGTCGGTGCAGTGCATTAGGCCTTTAAAGATGGGGAAGGAAGAGCAACTGGAAGTACGGTGGGCTGGGATGGCCATTGCTAAGCTTGACTGACCCTCGAGAGAAAGGAAAGGCCGAGTGTGATGGGTCAGCAATGAAAAGCTTAGCAGGAAAACCAGAGGACATTCTTGGTAGCATAGAAAGAGACTCTCATTGCCTCCAGCAGAAGGCAAAGGAAGGCAGAGGAAAAAGGGGAAATTGATAACCCATATACCTGGGGCGTAATCATGGCCCCTGTGTTAGAATGGGAGCTGTGGAGACCAGAATATCCGTGAAGCCCTGCCTCAGATTCATCTGACAGGACCCACTGTCTTCTGCATCTCTGGATGCTCATTTCTCCAATCCCTGGATGGTAAATGGAATATGTACACTGGGCATTGGGCCCACCGCCCTCAGTGGCCTCTAAGAGCTATTAAAATGGAGAACAAGTGGAAGCTCCTAACAAACCCCACCACCACCACCACCACCACCACCACCACCACACACAGAAACTAGTGAACTTAAATCAGTGTTTCATCTTGGAAAGGATGGCAAAAATTAATGCCACCTAGGGATTGAAAGTCTTGACTCTCACATCTGTAAACCACAGATCCCTCCTGCCTTCTACCTGTGAGCGGCCCGTGAGCTAAGAATGGTTTTATGTTTTTGAATGGCTGCATCAGTTCCTACATAGTAGCCTCAACTTTTCCACTTGACACGTAAAACCTAAAATATTTACTCTTTCAGCCTTTACAGAAAAAGTTTGCCAACCCCTGCATTACAAGATAGTCTCCATCCTATTTCCGGGTATTCGGGAATCTGGCTCCTGCGAAAAGCAGACAAATCCTGGAGGCTGACAGTGAACCACTGAGAACTCAACCCAGCAGTAACCCCAGATTGCACCAACTGTGCCAAATGTGGCAGCTTTGCTAGAGAACATGGGTCCTGTAGGTTGTATGTCGTCACTGTTCTGGGAAATGCATTCTGTTCCTGACTTATCAGAGCAGAAGCTTGTAAACAGTTTGCCTGTCTTGGAAGAGATGAAAAAATACATTTTCAGTTTTGCCCCAGGGTTAGGTTAACTCTCACTCTCTGTCATAACACAGTCTGAGGAGACCTGGACCATCTAGACATACACAGAACAGCACCCTATTCTACTGGCTTGATGACCAGACGAGCAGGAAATGACTGGCACACTGGGGACTCTGGTGAGATACACATGCTCCCAAGCATGGGTGATAAATCCTACAAAGATACAGGAGCCCACCATATCAGTAAAAGTGTTAGAGTCCTAGCAGGGAGGCATTTTAACACGGAGCTCAAGAAAACGGTCTCTGGCTGCTCTCTGCCAAGTAAAGAGTAAAGAGTGGGTGCTCAGAAATGGGCGTTAATGTGATGATTATGGTACTGATGATAATTATAACTTTTGGAGCTTGGAAGACCTGACCCAAACTGCTGTTAACCTGCCCGTGTCTCTAAGTCGTTTACTTTGTTGTGCCATGTGGCAATATGATACCTTGATTTGGAATACTGGAGATTAATCAGAATGTTGGCTCAGCCCCCCTGAGTGGTTGTGAAACCCTGAGCATGTTATTTCATATCTCTCTGAAGTTTGTATATTATCCCCTGTAGTAATCACTTTGGATTAGATAATACCTAAAATATCTCCCATCTTGAATACTCCATATCCGGACAGTTTATGATGATGGCTACTAGCCACATGTATCTGTTTAAACTTACAGTTACATTAATTAAAAGGAAATTAAATTAAAAGTTCAATTCCTCAGTTATACTACATTTCACGTGTTCAACAGTCACCTGTGGCCAGTGGCTGCCATATTGGACAACACAGATCAAGAACATTTCCATCATCACAGCTACTTCTCTTGACAGGGCTGCTCTATTACAGTACCATCTTTTCAGATCCAATTATAATATTACAGTCTTTGTAGGTCGAATACACACATACACACACACGTAAATAAAGTGTGCATTTAAAAAAAAGCCAACAAAACACTCGATCAGCCATATGGGCAAGGAGATTTATACATATTATCCCAATTTCATCACATAACACCCCTACGAAATTGTCGTTATGATTATACCATTCATAGGTAAGGAATCTGTTTAGTTTCTTAAAGTGATTAAGGCCCTTACCCAGTCGTAAGGCCAGGAAGTGGTGGAGTGCAGACCCGTGCTCTTCTGAAGTCCTCCTCCGTGAGCACGATGCCCTCCTTTCTTCCAATGAGCTTTGATGTTGGTGGCAATTACAGTGTCAGCGTCTTCGAATTCCAACATGGCCGGTTCTTCGGGTCTGGAACTCAGGCAGCTGGTAGCTGGTTTACAGGTTCTCAGAGGCAGAGACGGGCCGAGTTTCTTAGTTCTCAGGGCAGCATGTTGGAAGTAAAGGGAACATTGCCTGGAAATGCCTCCTTCGCTCTGGCTTTCAAGCGAGTTATTTTTTGCCTCAAGCTGATGTTGTTGACCACTTTGGTCATCTCCCTCCCCTAATCTTCATACATACGCTCCTTCGTTAATGTCTTTTTTCCGCCATACTGCTGTCTGAAGATAGCTGTCTGGATGCTGTATTAGTTCATTAGATTAATAATAACCTAGATGTATGGATGCTGTGTTATCCCATCATTTAATAATAATTCCTGTACTATTCTGCTTTCATCCTATATGCTGCTTTTAAAGTATATGTAAGTGTATGTGTTTGTGTGTGAAAGAAAACCGCCTCACTTTTAGGACTGGAGGTTCAGAAGAATTCCTTGACATGGGCAAGTTGAGAACTGAATTTTATGTTTTGAAAGGAAAAGGGGGATTCCCGGGCAAGAGTTGTGAAATCTAAATGTTTGAAGTGCAACTGGCTTTAAATATTTTTTGAGATGAAATCGTACTGCACATTTTGAGGGACAATAATGTTGCTTAAAGGCAACTTGGCTTAGAATCAGAAGACTTGGGCTTTGATACCAACCCTGCCATTCATAGCTGTGGAACTTGGGCAGGCAATTAAACTATTGAGTCTCATTCTCCTCCTCTAAAAATGGTAACCATAGTAACACTGGCCTTACCTACCACAGTGGGTGCTGTGGTGTACGACCCAGATCCCCCTTTGAGACCAAGGAAATGATTTCCTGAGGTGTAGGAAGTGTTGCCTATTGACAGCTCACAGACCAGTCTGTCTCCAGGAATTACCTTCAGCCTAAAGGAGTCACCTTGCCCAAGGTTATGCACCCTTCCCAAGAGCAGCCCCCATCCAATGACTGGTGTATGTGATATGCAAAGGTCTGGTGTCCTTAGCTCAATTTAGGACTTCTTCGAGGTGACGTGCAGCTCTAGAGCTCCCCAGGGCATCAGCTAGTGCCTCGGTTGTCAGTACACTGCAATTCAGTCTCTCCTCCTGCCCAGTCCTGCTTTCCTCACTCCTTTATAAATGGTGTCCTTGAGAACCCTCCCCAGTTAATCACATGTAAGCACACCTCCTCTCAAAGGCACCTGGAAGTCACCTGGGCCCACAGTACACATAAGATTTTTGTTTCTTCACTCTCATTCCACAAACATCAGGCCAAACATGCTGTTAAAAATATTTCTTGTGTGTTTTTATACTGAAACATTTTGTTATGAAATATATCAACTAGGGGAAAACTTTGTAAAGCTTAACTCCTTATCTGCCAGTGAAATAACTGTAATCTGGATACAGTCATTGGGCTATTTAATATTGTGGCCATTTTAGTGGGATGTAAGGTCAGAGTGAACATAACATGACCTGCTTTTAGAATTTTAAAACACTATCAGAAAAAGTTTTCACTACTATTACCCAAGATACCTCATGCAACCCGCTTTCCACTTCAGCATGTCTTCCCAACACACACAGTCAAAATGAATCATTCTTTCCTTGCTGCTTCTGTGTCATTTTGTAACAGTTGGACACAGTTATTTGTATATGTTCTTTTCTTCCTCACTGGACTGTGAAGCTCCTAAAAGGCAGGGACTATATATTTTTCATATTTTCTCCCCCCAGATTCAATTACACTACATGTCACGACACGTAGTGAGCTATGCACAAATTTGGCCTGAATGTCATCACGGGTGGTTATATTTGTTGTAGTTTGTATGTACTTACAGGGCCAATTTTCCTCCATTTTCTCTGAAGACTATAGAAAAGAGAAAAAGTCTTTGAATGGAGGAAGCCTTTGAGAGTTAGGTGTTTTTATAAATGATTATAGATTTTAAAATGTTTTTATAATTGTGAAGTTTGTTATAGATTAAAAATGGCCACTAGCACCCATACATTTATGGCCAGTTTCTTCTTGACAAGAGTGCCAGGACCACTCAATGCGAAAAGAATAGAGTCTTCAACAAATGGTGCTGGGGCAACTGGATATCCACACACTAAAAGAAATGAAGTTGGACCCCAGTGTCATACCATATACAAAACTTAACTCAAAATGGATTAATGATCTACATAAAAGAGCTAAAACCATAAAATTATAAGAGGAAAACATAGGATTAAGTCTTTGTGACCTTGGATGTGACAATGGATTCTTAGATACAACACTAAAAGCATGAGTAACAAAATAAAACCAGATAAACTAGATTTTATCACATTAAAAACTTTTGTGCATCAAAGGACACTGTCAAAAGAGTGACAGGACAACCTACAGAATGGGAGAATATATTTGCAGATCACCTGTCAGATAACGGTCAAGTATCCAGAATATATAAAGGACTCTTGCAACTCAACAACAAAAAGACAACCCAATTTAAAAATGGGCAAAGGACTTGAATAAACATTTTTCCAAAAAAGATACACAAATCGCCAAAAAGCAAATGAAACTGTGTTCAGCAATATTTGTCATCAGGGAAATATGCAAATCAAAGCCACATTGAGGCACCACGTCACACCCATTAAGATGACTATAGTTAAAAAATAATAATAACGTGTCGGCAAAGATGTGGAGAAATTGGAACCCTCATACCCTGCTTGTAGGAATGCAAAATGATTTGGTCACTGTGGAAAACAGTTTGGCGGTCCCTGAAAAACCAACCATAGAATTACTCATGACCCCACAGTTTCACTCGCAGGTAACTGAAAAACAGGAACGCAAACAAATATGTGTACACACATGTTCATAGCAGCACTATTCACAATAGCCAGTAAATGGATAAACAAATTGTAGTGTATACAAACAGTGGAATATTACTTAGTCATATAAAAGGATGAAATACTAACATATGCTATACAATATATATGAGCCTCCTAAACATGCTAAGTGAAAGAAGCCAGACACAAAAGGTCACCTATTGTCTGATTCTATACACACACATGAAACATCCAGAATAGATAAATGCACTGAGACTGAACTCAGATTGTTGGTTTCCAGGGGTTGGGGGCAGGGAGGTGGCGATGGCGAATAGCGGCTCAGTGGGTTTCCTTTTGGAGTGATGGAAATCTTTTGGAACTAGATAGAGGTGGTACTTGCACTACATTGTGAGCATAATAAATGCCACTGTAAAATGGTCATTTTATGCTACGTGAATTTAACCTCAATAAATTATTAAATGTTTAAGTGGCTACTAAGGGAGGTTTAAAATGTCTCGTGTTGGCTCTGTAGACTTTATAGGAGTGACTAAACACATTGTGGCTCTTAAGTCAAGGGAGTAAGTTGTTCACCTTTTCAGGTCCTTGTAAGTTGGCCAATAGCAGACATCAATACCACTCCCCAATACTTTCTCCTATGTTGGGGCACATGAAGGATGACACTTCTCTGTTGTCTTCCTTCATTAAGGAGGACCGTGCGACTAGTTCTGGTCTGTACACCATGAGGAGAAGTTACCTGTGTGATTCTGAGGGGTAAGAGTCTCCCCGTTCTCCTCCTCTTCCATGATAATAGGGAAAACAGCGTGGGTTGCAATGGAGGCGTTACAACATTGAAACCACCTACAGTGCTGAGCTTCTGGCGGAAGGTAGCTGTCCTGTACAGTAGCTTTATCTGCAGTAAACTTTGAAAAGGCAAGAAAGTGACTTTCGCTGTGTGAAACCACTGAAATGTTGGCAGAACATAACAAAGGAAGAGAACGCCTGCAGCGTCTCCTGGAGAGCAACTTGCAGGTGTCTGTACCCCTCGGCAGCACCGGCCGCAGAGTTATCTCCAAGTCCTCTCTGCTTCCTCACCAGTGGGCGTCTCTCTCAGAAAGTGTCTGGTTGCACAGGACAGGGAAGAAATATCCAGGTGAGGTAACTGTCACCTGTTTTTAAATAGAGCCCTTGATCTGTTTCTTATCTCTAAGAATATTGCCGAGTCACGGGGTGAGAGGCTGAGACACCAGCCTTTAAATGGTATGGAGAGCTCCTTTGCCTGAGGTCGAATATGCTGTGTGGTTGTCACTCTGTGGGAGATTAATGCCATGAAGTCCCTCATCCCTAAAGAATCTGCGTGGAACACTGTAAAGTTATCTGAAGGCTCCCGAGAAAGAACTTGATTGAATTATCTAAGAATTTAGGCTGTGGAGTCAGATGACCCGAGTTCAAAGACCAGCTCATGTACTTAACTCAGTGTATAATCTCAGGAAACAGTTAACCAATCAATGCCTCTGTGTTGTCATCTGTGAAATGGGAATAATTATTATTACTTAATAGGGTTGTTGTGAGGATTAAGCGGATACGTGTGTCAAGAATTTAGAACAGTCCCCAGCACCCAGTATGTCCTATGTCAGACTTTGCTAACTGTGCTAAGAAGCGAGTCAAAAGGGGATCAAATATATGGTGATGGAAGAACTGACTCTGGGTGGTGAACACACAATGGGATTTATAGATGATGTAATACAGAATTGTACACCTAAAATCTATGCAACTTCACTAACAATTGTTACCCAAATAAACTTTAATTAAGAGAGAAAAAAAAGAAGCGAGTCAAAAAGCCCCCTTAAACTTCAAGGCTGTGGTGTGAGGACTGGCTTGGAAGTCATGCCTGAGTTTAAATCTTGACCCACCCTCTTACCAGCTGTGGAACCTCAGCTCGCGCGCTCTGTGATCTCAAGGTTGGTAATAGTAATAAGAGAATGGAATCTTGGGATAGTTGTTTCCTGTGGAACCAAAATTGAATAAATTATTCAGTATGTATTTGTGTACACGTAACAGGATACCCAGATTTGACTTAAATAAAGAAGAAACTTTGTTCATTGTTTTAGCTATAAATATAGTACATAGAGAGACGGTCCCAGGCAAGGTACGATGCGTGGCTCAGTGACATCAGCAAGGATTCAGATTGTTTCCTACTATATTTTCTTTTTCTTCTTTTTAATTAAAGTGTATTGGGGTGACAGTTGTTAGCAAAGTTACATACATTTAAGGTGTACAATTCTGTAATACGTCATCTATATATTACTTGGTATGTTCACCGCCCAGAGGCAGTTCTCCTTCCATCACCATATATTTGATCCCCTTTACCCTCATCTACCACCCTCCTCCCCCGCCCCTGGTAACCACTAAACTATTGTCTGTGTCTATGAGTTCTGTTTCTTCATTTGTTTTTCTTGTTCTTTTGTTGTTTTCAGTGTTATATACCACATATCAGTGAAATCATATGGTTCTACTTTTTCTGTCTTGACTTATTTCCCTTAGCTTTTTAATCTCAAAATCCATCCATGTTGTTGCAAATGGCACTATTTCATCTTTTCTTATGACAGAATAGTATTCCATTGTGTATATATACTACCACAACTTCTTTGTCCAATCATCTATCGAAGGACACTTTGGTTGTTTTCGTGTCTTGGCCACCATAAAGAAAGCTGCAATGAACATTGGAGCACATATAGCTTTACGGATAAATATTTTCAGTTTTTTGGGGTAGATACCCAAGAGATGGATTCCTCAAAAAATTTTAATTTTTTGAGGAATCTCCACACTATCTTCCATAGAGGATACACTAGTCTGTGCTCCCCTGTATTTGCTTTTTCACTCTCAACATCTGTCATAGCCTAAGACTTGTTGACGACAGGATCGCTGCAAGTGGCTTCCTGCTCCTTTGCTCAGGTTGAACACAAGAGGCAAGAACCTCTTTCCAAAATATGAGACGTAAGTTCTCCCTGCCAGTCTGCTTGAGTTAAGGTCATACCATTTTAAGGATATACTTGCACTAAAAAAATTATTTGTTGTTTATCTTAAATTCAGATTTAACTGGACGTCCCATCTTTTATCTGGCAACTCTAGTCCTGATTCACATAAACTAATCCAAAATGTCGTCCAGAGGGAGGTAGGGAGGACACAGAAACTAAATCAGGCAGCATGTGTCTCATTTCTCAAAAGGAAGAAGGCAAACTGGATGTTAAAAGTGCAAACATCAGGTGACCTGCACCAGGTGTCAGGTAGGGGATTTTGGAAGAGAAATTCCATGATGAGTCTCTTTATCCCATAAAATAATCACAAGGCCTAAACTCTGGATTACTAAGTATTATAGTCCAATCCAATTGTACAGATATTTATTTAATACTTTTTATCAGAAAGGCACTATTGAATATTCTAGAGGCCTATTGAGTCTCTGCTCCCAAGGTGCTTCCAAAATAACGGGGAGAATTAATCACGTGAAGCACCAAATGTGAGGGGCCCCATGAGAAGGTCCAGAGAGCCACAGGCTCCAGTACAATGTTTTCCTGGAAGATCTGGCCTTGGAAACATGCGTTAAAGGATAGTGGAGGGAAAAAATGGCGTGAGAAGGAAGTGGGAGGTGAAGACTAGACGATCTGTGGGCTAATTTTTACAGAGAAATTTCAATGCACATCAGAAACATCACAAGTTATCCAGTTGAAAATGGGGTAGAGAAGACTGGGGGCCAGCGGTGTGGCATGATCAAAGCTGCCTTCTAAGAAAACCCAGGCTGACTGAAATGTGCAGGGTGAATTGGAGGGAGGACAGAGCGAAGGCAGAGTCCATCATTGGGATGACCTGGCGCGGTCCTCTCAGATCTAGCGCCCCCTTTTGGTAATCGGATGTGGTTAAAGGCCACTTGACTTACCTGAAAATGAAAATCACAGAGAAAATAATTAGCCTACAAACATAATTCCAGAGAAATAAATATAATGTCCATAAAGAAGAAATGAGGTGATTATTTTATAATAAACATATGTTCTAGTACAGGGCTTATTAAACAACCAAATACAGCCGTCCACCTGGTTTTATATGGCCCATGAGATAAAGATAATTTTTAGAAAATGTTTCAATAGTTATTTTTAAAATAATTATTTGAGTTCCTACATAGTATCCTTGGTGCCCTCTTGGCCCTCAAACTGTAAAGTATTTACTATCTGGCTCTTTACAGGAACTATTTGCCAACCCCTATTTTCAGGAAGGGCTGTATAATTTGCGTGACCCCGTGCAAAGTGAAAATGCGGGATCCTAATAAAAACTATTAAGTATTTCAAGGCAGTGATAACACCGCAGTCAACCAAGAGCAGGGGCCACACCCATAAAGCCCGCCCTTCCAGTCGTAGTGTATGAATACTCAGATGTCACTCCACTGCAAACGGGATGAGCTAGCCGGATACGTGTGCCTGTAAATGCACCAGCTGCATGTGCAGAGGAAAACACACAGGGCCGGGCACACGCCACTACCTTGTGTAGCAACCCCAATAACTCTTTTACCGACAGCTCACGTACCGTGGTGGCGTTGCCATTCTTGACATGAACTGGCAAACAACTCTTGGGGAGCTTTTGAATAATGTGCAGCATAATCTTTCTTTGATTTATAAGAAAATTGCATTTCTGGAATATTCATGGGATGCTAAAACATAAAGAACTGTATTTCTGTGTGAGATGGAATTAGCTTCTAAGCTGAGATAATTATTAGCAGGTTTTATAAGATTGTTCAGTGGAATCTCTGAAGGTTGGTGTGGGACTCAGGGTGATTCTTTGCCGTGAGGCACTGGCCAGCACACTGCAGAAGGAGCAACATCTGACCCCTGTGCACCCAAGGCATGGCATCTCCACCACCCTTCACATAGTAGTACCCTAGAATGCCCACAGCCATTTTCAGACCACCCTTTAAGAGGTGGTACCACCTGAGTTCAGAACCATTAGTCTAATAATAATTAGATATTGGGTGATGAGGGTAAGATAATGTAGAAATGCAATTTCTGGACTTTTCTTATTGGTTGCTACAGCCCTTTTAAATGCATTAAATCAGAATTACTTAGGCTACCTCAGTTTCTCTTTGTGACATCTCTGTAGGTAGGTAGGAAAAATACTAATAATTTCGGTACCTTAGATCAATGTAGAGTTAACTCTTTCCAGCATTTTTTATTTTCTGTTTTATAGAACACAAATTCAGCATGAAGGATAGGTATTATTCATTCCATTTAAATATTTTATGAAAACTACATATTCATTACAGAGTTATTCACATCCATTATATGCAAGACACATAGTTGGAAATATGTAGAAAAGAACAGTCTGAGACCTAGAAAGAGCAGGCAGCTTGCCCAAGTTCCCGTGACACATAGATGGTAGAGCCAGGTCTGGACTTCAGCTTTTGTGGGTCTTAATTCTGTCCTCATCCAGTTTTCTTCCTCTCACGTGGTAGACTAATCCACCCCGAACCTCCTTGGGATAGAAGGCATGTCAACTCACAGAAGAACAAGGAGAACACCGTCAAGAACTGTGACACACCCAGTTTCTTCCAGTCTTCAAGAGGCACTCACTTGGCACCCCCTCTAATTAACTGAAGGAGAGAGAATAGTCCACAGACAGTTGGCAGGGAATTCCCGTGAAGAGAGTATTCATATCGATACTTAGGTAAAGCCCATGGAAAACACAGAGAAATGAGACATTGGAGGGTTTTTAAAAATTATTATTGTTGAACCAGGCCCAGAACCCCACTACAGAGCATATAGGTCTGGAACTTGGCAATACCCAAAATTAATGGCATTGTCATAAAGTTTATATATAACATACATATAACTTCTTAAGCCATGCACAGGAAGGAGACTCATATAGGGTAACCACCTCAGCCCACCCATAAATAATCCAGGTTAATATCCTAAGAGGTCACGGACTGGATTAATGTGCTGACATCTGGCTGCTTCTGGCGGGATAGCCTGTATGGTCGAAACAGATGGCCTTTAATTGGTGGTGGGTTGTCCCCGCAGAGGGCAGCTTGGGCAGGAATCGTTATTTGGACTACCCACATCATGCCTGGCTCCTGGAACTCTTGGCATATTGTCAGAAGTGGCACTGTGGTCACTGCCAACAGGTCTGACATCACCACATGGCAGCCTCTTGGGCTACCATCATCATTGGAGGGCGGCGTCTTTGGAGAGAGTCTTAGCAGAGATGCTGTGGGAGATTTGGGAGATGGATGAGGGTGGAGAAAATCTGTGGAATAAACTTGCTTTCGGGAGAGTTCCCTCCTGGAATCTTTGGGTTTGGGAGCCATAGTTGCTGCTTATACTTTTTGAACTCAACACACTCTGTACTCTTCCAGCAATAGGAAGAGATATAAATTAGAGTGAAGGGTTAGACTTGTTCCCTATGACATACGTGTTCAATGGCAGAGAAGAATGCCCATAGGTCATTATAGAGAACCAAGCTGCTGAATGATCACAGTGCTATTGCCCAGATGTAAAACAATCAGGCTTCCATTTCAGATGGAAAGAGAGAATGACTCACCGTGTCCAAAATGGAACGCAACAGCCAGCAAAACCATGTCTTCAATTTGCCAGGTCCTGAAAGCCCTGAGAACACTTGGGCCCTGAGCAGAGAGAGGCAAACTTCCCTTCTGAAGTGAATAAAACAAAACAAAATGAAGTAAGTGAAATAATTCCTGCAGTACCGGACCCTAAGCTGGGATGTTGGAAAACGGGTCACATCGTGTGCCTTCACAGCTAGGTTAGTTCATGAGGGCCAGAGCTGGGCCCTGCTAGCCCTGGGGATGGATTCGTGGTCATGTGACCAACTTCCTGTGGGGATTTTCCAATGATGGGCTTAGAGTTTACTTTTCAGTATGTGATGGTGGTGGGAATCACACATAGTCAACTCAGCCATCTTCAGACTGAGGAGAAACAGGAGTAGTATGATAATAGGTTAGTATGATAATCTTATGTGTCTTCAGAACTTTAAGGAGATACCTTCATTCACTTGTGTGGTCGGTCCATCAGTGAATTGCTTGACAACTTTTATAGGTCAAGGTTTCCTCGGATGCAATTTCCAAGACTTAAGAATTGGCATGGTTTGCTCCATTGTACATAAATCCTAAAAGGCCAGGAAGAATATTTATGCATGTGATTTGAGGAATACTACATTGCCTGAGTGGGAGGGATCTCTTCCCTCCAGCACAAAACATAGTGTACAAAGACCTAATCTTAGAGAGGAGGCCTCCTTCTATTTCAGACAAAGTGACCTTGAGGAAGTCTGGGGGAACACAGTCAAATCTTCCTAATTGCTGGAAGTTTTGTAAAAGTCTTGAGACCCGTGGGAAGTATATAGATCACGAGAGGAATCTGGTCAAAAAGAAAAAACCTTAAATTTTTTCCTACACATGTGGAGTAGCTCTACTCAAATATTATATTACATGGGCTGAGAATACCGAGGAGAAGAAAGATCCGAGTATTCAGATGTGAATTTCACAGGTTTAAGTTGAAAGTTATCTTGCGTCAAAAGTGACAAAGATAAGGTCAAGGTCCAGAATGTTCTTGATTGCCTGAGAGCTTTCATTATGTTTCATTATTGGGATAAACTAGAAAGACATCAAGAGATCCTGCTGTGAGTTTGGACTCAGCAAGTTATTGGCTGTGTGACCACACAAATCTTCCTCTATGTGAAATGAAAAGTGTGTAAATGTTTGATTTGTTTGTTCATTTAATTGATATTTAGCATATGCCTCCTCTTTGGGGCACCGTTTTAGGTGTTAGAAATGTTGCAATGAATGACAACCGAAGATAAAACCCCTACTTTCATGGACTTTACATTCTAGCAGGGGAGCTAGATAATAAATACGTAAATGAGCAAATACATAATATGCAGGTACTGGTCAAAAGGCACAGGACACAGGGAAGAGGGATAGAGAGTGACTGGGGTAGTGGGGCTGCCGTTTCAGACTGTTTGGACAGCAAGAGCTCTCTCCAATAAATTAAATGTGAGTAGACATGACAGTGGAGTGACGGAGCAAGTCATGAGGATTTCTGGGAGTAGAATATTCCAGGCAGATGAAACAGCAAAGGGAAAGGCCCGGATGCTTGACATGCATGGAGAGATTCGAAGAGGGCAGGGGAACAGCCAGTGACCAAGGGACGGGAAGTGGGGTCAGAGCGCAGGTGAGGGCGAGAACACCGGGGGTCTCCACGTGCGTTTTCCCTTTGTGATATGCAAGTGAAAGACTGTTTCTGTGTGTTTGTAACCTGCAAAGCTCTGACGCTACAAACAGCTAACATTTCTTGAGTGCTTGCTATGTGCCAGATCCTGTGGTCAGCGCTAGCCTTGAGTCACATTGTTTCCTCTTCATTACTAACCTTAAGACGTCGGTGCAGTTATTATTCCCCTTTACAAGTCAGCAAACCTAGGCTGAAAGGTTAAACAACTTGCCAGAGTTGTCCTGCTGAGATACTAAAGTAAACCAGAAGCAACCAACCGGGCTTAAAAGACTCACCCTGTTGTTTGCAAGCCCCTCCTCTGTGACAGAATTCCATTGGACTCAGCCAACAGCCCTTCTGAAGCAAGGCAGCAAGGTAGAGACAAACCAGAGATAAAGCCATGGGAAGAGCCGCCTCTCTCTCCAGGCATTCACTGGGCTTCCAAACCTAGCTTCTCAAGAAGCCTTAGCTCTTTGCTGGGCCCTGGGTTTCTGTTTCCGTGGATGCTAAGAATCGTGCTCAGTGCCGAGAAGTGCCCTGTCGTCTTCTCGCCATGTGGTTAGAGGTGGAGAGTCTGGGTGGCAGTGCCAGGGACCACACCTCTTTGTCAGGAACATGTAATTAAGAAAGAAAGAAAAAGGGGGAAATAAAAATGATTCGAGAAATAGCCACCCACCCCCACTTTCCTTACACATATGTTCATACACACCCACGTGTGAGCGCGCACACACACATAGACGTCCATCGCTCGGGTCCTTGGGATTCTGATGAAAACATTTTCCACCTGGCACAGTTAGGCATTAAACACCCCTCAAACCCAACCTGAGACTTGGACCGTCAGTGGAGATATTTTTAAAACCATGACACAGAGGAGTGTGACACACTCAGTTTTCTCAGTGGGTGGGTAGAGTGTTATTTCATGTTGTTCTTGTCACGCGGCCCAACATTATAAGTGTGCACTTTATTACTACAGCGAGAAGGCTCTGCAGCCCGGCCCAGCACAGGGTGTTCCCAGGAGGGGATGGCAACCTGGACGGGCGCGGGAAAGGGGAGTGGAAGGTTGCTGGGAACACAGACTCCCCCCAGGCTTCTCCCTCTCGCACTGAGATCGTGCCCAGCCGTGTATGGTGTCCCTACTGCTGTTTTTCATACTCTGTATCCAACCGTTGCTGTGCTTGGGGAAATTCTACCTATTCAGGTACTTAATGACTCCTTAGTAATTCCTTAAATGATGAATTTTTTCCACTCTCTTTTTCTCCTCCTTTTTCTTTTTCCCAATGGGAGGGTTTCCTCAGTAGCGCACAGAAAAGGTAGGATAGATTTAGGACTAAGCACCCGTGTCTCACCGTTTACCTGCAGAGGTATTCGTCAAGGACCTTCATTGTTTCCTTGGGACAGGTAGGACAGTAATGTACGAAGGGATGGAAGGCAGCCGGTGTGTCAGCCCCAGGCACAGGCAATAAAAAGGGAAACTGAAGGGAGAGAATTTAAAAACATCAAGAAAGCAGCTAACACTTGATCTTTTTAGTGGCACCTTGCACTGGCGATTCTAAACAAGTTCAGTGATAAAAGATCCCCCCCCACACACACAGCACTGAGAGTCCCCGGCTCACCATCACCCCCCGCCACGCTTTGGTGAGCCACGAAGTGTAACGGAGATAGAAGGTCAGTTTGGGGAGGAAATGTTTTCTTTCAGCAGAAAATCAAGTCCCTTTGCGTGGACCTCATCTTATTGCTTAGTTTTTCCACTGAGAGCAACCTTACCTGTTTCACCCTGACAGAAATGTAAACATTAGTGTTGTCTGAGGAATGACAAGTAAGAAATGCCTCCACAAGCCGTGTGACAAAGTGGAAAGATGAAAACGTGAATCTCAGAATTCTTCACTATGCCTCAGCTCTCACATTTAATCCATCAACAGCAAGACTGTCCAGAGTTACCTCTACATGCCTGTGTGACTGGCTGAGGCCTAGCCATCAGCATTTCAGATTGAGCGCAGAGGTCTGCAAACTATGGCCCACAAGCCCAGGGCCTGTTAATAAGTGTTGTTAGAACATAGAGACACCCAATAACCGACATATTGCCTGTGGCTGAATTAGCACTGCACCAGAATTCGAGAGGTGCGGCAGAGACGCTGTGGCTCGCAAAGCCTAAAGTGCTTACTACGTAGCCTGTCTCAGTCAGTTCAAGCTGCTGTAACAAAGATGCCGTCGATTGGGTGGCGTAAACAACACACATGTATTTCTCACAGTGCTGGAGGCTGGGAAGGCCAAGATCACGATGCCAGCATGGGGGGGTTGCTGGTGAAGGATCTCTTCTTGGTTTTCAGATGGCAGTCTTCCTGTTGTGTTCTCACAGGACGGAAAGAAAGAGAGGACGTGGGGCGCTCCTTATAAGAGCATAAAGCCCATCGTGAGGACTCCACTCTCACTCATGACCTAATCACTCCCGAAGGCCCCATCTTCAAATATAATCACACTGGGTATTAGGGTTTCAGTGTATGGATATTGGGGTGGGGAGGACACACAACCATTCAGCCCATAGCGCACAGCCCTTTATAGAAAAAGTTTGCGGACCCCCTTTAGAATATTGCAATAAGCTCCTATCTGAGTCCATCGATTCTTCTGGTTTCTTACAATCCGTGCTCTACCACACAGCCAGCATCACCTATAAAACATGAATCATGTCATGATACTCCTGCTCAAAACTGCCCGTTAGTCTCCTGTAGCCATTAGAATAAAACACAAACTTTAGGCTTGGCCGGTCTGACAAGATCCTTCGTAATCTGGCCCATGTCTACCATCGTCACTCCTCAGTCAGCTTCGGGTGCTCAGAACTTGCTGCTCCCCCTCAGACGTGGTGTGTCCTGAGCACCCCACGACTTACATGCTCACTCTTCCCTCTGCTGGAATGCCTTCTCCTCAGATCCTACTGGAGCCTGTGCCTCCCTATATTTCAGGAAAGTCTTTGCTTTAATGTCACTTTCTCAAAGAGTCCATTCTTGACCACGATTAACAAATAATACCGCCAACCTTCCCTCCCTTTTGGCACGTTCCATGGCCACACCGTGCTTTATTTTTCTTCCTAGCATTGATCAGTTCCTTCCATTAACGTGAACTGCAGTCACATATATTGACTAATGGGTTTGTCTGTGCGATAAAAGGGAGAGAAAGGGTTCCAGGATGAGTGCTATGCTTGGAACCTGAACAGCTAGCGAACAGTGACACCATTTACTGGGATGGGGGAAGCTGGGGAAGGAGCCTGTTTTGGGAGGAGAGGGTAGGGAAGGATCAAGATTTCCATTTCCATTAGATGTCAGGATGGAGATGTCTGGTAGGCAGTTGGATATACAATCTGGAATTCAGGGGCAAGATTGGGCCTGAAGATAAAAATTCATGAGGCATCAACATACCGATATTTAAAGCCATAATCTTGGGGTTGCAGTCTGCTAAGTAGTGTAGACACAGAAGAGAAGAGGGCCAAGAGCTAAGCCTTGGAGCAAAAGAATATTTAGAGGATAGAGAAAAGGAGACGGGATGAAGGAAAGGAAATTGAAGAAGAGAATCCTTTGAGGCAGCAGGAAAACCAGGAGAGAGGAGAAAGTAAAAAAAATTGAAGAAAGATTGCTGTTCCAAATGCTGCTGTGATCTTCAGGTGAGGATTGAGAATTTGTCTTTAAATCTGGCCAAGGGCTGAGACAAGAGCAGAAAAATGGGTACAAAAGCCTGGTGGGATAGGTTTGAGAAGAGTCCACAAGGTGAAGGTGAAGAAGTGGAGGGAGAGTATATGCTTGTAGGTCAACTGAAGGAAGGAGAGAGATCACGGTGGAGCCAACTCTTTAAGTAGGCAATTCAGGATGGGATCTGGTGCACCAGCAATGGAGTAGGTCTCAGAGGGGAGCCGGCTACTGTCCCAGGGAAGGCAGAGTGCCTGGGTACCAAAGGAGGTGGTAGGTGACTCATTTGTAGGTGGATGAGGATGTTCTCTTCTGCCTGCTTCTGTTTTCTCAGTGAATGAAAGATGAGGTCATCAACTGAGAGTGAGGAGGTGGATGTGAGGAGAGAGGAGGTGTGAAATAGTGGCCTTGGAGAACGGGATTGCGAGTTGACCAGGGGAATGTCGTAGGATTGCCAGGCAGTGCTGAGGACCCTAGTGCTAGTGAGGTTTGTGGTCACAAAGTAACACATGACCAGACAGCTCTGCTTTCTGTTACCCTCCAGTATATTCAAATACTCTGGGACAGGTTCAGAGTTGGTGGAGAGCTGGGTTGAAGCAGAGTAGGAGATTTTCAGGTCAATAGGCTGGGAGGAGAGATGGCAGCTGAGAGTTTTGCAAGACAGTGACTATAACAGTGGAAAAAAAGGAATGAAAGGCATGAAAGACTGAAGGAACAGTGCCAGGAGAAGAGTCAGTGGGTTAGAGTTCTTGCCAAAGAATTGCTGAGGTTAGGGTGTAGAAAGAATTGTCTGGAAGATAGCAGGTAGTGATTGGAGAGTGGGATCCTTAAAAATGAGACTTGGGAGGAAGAGTAGTTACTGAGTGGCTCAGTGTGACCATGGGAGGGAGTTAACTGAGGAAGTTTGGGGGGGCAAGATCATTGGAAGAGAATAGACCGCAAACCTGAGACACGTGAAAGGCCAATCTACGTGATTATTGAAACAACTGAGGATTATGATGGGAGTCGTTGGTGTTGGTGGTAAGAGTGAGCCAGGCGCAAAGTCTGCTGTAGATGAGGGGAGGATCGGAGAGTAGAAAGTGCTTAAGCCACCGAAAGAGGAGATGGTTAATGGCGTATAGTCTAATTCTATGAGCATAGAAGAAGCTGGGGTTGGAGGAAATAGAGAATGGAGAAATGGTCTGGAGGATAGAAGAACATGGAGCAAGTAAGACACAAAACCCCCTTCTAGGTCCAGTGTCCATGGAAAGAAAAGAGCCAGTGCTAGAGAAGGCTGAAAGGGAAGCCGTGACCTAGGCGGGAGGCTGGTTTCAGTTGCAGCAGGCATTCGAAGAAAGCCTTCATCGAAACAAGGACATGGGGCATTATGAAATGAGAGACTCTTAGTTATAGGTCACAATGGAAGCATTTTGAGGGACTTGCTCTGTGTTCAAATTTCTCCTTTTTATAAGGACACCATTCATATTGGATTAGGTGCTCACCTCAATGACCTCATCTTACCCTGACTAAATCTACCAAAAACCCTATTTTCCCTATTTCCAAATAAGGTCACATTCTGAGACTCTGAGGGCTAGGACTTGACTAGATCTTTTTTGGGAAACCATCCAACCTATCACAAGGTCTGAAGGTTTGAGGAACAGTGGGTGTTCTTGTAGGCTTGGACTTTTCATGGTAAACGGCAGTGGAATGCATGATGGAAGGAACCCTGATGGTTTCGTGGGTGGGGAGCCAGCCTTCGTCTTGGGGTTGCTCTCTGAGAGTTTGTAGGACAAGATTAGTGGCATCATGACAAGGGAGTGGTGGTCTCACAAAGGATGCAATGATTCCAGGACTACACAAAGCTTTAGGGGCCTTCTTTATAGACAGCTGTGACTGGTGGTGGTAGGCCATGGGTCTTATACTGGTCTTCTCCCTGGTCATTCTGCTCACTGTACTTCAGCTCCTCTGGTCTGTCTCTGCCTCAGAAAAATAACCAAAGTCTCAGTGTTTCTCATGGCTGGCTCTTATCACAGAGAGCTCATCTCAGAGGTCCCCTGCTTAGAGAGGCCTTCCCTGGCCATCACATCTAAAGTATCATCACCTCTTTCACTGGTTGCTTCATCATTTTCTGAAAAAGAACCGTTTTCACATTTGATCACTTTGTCCAATATGAGTCTCTCCAGGTAGTCTGTAAGTTTCACAGAACAAGAACATCGTCCCCCTTTTGTTTGTCAGTGACTGGCCAGTGTGCAGAACCATGCTTAGTGTGTGGAGGTGCTAAATAATAATAACCACAGCAAGAACGAAAAGAGCGATAGTAATGATAGTCTTGGAGGAATGCATGTGGGCATCTACAAAGCGTAAGTCATTTAACCTCCCTCAACCTCTCTCCTAAACTAGACTTGGACCTAGGAATTATCATCTTTAAGGTCCTTTCCAGTCTCATAATGCCAGTTATATAAGAGCCTGATAGAATCTGACAGACCCATAGGAATGTCAGTGCTCAAAGGACGTGCTAATACCTCAAGGCCAGGAGAAGAAAGTTCCCATGTATTATACCTTGAAAAAACATCTCCTATCCGGTCAAGATAAGTGGTCTAATTTGAGCCAAGAATGGTTTTATTAACACCTTTCCTCCCACTTCACATTAATCCTCTAAGCTGCTGCTAGACAACATGCTTAAAAGGTAAGGCCAGGGGACAGGATGGCCCCACAGGTGCAGCTCTGCTGACTCAGCCACCATCTTGGACCTTTGGGAGAGTTCCATTTGGTTTGGCTTTTTCTTCTCCTGCACTTAGGGCATAAACGGGGCTTTCCATACTGTAGACGTAGTCTCATCCTCCCAAGAATCACAAAGATCTTTATCAGTTGATCTTAGTCCAATTTTTTAAGACATTGAAAATAACCAATTTCATTCATTCTCTTCTTTCGGGAACCATTATTAATTTGAGGACTGTTGCAGCCCATTCTTGACCGAGGAGGTAGGAATTCCATCCCTTTCTCAAGCTCCAAATGTGTAATATTTCCTCCCTTCTAAACTGAGCTGAGCATAAGGTCATCTGGTATCCCACCACCCTACTCACTTAGTCTTTGGCCAAACGTTTCATGTGCCAAAAGATGCAGTTCGAAATTGCAAAGGTCACCGTTATGTGGCAACGGTCTCGTCCTCATTGACTGTGGTCCTGTGTTGCCTTTTTTATATTTTCCAGCTCTGTACTCATTTCACTGCATCGCAGGCGTATCTTTCTTTCCCCCAAGTAGCTGCAGCATAACCTCCCCTCTTCCTTTCCCTGTTCTCTCATTAGAAAGCACATGTCCAGAACCCCCTCCTGGGCAAGTTAATGTGCCTGTGGGGGCTGTAGGATCTTTATGAGGCTGGGAGATGGAAGCCAGCAGCCCCGCATCCCTGCCGGATGGTCGCAACCGCTGCAACAGGGAAAAATGCAGGAAGAGCACAGGAGGCGAAGGCTGCCCTGTTTGATGACTGGTCTAAGGCTTCTTATTTGAACTTTTGGTTTTATAGTTCTATAAAAGGCAGCTGACAAAAGAGATCCCGTTTTGGGAGGGTCCAGCTGGCCAGGCGGAGCTGGGCGGGGCAGCCCAAATGTTTGAAAGCCAGACCTGATTTTCATCCATGATGTCAGAGAAGCATGGGGTTCCCGGGAGCCAGAAGGAGGGAGAGCAGACAGCCCTAGCCCTCACCCTGCCTGGTGCCAGCAGCAGCTCCAAATGCTGCCTTCCTGGCACGTCTGCAAGAGCCTTTTCCTCCTCGGAGACTCTTTGCAATGTTTGGAAGGGAGGCACCCCTGCTCAGCCAGTGGGTGTCTGCTGGGGCAGGAGAGCCTTGTGCCTCCCCCCTAGGCTCCCGGGCTCTCCCCACATCCCGGCTTGGCCCATCTCTTTGTTCCCTTTCACTTCAGTGGTGGATGCAGGAAACCTGAGTGTGCTGGCTCCTCTGAGGCCCACATCTTTTTACAGGCCTGTGGTCCTGAGCCCTTGGGCTTCAGCTACCCCTTCTGGATTTGGGGGGCCAGGCTCTGCTCCTTCCTCTGATTCTAAGGCAGATGCTGGACCATCTTGCTGCTGGAAAGGGAAGAGTGTTGGGAGTGGGTGGTTGTTTTCAATTTTTTCCAAAATGAAAAAAAAAGAAGAAACTTCTTTTTTTGCTTCTTCACATCAAAACACTCCATTGCGCTGGCCCAAGCCCTACAGTTTCCTGTGGACAAAGCAGGTCAGCTCTCCAAGCCCTTGGGGGCTGGGGGTGAAGCAACATCCACTCACTGCGCCCGGCCTCAGAGGAGGTCCCTTTCTCCCCAGCCAGGAGCAGGCTGCCCAGGTCCAGGGAGAGGCTGGGAGGAGGGAGAAGGGAAGGGAGCCCAGAGGGCAGTTGTGAGGGGCACTGAGTGCTTGTTTGATGATTCTCCCAAGGTTGCAGAAGGGGAGAGGCTCTGGCCGCCCACAGGGGTCCAACGCGCGTGCTCAGCTGCTTCCCTGGAGTCTGCTCAGATTCACCCTGGGAACCCAGGGGCCAGGGCCAGGACAGCAGGGCTATAACACAACCCCATGTAACACTGCTGAGCGGCTAAACGAACCGAAAGCACCAATCGCCATCAGAAACGGTCATGCTGTACATGTTAAATCCGTTCCCATGTTTTCTTGGCTTTTCTCTTCTGTCCAGCAACACACGACTCCTGCACTCACTGATCCATTCGGTTGTCACACGTTGTGATCAGGGCCTGCTGCATGCTAGAGAGTACTGTGTGACACAAGGACCTGTAGGGAGGGAGCCTGAAGAAAGTGGAGTGTCACTGATGAACAAATTGCCCGGACACCAGGGCTCTGTCAGCAAAGCTGCCCTGGGCACCGAGGGTATGTTTTCCTCTGTGCCATGTGAGACAAGGCACGAGGGGGCCCGCTGACCCTCATGGCCCATGTTGGAGGGTACACACAATTCCAAGTCCCCTCCTCTGATAGGAAGGGCTCACACTGGAGATAAATTTAAACAACTCACCCAAGAGAGTAGAAATGGAGTCTCCTCCACTCCAGACAGGGAGTGTGGACTCTACCACTTGCCAGACCCTCTTACTCTTCCCTCTCTTCTTTTTGTTTTCTTTTGCTCCTTTACTATTCATGAGACATTCATTGAGTGCACACTATGAGGTGATTGATCTCCTTCTTATGTGGCATTGATGTATTTTAAGGATATAAAGCAAATCAAATGTAATAATAATAAAAAAATCAGCAACAAGTGAGCAACCCAGGGTCTCGGTAGGGGCCAAGTTGTGGGTGGGTGTGTGTGGTGCGTCAGAGCAGGCACGGACCTCTCTCCCACCTATCCTGGTGAGGTCATAGAAAGTGCTTGATTCAACAGCATCATCCTTCTCAAAGTACTTTTTCATGATCTCATTTACCCTTGCAATAGTTCAAGAGGGTAGGACCAGGGGATCTGTGCCCATTGTAGAGATGAATAAACTGTGCCCTACAATTAAGTAACCTGCCTTTTTTGGCCAAATATTTAGTTAGTGGCAGAAGAGGAGCCTGACCCAGGACTTAGAGCGCTATCTGAGGACTCCAGCAGCTTACGAAACCCGGTGTACAGAACTCCATCAGAAATGCTTGTTTCTTCCTCTTTTCCCCAGTTCATACCTTGAAGAGGGTCTTAGTCACTTTGGGCTGCTGCTACCAATGATAGGCTGGGAGACTTAAATAACAAGCATTATTTCTCATAGTTCTGAAGGCTGGTAAGTCCAAGATCAAGGTGCCGGCAGACAGGGTGTCTGGTGAGAGCTCTTTCTGACTTACAGGTAGCCGCCTTGTGTCCTCACACAGTGGAGAACAAAGGAGAGATCATGCTCTCTCTTCTTCTCAGAGCATTAATCCCGTTTGTGAGGGTTCCACCCTCGTGACCCAATGACCTCCCAAAGGCACCACCTCCTGACACCATGATATTAGTGGTTAGGACTGAACCATATAAATTGCGGGGGGGGGGGGGGGGGAGAGACACTCAAACATTCAGTTCCTAGCAGGTAGAGGTAAAACTTAAAAGAGCATTCTAGTTGGTCCATACGTTAATGTTGCCTGGCTTTAAAGTCAGAGAAATGGCAACTCATAGGACTCAGCCCACCATTGCTGGCTTGGAAGACGCAGAAGGGGCCATGAGTCAGGGAACACAGGCAACCTGGAATCTTGCAAGAGTTCAAGAGGCAAGGAAACGGATCCATCCCCAGAGCCTCTAGAAGGACCCCGGGCCGACCAAAAGCTTGATGCTATCCCGTGAGAGCCAGTTCACACTTCTGATCTCCAGCCCTGTAAGACAATACGTTTATGTCGTTGGAAGCCACTACATTGATGATCACTTATGACAGGAACCGTAGAAAACTAACACAGATGGACAACCTGCAGTCTGGCTAGGCCTGGTTACGTTCCCACTCCTCAAGCTCCAAGCATACCTGTGGGTTATTGGACTGTACACATGAATCACGAAACAAAGAAAACAGCTGTGAGGGCTTCGAGGATTCCTCTACCTCGTGAGTTCCTTCAGGTCACTAACAGTGTCTTCCTTTTGCGTGGCCACACCACCGGCCATGGATCTGGCCCCTGTCTGCTTCCCTCCATCTTTTTTTGAACAGTGATGGCCCACAAAGGCCAGTGCCAGGGTCCAGCTTTGGAGCACGTGGAGTAATGGCTCTGTAGTTCAAGGCACCTCATGGCTACATGAGAAACCACAAAGCCCAGGCTCCCAAGGAGGTCAGGACCGCAGACGTGGCATGGGACAGTTTGGCTTGGACCTGCACAAGCTCCTCCTGCCAACACATCTCCACCTCCCTGCGGGCAGAGGTCATCCTGATGTGATGCTCATCTTGACAGTCAAGTTGCGGCTGCCAGTGACCATGGTCCCATTCGTGAAACTCACGGAACGAGGCCCAGCACAGTGAGAATGGAGGTGCAGAAAACTCCAGGCTCTTTACATGGGGGGCCACGCAAGCAGTCTAGGAGTCAGAACCATGGGAAGGCACCGGAGCTTGGCAGGTACACTGCAAATCAGAAAATGCCTCCTTGCTTACTTTTTCCTTTAGAGAAAATGCTCAGTGTCATAACATAACATGGACTGATTAGCACCTGAGAGCAGGATTGTCCTGTTCTTGGCTTAGCATAAGGAAAGAGTTCAAAGCCCCGATCCACTTCCCTTCTGCCCCTCTTCCTGGTCTAGGTCTCCTTACCCTCCTTGAGCCCCATCTTGCTTCTTTGAAAAGGGTAGATAATAGCAATCTCATGGTGTGGTTTGGAAGATGAAATGAGTCAGTCATTGAAAAATGACTAGCATCTCATACTGTGTTTCCCTGAAAATAAGACCGGGTCTTATATGAATTCTTGCTCCAAAAGATGCATTAGGGCTTATGGTTCAGGGGATGTCATCCTGAAAAATCATGCTAGGGCTTATATTCCGATTAGGTCTTATTTCCGGGAAACCCGGTAGACAATCAACAGATACTAATTTCCTTGCTTGATCAGATTAAGATGCATCATTCATATTGGCCCTGCTCCCCCATCTGGGGTCTAGCCTTCTGCCTTCAAAAGTGATTGTAATTAAATAGCTCCCAAAATGGCAGAATCTATCATGTTTTAAAAAACCTACAGTGAGAGCTAGAGATTCTACAGTCTCCTCTGGCCCACATTTCTTTCTGATGTGCTCAGACCTACTTGCTTTTCTTCTGTCCCCAGCAGCAGTGACACAAACTGAGGCCTATCTTCTTCCAAATAATACAGCTCTTTGCAGTTTCTTCAGACTGTTCCCTCCATGTCACATGGATGGCATGTGGGAGGCTCTTCATTGAAAATATTTGTTCACTAAAGTGTTATTAGTGTTCAGACCCAACGTCATGCCATGAAAAGATTCGTTCACCGGGTCCCCATAACACATTCCTGCCCTCCACACTTACATGTCATAAGGATTCCGTGATGGTTTACTCAGGGAAATATGTCCCAAAGACTTTTACCTCTAGGCTTCTGGTGACACAAGGCTGGGATGACGGAATGCCATTCCCATCTGATAACTGGTTTCTTGGCTTAGGTGAAACCAATTTCTAGGAGGCAGAAAGCCAAATCCTCAGGCCAGGCCCTGAGCACCCATTCCCTCCTACTGTGTTCACTTGTCCAGTAAACCTTCTTACTGGGGGTAGAGATGCCTCTTGTTGGTGCCAACATCCCCAGAACAGCAGCAGAAGCATCTGTGGGCTTCTTTCTGCCCAGCAAATGATGCATCCTCTGAACTCTCCCAGAGTCACCAGAAGCAGAAAAAAGGGAGTGGATAGGAAGCCCTTCCTGAAGCCCTGGAGCTGGAGTGGGTTCTTCAAGTGAGATCACGCCGACCTTGGTCATGTTCTGGCTCTGCTCAGCCACCTGTGGGGCCTTCTCTGGGCCTCGGTTTCTTCTTCCCTGTGAAGTAGCAAGGGGACGATCACATTTTCCCTGGTCAATTCAAGTTCTCAGGACTATTTCCCATGGCTCCCATTTTCAGTATTACGGTGATGCCGTTTCATCCCAGACCATGAATGGTGTTTGCAGCAGTACCTAGAAAAGAGCTTCTGGTGTGTGATTAAATGAGAAGCAAAAGGAAGTGTCTACAAGGAGCAAGATAGTGAACGGTTACCATTGGCCAAATTGGTGTTTGGGTGGCTTCTCAGCAGTCTCTGTAGGACACGAGGTGTCTCTCAAGTATTTGGGTTATATGAGTATAAAAGCACCTTCTAAATATTCCTTCCTCTTCCGTCCACACACATCATGATGTCTTCCTTTGTTTTACTTCCTTTTGCTTCTCTTTTTGTCTCCCTTCCCCTTCCTTTCTGGAGAGTCAGAGAAATTCTTCTTCTCTCCCACAGAGCAGTGTTTAGCGCTCAACCCCTTTATTGCCTCCCTTTCTACCTCATGAACTTTCTCCAAAACAGATGAGTTCCATTCATAAGTACAATTGTGGTGAATAAAATTTTTTCCCATCTCATTATGCATAGACAAACAAAACCAAGCCCAAGATCAGAGATATAGCCATATTTTTTTTTTTTTCATTTTGGCTTCTTTTTGTGCATTTGACTATTTAGTCCTTTTGGTCTTTGTATTGTGGTGTATGCGTTGAGAAATGATGCCAACTTTATTTCAAATACTTAACCACTTATCCCAAAAATAGATTGGGGTATATATAGAAGAGTGGGTTTATGATTAAATTTGGCATTCAAAATTAGAGGAGAAAGAATCATTAAATAATGCTGGGACATCTCCCTACATTCTCTGCCTATCAGTTCTTCTACCAGCACCATGCTGTTTTGATTACAATCTATTATAATAGCTCTTTTAAAAATGTCTTGGCTACTTGCACCATTTCTGCTTCCAGATAAATGTTAGGTTTCCTTTTTCAAGGGCCTCTTCAGTCCATACTATAAGGATTTTTATGAAAATAATTTAAATCACAATATAAGAAGAATTTATATCTTTATGCCATCTGATCTTCTGACCAGGAGTATCTATCCAAATATGATTTTCTATCTTCTCAGTAAAAATTTTAAGTATTTGTCATAATGGATCTCAAAAAAAATTTTTTTTGAATTGAGAATCTTGAAATTTATTAACTAGAGATTGATGCTGTAGGAGCAGAATCACTAGCACTTTCACGTGTGATTTTTACATTGATAATCATTAATGAGTGGATCCTTTCATTTGTGCTATAAAAATCACACATAATGCTTTTATTAGGTCTTTGTTCTCTCTCTTCCATATCAGTCATTTTCCTTTTGGCATTTCTCACTGTCTTTAAACTTCTTTGCACTCTCAGAGTTTCTTAAGTTTGTTCCACATCACTAATTCCGTTTTCTACAGTGTCAAGTTTATTCTTTACTATCTCAAGACAGACATTATTGCTAACAATACAAATTCTGTTTCCCAGCAGTTATTCTATTTCTTTTCAATATCATTTATATTCTCTGCTCATTGACTTTGTTCTACTCAAAAGATGCAAAAACAACTTGGCATCTATGAAGCAAAAAGAGAAAAACCAGGAGGGGAGAGCCAGTTAAAATGAAAAGATGGAGGAACAGAGTTGGTTATATTTGTTTGCTTATTTTAATTCTGCTGTTTCCTCTAGGAGATAATTTTGAGAGGTATGTTTCTTTTTTCATTTTCAGGATAAAGTTCTGATCTCTTTGTGTTCAACTGTTAGTTTCCCATGGTTGTGATGTTGCCATCTCTGCCTCCCCCTTACTCCCTTGTCCTAGAAGGAAAAAACTTCCATTCAAAAGCAGTATTTGCAAAAAACTTCTACATTTGGATTCTTCTTAGCCTCTCTCCCTGTTCCCTTCTGGGCTGATTGAAAGTATCTTACCTGGAGGATAAGTTAAAGTAAATGAATCCACAAGTCAATGAATTGTGAAGGGGCAGGTCAATGAGCACATTCCCCAAGCCCCATATCCAGAAACCTGATGGAGATTTCTGCCACGATGTTCACATCTGAGACTTCCAGGTCTAAGACTGCTGTGTCCTGTCAGCTATATGTGGTGGAATTTGTTAAATGCTTCTCTGAGATGTCAGAGATAATGCTCCGTCAGGCTTTGCAACAGGAATGCACAGAGCCACGGGAGCCTGCCAGAAGTGTAGGAGGCAGATACACTCTATCCTACAAATCTCGTTTCCAGGCACAAAAGATGCAAGCAGTGACTCAGCCTGTGACTCAGTGATTCCCAGCTGTGTGGGAGCTGATCACGTGAGCCCCAAAGGTTAAACATGGGCCACAGGGCATTGAGTATTGGTCTTGCACTGCACAGGAGCTTGGTAGAGGCCAGAAGGACCCCTGATAGGAGGTCCTAACTGTGCCTCCTTGGAATCCCGTGACAGGGATGGTAAGATTAACATGGATGGGAGAGAATGAATAATGAAGCACCAGGCAGCCACACTGAGCCTCTTGTCCACAGCATTAAATCATTCATCTTACGGGAAGTATCACATGGTGGTTAAGAGCTCAAGGTCTGCCTTTGATGTAGTAACTTCTGTTAGTCAGCCATTTTGGTTCACCTCTTCATCAAGTCCTGGGGGAGGAGTATTAGCTCGGCTGCTTGCCATTAGGGGGCCATGTGACCAGTTTGGGCCAATGAGCTGTGAGCAGAGATGATGTATGTCATGTCCAAACCACAACTGCACCAGCATTCTCTTCACTGCGCATCCCAGATAGTGAAGTTGTAAGGTGGTGAAGCCTCCCGCAGCCTGGTCTTTGAGTAATTGCGTAGGCCTGTAGGATGCACAGGAGTAAACTTGTTTCTTTAAGCCATGGAATTTGAGGGCTATTTGGTGGGCTTTAAGGGTTATCGATTACGATGCATAATTGAGATTATTTTGACAAATTTCTTATTAACTGCATGATATGAGCAACTCTCTGAACTTCTCTGAATATTGATTTCCTCATCTGTCAAATGGAGAAAATTGCATCACTTGCCTTGTAAAAAGGGTAAAAAAGATATTGCTTGCAAAGTGCTAGCCAGTGTATCCAGCACATAATACGTGCCTTGCCAATGTTACCTCTTAGCCTTATTTGATTCTCCATGAGATACAAAGTAAAATGAGTATCCTTCTGTCAAATTACCTCAATTTATGAGATCTGACAGTTAAGATCTGGAAAACACCAGACCCCTCAAACCCTTGGTCCCCAGGGGAGCTTTGTTGCACCAATGTTGCTAACCTTTTTTGAAGTCAGAGGGATTATTCATTATGAATTTATACCAACTGGACCAACAGTTAACCAAGTGTACTATTTGGAAGTGCTGAAAAGGCTGCGTGAAAAGTTAGATGACCTGAACTTTTCACCAACAGTTCATGGCTCTTGCATCATGACAATGAACCAGCTCACACGGCACTGTCTGTGAGGGAGTTGTAGCCAGTAAACAAATAACTGTATTGGAACACACCTGATCTGGCCCCCAGTGACTTCTTTCTTTACCCGAAGATAAAGGAAATATTGAAAGGAAGACATGTTGATGACATTCAGGACATCAAGGGTAATACAACAACAGATCTGATGGCCATTCCAGAAAAAGAGTTCCAACATTGCTTTGAAGGATGCAGTACGCACTGGCATTGGTACATAGCTTCTGAAGGGGGGTACTTTGAAGGTGACTATAGTGTAATTCAGTAATGAGGTGTGTAGCACTTTTTCTAGGATGAGTTCACGAACTTAATTGTCTGACCTCATATCTGAAATAGAGAGAGAGAGAGGGACCTTTGGAAACATCTCTCATTTACAGAGCAATTCATGGGATCATCACCAAAACAGCCAACAATTTATTGCCCAAGTGGCACGTGCCAGTGTGTTCAAGGTCCCATGAGACCTGAATTACTGGAACTATTTTCAGAGAAATATCTGAGAATAAACGTTCCCAACTTCCCAGGACAACATTCCCACATGGCATTCCTCTCCCTCTTCATTAAGTTCCAAGATGGCAGTGTCAGACCTCTGGGAAAGCAGGGTTGCTTCCTAGAGCCTCTTCCTTATTTTCCCACAGCAGGGAGGGAAGCCGACTCAGGGTGTGGTGTCCCTGCCTGCCTTCTCCACACACACATTCTCCTTGAGGTGTCTCAGCATACCAGAGGTGTGGTTAGGTAGTATCACCCCACCCATGAGGTGTCTTCTTGGCCAAGCCTCATATGACCCAGCCTCTCATAAATAGCACTGTGTGGTAGAAGGAATGATGGAGATATATTTAGAGTCTTCCACCGTCTCCCCCAGTAGAATGTTGGATGTGCCTGCCAAGAACAATCTACCTTTGATAAAACCACCTTTCTTTAAGCAATTCCTTGAAGGTATCCTACTCACGTATACCCCTGGCCCCAGCAGTCTTCTTGGATGAAGCCTGACACCATCCCAGCCCAGATGTGATGGCAGAGGGCCACCAAACATCCCAGCACAAGGCTAAGGCAGGCCTCACACTGAGGCTGCAGGGAGCTTCCCTAGTGTCACAGCAGGAGAGCCAGCTTCCCAACAGGTGCTGTTCAGGCTTGTCCCAAGTCTAATCACACAGTCACCAATGTTCCAGGACCATTATACAGTCCTTTAAAGAGAGTGATTATAGTCAAGCTCGAATTTAAGCCCCTTCTCTGGTGGGGATAATATTGCAAAGACCAGCTCACTCCAAACACACACCCACCCCTCCAGGAAAATACATGAGCCTCCTGTTTCCATCTCGAGGTTGTGTTGTCAGCATCCTCCCTTGTACCAGTCTATTCTCACTGGACATGATCCTAATTTTTTTTCTAGCAAGCAAACATCCAAAAAAGACTCAGCTCAAGGATCAAAGAAGACAGACTTACCTGTGAAGCTGGGAGCAAACCTCTGTGTGTGTGTGTGTGTGTGTGTGTGTGTGTGTGTGTGTACGTAGTGTGCAAAGCCTGTACTTACTAGATGTTTCAAAATGGTGGAGCCAAAAATGGAATGGTTGGACCCCAGGCAGAGTCTTCTACAACTTTACTTCAAAGGAGCAACATTTTTTTAGACTCTCTACAAACACAGGATACATGAAACTGTTATACTGTTTCTATAAATACTGATGCTGGGGGATAATATGAAGACCCCATTCCCTCTGCTACTGCCTCCTTCATTAAAGGTAGAGAGAAAATGGTGACTTTTGTCAGAAGTCGGGACCAAGTTGGACAGTTTGTTACTCTAAGACCAGGAAGCCTCCAGCTGTGGGACCATCCACCCTGCAAGCCTAGTTCCAACAGTAGACTGGGGGGCCTGAGAAGAGAAACAGGGGGAGATTTAGTATATACTTGTGTGTTTCCTAATGCCTCTCAGTCTCTTAGTATTTTTGTTTTGGTTTTCGTTTTGGTTTTGGGTTTTTTCCCCCTCTACTGGAATAAGGTAGATTAATACTACATTAATTTGGGGACATCTGAAAAGACATAGCTAAACCAAGCACTCCATGAGCCTCACAAGAAAGTCCAGAAACATCCTGAGAAGGTGGAATGAGAAAGATCTACTTTGTTTCCCTTCACAATCCTCATTTTCTTATCTCACCCATAATGCCACCAAGGTGCAATAATATATAAAATAGTAATCAGTAGGATTTAATTTCTCCTCAGTTCTAAGACTCTTTAACCCTAGATTTACATGATCATAAGATCGTTTGAATCTGTAGTTCACAAATTAGCAATTAGTCATTTGACCTTTCTTATTGACCTCCCAGTAGCAGGTCTCAAAGATACAAGAACTTGTTCTTTCTTGATAGTACTGTTTATCTAGCGTGAAATTCCTGAAATGGACTTCTATAATTCGTAGGACTCATTGAGAAATCTCAGGGATCCAGCCTCCATTGGTCCAATATGGCCTTTTCACAGGCTGCCTTCACTGTCCAGCAGTTAGTAAGAAGTTCAGTGATGTTTCTTTCCTGAACTTTCTGCTGGTTGACTTTATAGATAGAGCCCCCACTATGTACAGTGTCTTGTGATTCACGGCTAAGAACAGGCATTTCTGTGTAGATAAGCTTTCCACTACATTGAGTTGTATCAGATCCGATGTAAATTTTCAGATGGAAAAGCAGTCTTTGACTTACAAAGGTTACTCTCACATTCAAATCCCCACATCACAAATAACAAGCCTACTGTGTGGGGGAAAAAAATTGCTTTGTGTATTTCTCCCACACTGCTTTAATATTTCATCTATTTGTGTCTGTCCTCTAACCAAAAAGTCATTATTCTGAAAGGAAACATTTTTTTTAAAAAAAGCAAGCTAAAAGTAAATGTCCTCACCCTCCAAGCCCACTCTAGATTCTTAAAACTGCAGGGAGTCGTCCCTTCAGAGCCTCTCACCACCGCCACCACCAATTTTCAGGGGATGATAAATCATTTATTTCTACACTGAAACTGCCGAGAGCATAAGCCAAAGGGTGTGTCATAGCCACAGGCAGGCAGAGTCCCTACAAGAACCCTGTTCTCAGACTTGGGGACCCTGAGATACCACTGGAATTTGCCTCCAGGCCAGAATCAATAACAACAAGGCTCCCAGAGGAAAGCTCCAGATTTCCTCCAGACTGTTCCCTCAGCCTGCTGTAAGATGTGCTCCTCGCAGAAAGATGCTGTGGACGGCAGCAAAGGGACCCTCAAAGTGCTCTGTCCACAGTCAGCCAGAATCTGCCACCCCCGGGGCAATATGCTTTCGTTATTGCTCTCACTCTCTATTGTAAGATTGAGGCTCTCCTCTCGTCCACAGCAAAGTGTTTGAAGTCACCACTTTTAACACACATTCTCCTTTAGGAAGAGTGCTTATCTGCTGACAGCCTACTTTCTCTGTTGACTGGTACTTGACATTCAGTCTTCAGAAAGGACACAGAAACCAAAAATATCACCATCGCAGAATCCTAGGCAAATTCTAAGACAGGAAAGCTTGATTTAATTTGGTGTGTTACATCAGTTTAATGGATAAGAAACATGTTCCTGAGATGGAATGAGTTGCAGAAAGAAATCAATCAGAGGATTGATGGAGAAACCAGACTGCCTTCTGGGTCCTTTCAAATTAATGGAGTCAGAGTGGCTTTGCTGTTTCGAGTAAATCTTCACTACATTGTCAGAAAGACATTGAAAAGATAATAATGCTAATAACAGAGCGTTTTAAGTAATCTGCAGTTGTATTTTTATAATCTCAAAGTCCAGATTATCCCATTTGGGAAGATTCTGATAACATGTGTACAAACATACAAGAAAGGAGAGCCTTTTAGTGATACAAACAGATGCCCAGAGAGAGGAGACGTTGAACACAAATAAAAGAAGGCTTCTCAGAAGTTAAGCAACTTGGCTACAGTCTTAAAAGACAAGAGAGATACTTGGAATCAAGCCCAAACTCTCGGCCTGGAGTTAAGAACCAATGCTCTGGTGAGTGTACAACAAGTATAAGACCACAGCTGGCAGCTACTTCCACACAAAATAGCTTCCTTGCTTGCCCAAGTGATGCTGGATTTGACAGGAGAAGACGGTAGTGAAAGTGTTAATGATTTCAGTAAAATCATAGAGTAAAATAGAATGTAGACCAGATGAATTGCTTACTTTTTACACTTGATTCTCATGCCCAGACAGCGTGGTCAGAATGAAAATGTTGTATCCCCCGATACTCCTTTCATAGCTCTGCCTTCCTTTTATTCTGGCTGGGAAACTCGCCACACCCTCAGCTCCCACTGTCACCTGTATGCTGTTGGTCGATAACTCTTAAATCGACTTTTCCACTCTGCAGAGTTTCAGGAGTGCACCTCCATCTGGTAAACATCTCCATTCCGGTGTCTGACAGGCACCTCAAACTCAATATCTCTAAAGCCGAAATGAAGGCTGCTTCAAAACAAGGGAAATGAGGGCCCCATGACATACATGCTGAGGGGAAGTCTGCAGCTCGAAAAACATCCTCATCCATACGCTCTCCGACCGTGCTTTCCAACTCCCATCATTCTTCTCCAGGCACGTGGGCCTTCCTCTTAGTTTACTAAGCCCAGCTCATCCCAACCACAAGGGCTTTCATACGTGCTCTTCACTCTTTCCAGACGTTTCTCTGATCTTTGCGTTCCTAAGGTCTGATAAGCACATGTATGTCAGATCCTTCAGGAGGATTTTTTCTCACCTAAGACTCCTCTGTGCCTTACTTTCATTCTTTATCATTCACTGGACCCTGCTCTGTGGCCTTCACTATCTAAAATTCTTACTCATTTAAATCATTTCTGTTCCCCACCATGGGAGCAGGAGCTTTTCCTTCCTTAGCCACTACTCCTCTGGAACAGCATTTGGTACATAGTAGGCGCTCGTGAAATATTTGTTGAATGAATGCATGATTGAATGACTCCATGAATCACCATCCCCACACACCGGTCTTTCCCATCTTTTCTCTTCCTTGGCAAATGTCACTGCCATTCACCTAGTTCCGCAAACCAAAAAGCCAGGGTTCATCCTAGATACTTCCCTCCTTATTCCCATCATAAAATCACCAAAAGAAGAAAAAAACAAACAAACAAACAAACAAACCTCCCAAAATATTTCTCCAATCTAACTCCTCCTCTCTGCCTCTGGGCTGCCGTCCTAGGTGAACGATTTCTCTTTGGTCACCACAGCTATTCTCCCCGCTGATTCAATTGCCCACCCACCTGAACATTTTCAATTCACCACATAGACACTTCTAAAACCTAATTCGATCATATCACTGACCTTCGCAACACCCCTTCAATGGCTTCTCATTGTCTAAGGATGAACTGAATTCCCTGTTCTTTCTCAGAACGTCTTTCATAAGCTGGGTCCTATTTGCTAGACCAGCCTCTTCTCCAACCATGTCCTTTCTGTCGGCTTCACCCCGGTGGCTGTCCTGCCTCCACGTACATTCCACACGCATGCATCGCTGTGTAATAAGTTGCTAGTAACTAGTAACGGCCTCACTTGAGCATTTTCCAACTCATCCAGATACTTTAGGCGCACCTCGTCCCATATCACCTTCTTACAGGATTTCTCATGCCGTGATAATACTCTTTTTACATGTCTGTTGCCTTCTCTTAAGCTGTGAGGTCTTTGAGGAGCTGTGTCTTTTCCACCTTCGTATTCTCAGCACCTAGCGTAGGGCGTAGCACTTTGAAATTTTTGTTCCTATTGAATTCATAGGTAGAAAGATATCAATAAAGCAATGGGAGATAAATTTTGTGGTGAGTTTTAATCAATTATAGTCCTCTGGAATTTCTTGTTGACATTTTGGCTTCTGACTAGGAGCCATTATTCAAATGCTGAAAAGATTACAATTCCCATAAGAGCATCTGTTTCAGGCTGGGCATGTGTAGGGGGCCCCAGTAATCATTGCAGAATGGGATAGAGGGGGCCACACCCAAGCCTGCTGGCTCTGCGCCCTCCTCACTTTAACCATTGAAAATACCGTGTGAATGGGATTAGCCTTTGCTAGTTTCTTCCACAATAGAGCCATTCACTTTTTCCTTTTAAACAATAAGCGGAGATGTCTGCTTCCAGCCCTGATGGAATAGCTGGTCGTGGCGTTGCTCTTCTCTGTAAACAAGGATCCAACTGGGCACAACATGTAAGGCATCTATTTTCAGGCGTTGGAAAATTGGTCACCCAGGACTGAGGTTCTTGAGATAAAGGAAATGCTGGTGGTAAGCCCCTTGTTCACCTGGGCTCCATGCTGGGGAACATTTTCCAACCATGGCACAGGGAGGTAGAACCCAAATTGCACGGCAGTCCTCTAGAGCTGAGGAAGCAGAGACCAGAGTGCAGCAATACTAATGCAAGTGGAAATTTCAGGGCCGGGTATTAGAAAGGGTAGAAGTGCATGGGTCGGGGGTGCAGGAGAGGAATAGTATTAACGGTCTCTGTAGGGTTCTCTGCAAGACCTTATATATATGCACACACACACACTTTATATACACACACACGCACACACCTTATAGACACACTATATATATATATATATATATATATATATATATATATATATATATATATATATATACACACACACATTACACACACACACACACACACACACACACATATATTTGGTTTCTCTGGAGAGCCCTGGCTAATTCAGTCTTATATTTGTGATGTTTGTGATATGAGGTAAATGCTGTAGTACAATACTAAATCTAAGTGGACTATAAAAAGTCAGTAGAGGAAGTAACATATTCAATTAGAAGTATTCAGGTAAAAATACTCAATTTTACCCCCCCCCCAAAAAAAAAAAACCAATAACAATAGGAGGGAGAGAAAACAGAAAAATGATATATGGGACAAATAGGAAAAAAATAGCAAGATGGTTGACTTATAACCAACCAAATCAATAATGGCGTTGAAATGTGAATGGATTGACTCAAGTGACACTGTTTGCTCAATTGGATAGAAAGGTAAGACCCAACTATTTTAAATAAAAACAGTTTGAGTTACACTGCCAATAACTAGATTCAACATGCATAGTCTGTGAACACTTTTTTAGTCATTGATTTGCTTGGCTTGTTTATGGTTTATGAATACAGAACTGAAGTGTGCTATCGAAGCAAGCAGATAAATAGATGATTGACTGACTGATTGGGTGATCATTTTTTTGTCCTAAAATGTTAATCAGTGTATTATTTGGGATCACTCTGTCTTCAAAATTCCAATGAATCTCAGTTCACCTCTTGTGGCAGTCTCCTACCCAACATATTATTCTTTTTAAAACTATGTCTTATCTTCCTTTGGAGGTTAAAAGCTCACTGAGAGTTCAAACATTGAATAAATATTTACTGTTTACTCAGTAAATATATCAGGCATTAAAGATACAACTAGGAACAAGTTTTACCAGATGCTTACAGACTAGTGCAGAGACATGAGAAGCAGTGGGCAGTTATAATAAATTTAAATGGTAGATATTTGATAGATAAATACATGAGAAAATGAATGCATGGATAAATTTCCCCAGTTGAGTAGTTTGGATTTCTCAATTCAGTCCAACCACAGTCTGAGCAATCCAGAGGCATCTCCATGCAGTGGCAGCTGGCAGAGAAGGAAGCTGACTATCGGGCAAGAACCAGGACCCCTTAATAGGATTTGCCCCGAAAACTTGGCATTTCATAAAGTAACAAAGTAAAGGCATGCTATACTCTTCCAGTAGAGCACAGACAATATCTTTCAAATACATCATATGAAGGATAAAGTCTTTGTTGTTCTTTAGCCTTAATTTAATTGTAAAGAAATGCAGTATCATGTTTTGTTCCACAAGGAGGGAAAATAACCCATGCATTATGCCAGCCAATAAAAACAACTCAATATGAGGTCAACACTTCTGATTATATCCATTTTCCTCCATTCTAGTTTTGTTTTTCAGATCTTTTTGTGGGGCTGGGGGAGGAATTGTCATTAAATCAAACTTGAGTCTTAATGCAGGTCTTAACATTGGGTTGCTGTTCGTGGTAGAAATGGGTATCCTGCAAAAACTTGAAAGAACACCGATTTTCATGTTGTGGCTTTGGCAATGACCAAACTGCAAGAGTTCGATGTCACTTCCTGTAACACTACCCAGGGAACCAACATCACAGTCTTACCAGGGAACGACTGGGGCAATCAAATGATACCGCATTTGGAATCCACTCATCTAAGCACATAGTCCTGAATATTTCAGGAAGGGTGCCTGGCTGACTTTTCAGAAGTCAGTTAACCTTTGTCATCGTTCAGCAGAACTGTTTTTACTCATCTCGATGGAAATATTCCATGAGCCCCTTTTGTGGTGCACTGTTCTGTGGGATCATAGTACCCACGTATCCATCCAGCCCCCACTTTTCCGTTCCAGCCTGCCCTGTTTCGTAAAACTACTAATTCCTCTAACGTGTGACTCAAGGGGGATGAATACGGATGCACTCCAGCCAATTACATAGTCCTTTACCCCTTGAGAGTGATTGGCTTAAAAAAGGACATGTGACCCAAGTCTTTCCAATGAGATGTGAGGGAAGTCTAAAAAGGGAGAGGGTTCAAGGCAAGGTTTCCTTGTTACTAAAAAAAAAAGCCAGAAAGCAAAGGCCCCATCCTACTGCATGGTGACTTGTCTGTGTGTGACCCCTGACACTACAGCAGCCATCTTGCAAATGTGAAGAGCACTGGGTAAGGATAAAGAGAATATTAGGTAATATGCTAAGTGTGACAAAGCAGTCGGAAGGAACCCAAGTCCCGGAAGGCCATCTCTGAGCTGGAGAATGTATCAAGCCTGTGTTTCCCTATCACAGGACATTTTATTCCATGCCTTTATAAGTCTTTCTTATTACGACAGTTGTGTCGTGATTTTATTTCCCTCACCCCAAGGGAATCCTGATACAGTTCTTTCTTTTTGTCCATTTCTAAGGTGATCACTGACTCGGGATTGCAGAGGAGCAAAGATGATGAGGGAAGCTCAGAAGTAATATGTGAAGACAAAGAGGAGTTGAGTGACTCTGTCAGCTGAAATCCAGGTAGGACGTCACCCCACGTCTTGTTCATTTGAGGGTAACGCCCCAAGTTACCATCCCCCAACTTGCATCAGGACCCGTAGGTGACCACTGAAGAATAGGACACAGGTGTTTAACCCTAAAGCCATTTCGTTTCTTTGCAAGTCAGGGGCAGGCGCTGGCGCAGAACTTCTGGAGAGGATAATCGACTGGCGCTTTCGTCTCTTTCAGCTTCAAGAAGACGAACTTCGGTTTCAGAATTAGCCTGATGTTTGAGAACTAGTTGTTTTGCTGGCCTTAATGCATAATAGCAATTTTTAATCAAGATCCTGCATTGTCAGCAAGTATTGTCTAAAGTGAACAATAAAGTTAGTTGTGAACCAAGCAATAGAAGGACAGAACCAAATAGATAATTCTGTAGTTGTTTTTTTGTTTATTTTTAAATAAATAAGTAAATTCACCGCAACAGGCATTTACAGAGTTGCCTATTATGTAACCAATATGGTTCTGGTCCTAGTATGCCTTTGATTAATATAACATTCGAGCATAATCCATGCCCTTAGAATAATTATTGTGTAGAAGGAAAGAGAAAATAGGAATGCGTTAAATAACTATAACTGGAAAACAGTAAGAGTGTTGTGCTGTAGTTTATGCTGTATATTCCTAAGTCTGACCAGAACAGTGGGTAACTGATGGGTCATAAATTGCAGTGGATCCAGGGATGCGTCCTGGAGGAGTTCAGTGTTAAACTTGGTTGCAAATGAATTCGTGAACATAGATTGAGGACACTCACCTGAGGAAGGAAATCAGCTCAGGTAGGTGACCTCCGTGAGCAAAGGGCGCAGGGCCTGGAGTGAGCCAGTGGAGGGTCCTGCCTCATTCTAAGGACGCCTCACGGGGGCCCCATCCTAGGATGCTCTGTAACGTAGAGCACACAGCTCTCACGCGGAACTGCCCTGGCTCCCCCATGTTCATTCTCCTTTCCTATACGCAAGTGGAGAAAACAGTGGGATCCAAACACAGAGCAGGGAGTTGGCCTTTCCCGCTGCACTCTGGCATTCAGCTGCCTGCCTAATTATTGGCTAATCATTACAGACCAGCCACACTGCTCCACTGAAACAACTGCAGGAGGCTAATCCTCAGGATTACAACGGCAAACCCTCTGTCTTCCTGTTCTCTATTTTGCAACTGGATCACCTCTAGTCTCTCAAATATGGCTGTGCTTGAGTGTGACCTTGGGTCCTTCGGAAGAGAGTGACGTATGCCCTCTGACTTCAACCATGGCTCTGCTCTTACCTGTTTGTCTGAGTCCACTGTCCTGTTTCCTCCACCCCTCCCTGATAATTTGCTGTTTTCCCCTCTTTGGACAACCCCCAGCTCTGTGGCAGAGTCCATGGAGTCTTCACAAAGGCATCATGTAGTTTTGCTTTTAGAAAAGAGTCATAAAGGTAAGGACTATTCTTTTCAGAGCCCTGACAGTCTTACCTGTATTATTCCAATTTCAGGGTGTATTTAACCAACCACGTACTCCATGACTTTTTCACAACTTAAATAACGTAGGTGTTTTTTCAAAAATGGGCAAAGCTACACACGAAAAAAGAACTCAGTATGTCCGGAGGAGAATAAGGATGACTTTAAGTGCCTACCACAAAAAAGGCCACATTTTGGAATGCTGAAACATGACTGACACGGAAGTAACATTTAGTAGCATGTTGTATGCTAAGTTTGTATCTATTTATCTCATTAATTCTCAAAACAAATATATATCATATATTTGTTATAATTTAAAAATTGAGGCTCAACAAGTTTGAGACTCTTGCACAACTGGCCATAGCTGATATATGGTAAAACTCAGAATCAGACCCGTTTCTCTCTGACACTAATATCTATGTATTTCCCATAGTATCGCTGTTTGGCAAAGAATATACTTATCAGAGGCCTCAAATTTCCTTCTGGCAAGGAGGAAAAATATATACTCTATTTGATACAAGATACCAAAGAAATTTCCAGAAATAGTACTTAGTGGAGAGTGCTCACCCACTATGCCTCCCCATTTCTGTGTAATTTACATGCACAAAGCATTGCACATTAGACACATTAATGTTTCCCCAGACATCAAAGATGGTCAGTGTCATCATTTTGCAAAGCAGTTCAAGACCATCCCTTATACCTTTTCCTCCTTATGTTCTGTTTCTTTCTCATGGCTTCTGAATATCTCAAAAATTCCACTTTTTTTTTTCTTTTACTTTTTTTTGTAGGTCAAGAGGAAAAGTGGGTTATCTAAGAATAATATCTGAGCTTACCAAAGCAGTCCTTAACATCTGATACTTTATCACAGTAACAGAGTGTTATCTTCAAACATTTTCATTTTTCAAATCTACTACTTACTTGACTTGGTACTGAAAATGGTACTCAGAGCCCCTGCTGAGATCTAACCGGTCATTTTTCTCCAGGCTGGCCTGTCCCACAGTGTACAGGTCAAGGTTGCAACCAAAGCACAGGCGTCAGGTTTTGAGGAATAGGAGAGAGAGATTACAATGGGGACAAAACTGGTATTTATATACTGTTACCATCAAATGAATTAATGGCACAAATTAGCACCATTTTTTTCTAAGTTAACAGCTCAGATGCTTGATTCTAGGGCTGCATCAATTTACCACAAATCAACTTGAGAAAAGCTATTCCAGAGAGCTCCTGGTTTCAAATCAAACTCCAGGGCCATTAGGAAGAGAGCAACTGGAAGCATTTGGTTCTCAGGAAACAATTTCTAGTCTGTCCCATTTGCAAACACAGAGGCAGCAAAATTGAATCTTACAGACATCTGATGGGGGGGGGGGAGGTGAGGTGAGAGGTGGGCAGGAGACCAGGAAAAAGGCAGTCTGGGTATGCGACCCCCTGCGGTCGGTCAGCTTCAGTTGCTAAGTCTCAGGAAACCTTGAACTATTTCTCCTGGAAATTAAACTGAGATTTGAAACTAATGAGGGGCCGAAGCATAGAAGAGTGTGGGATAGCATATGCAGCTAATTATTTCATCCAGAGGGGTCAAAGGGACTTTGGGACAGTTCCATACAGCCTATAAACTAGGGAAATTAATCCTAAAAGCTTGGAGGAAAAAAAATAGGTTGCCATCACAAAAGTGCAGACATTAAATCTGCTGATAATTTTTCCTCACCTTTCTGGGAGGTTACATTAGGGCCAGGTAGGAATTTCCAGTCCCAGGTAAGGTCAACCTGACTCTTGTGAAAATTTGGCTAGAGGGAAAAAGATTGCTCCAACCTGGGCCAGTCTTGAGGGGGCTCTAAATATTTTCATATAAGATTCAACATTCTGTGGGTACAATTTTATTTCATAGTGAAATTCTTTTCTGAGGAGGGGAAGGAAATCAATACGTGTTGTTAGGACCTGTGCTATCTAGTCAGTCAAATAACTAGGTTTGTGTACCCACGATATGCAAAGTCCTGTCTCATTACTGTATTGGGGGAGGGGCACTTTGGGGATTGGGAGGGAAAAAAATAAACTACAAAAAAAATAGGGAAATCAGTTTCATTCTCACAGAGTTCCAAGTGAGGTGGTACATACAAAACAGGCCATCTTCTCCTGAAAAGGTGTAAAATAATATAATTCTCTTGGTCAGTTGTTCCCAAATCAGGCCGATTCATAGCGTTATTAGAACTTAAAAATGAAAACCGGACAAACGTAAATTCTGGGTTCCATCCCCAGACCCTGCTTCATTAAGCCTACACATCTTTTAAGGTCCCCTTGTAATACTGCTGATTGGCCAGCTTCATGAAATACTTGCCTAATTTATAAATCATCAAACATCTGGGGAGATGGTAAAATTTGAAGGACTTTTTTTTTCAAATGTCCTTCCAGACAATCATTAACATGGAGAAAACACCAACTAGAGCGGTAGGCAAAAGTAGAGTCCATTTAGGTGACAGTCCCTTAAACCCTTGGCCAGTATACTTTTCTAAAAAGTTAAAATTAACGTACGACATGCCACGTGCTAAAGGGGCCATCAGTATACATCTACCAGGTATAGAGAAGCAACCAATCATTGCTAGCTCCTGTTACCATTGTCAGCGTTGTGTATGGACCATTTAGGGTAAGGAGTGGCACCTTTCTCTGTAAAGAGCCAAAGAGTAAACAGTTTAGGCCTTGGTGGCCGTCAAGTTGTTGTCACAACTCTGCAGTCTGCTGTGTGTGTTACCTGCCCTGTGTATAGCCTGCTCCAACTCCTGGGACTATAGGAATGAGTGACCTCCACGGACTCCGCTCCTCAACAGCCCTGCCCAGCTCCTGGGGACTCAGGCCGGTGGCTTCTGTGGTGGAGTCGGTCCATCTCATCTTTGGTCTTCCTTTTCTCCTGCTGCCTTCTCTTTTTTGTGGCATTATTGTCTTTCCCAGAGAACCCTGCCTTCTCACGATGCGCCCGAAGTAGGACAGCTTCAGTTTTGTCATTTTTACCTCGGCTCCTGCACTACAAAGGCAGCCGTAGGTAGTACATGAATGAATGAGCACAGCTGCGTCTCAATACAACTTCATTTGTGGAGACTGAAATTCGAATTTCATATAATTCTCACGTGTCGTAAAATATTTTGGCTCCTTTTCTTTCCAATCACTTAACAATAGAAGCAGCATTCTTAGCTTGTGGGTCATCCGAACACCAGCTATGGACAATACAGTACTGTTTCCTACTATTGTACAGCAGGCCTCTAAATCTTACTCATCTGGCATCACTGAAACTTGATAACAATCGAACAGCAACTTCACTTGAAAATGTTTAAGAGGGTGGATCTCACGTTAAGCATGCTTACCCACCCCACACACACACACAACTACAAAAGCAAAACAAACAGCGACACAAAAGGGACACAAGGAAACTGGTGGAGGTGCTTGATAGGTCTGTTACCTGGATTGTGGTGGTAGCTTCACAGGTGTGTGCACATGTCTGAATCCATCCAACGTACACGTTAAATACGTGTTAGTTTTTGTATGTCAATCATACCTCATTGTTGAAGAAGACCAAACAGACTGCGGGCCTGATTTGGCCCCCAGACTTCAGTTTGCCAGCGAGTGGTGTAGAGTCTGAACTTGCCATTCACAGAGCAGCGTGCAAAGAAGCCACTGAGGACCTTTTAACTTGCACAGCGGAATCCGGCATCTGTGAGCACTGGGTCCCCTGGCGGAGCACCGGGCATGGATGTGTTAGGGACGCACCTGCCACTCAGGAGGAAAACCTTACCGTCTTTCAAGGTTTGCCCAACCCCTGGTGCAGAGAACATCTGATTTTCAGAATGATGTAAATCCCAGCCTCGCCTGCCAGTAAATTCATGTACATCATGTTACCATCAGGTTTCTATTAAACATTTACATTAAGTACTGGATTGGAAGATTAAATTGTTTGCATACATTGCAGCCACAGAAGGAAGGGCCCCACCACTCTCCCTGCCAATGAGTCGCACAACATTAGACAGCGACCTACCCAAAAGCTGGGGGAGACGCTCATGTTCGGTCCTCGGTGAAGCTGGGCAGCCTTGGTCCACTCTGCCTCTGTCCTTCACTCCTGGGCAAGCTGTGAGTTCACTGCCGCACCCCCCAGAAGAGGCTCAATTGATGACGGCAAGGAGAGCAGTTCGCTGCAAGCTGAATACTCAGAATGAGTCTCTTTTTCCTAACACTGGTATTTTCCTACCCACAAAATCATTCACATTTTTGTTAGTTTGATTCAAATCAGCCCAGTGATAATGCTGGCTGTGGTGGGGTTGGGAGCTGCATTTGGTTGTGGAGCTTAAATATTCTGCAAGAGATGGAGCTGGGGAGAGACCCGAAGGGAGTTCTGAGTTGGGTTCCTAAGGAACGCTGTTGTCTGCTGACGGCAGTTCAGACCCAGAGAGACTGGACGTAAGAGGAACTCAGGTTTGCAGCCTCTCCCAGGCCAGTTCTCCCTGCCACAAACAAGGAGTTGCCCACGACACTCTAACAAGCAAATGGTCTGCAGAACAAATGTTTTTGTGGGGGGTGGAATCATGGATGCCAAACGCAATTGCTGGAGAAGAGTGATGTTGTTAAAGCGTATGATTCATTAAGTCTCGTCTGAGTGTCAGATGTTCAGCATTCGATGCCATTGCCTCCAATTTAAATCATTTTTAAAGAAGTGCCGGAAAAGGTGCTGAAAGGCACCTCACTCTGTTCCCTCGCTTGAAAAACACTGTCTGCTATGCGCTGTGGTGAAACTTTGCATTTTGGCTAGACACCCTGTGTGGGGCTATGCTGGAGCTTGGACTCCTTTTTTTTTTTTTTTTTTAAAGTTTGTACAATCACCCAAAGGCAGGAAGAGAATGTGGTATTTCCACAAGCCGGAGAGTCCCTCCTGATGGCACCAGTGAAATGAAGAGAGCATGCAAGTGGGAAGCCGTCCGCGGCAATGGGAAAGCCCGTCACAACCCAAGCTGCCGGTCTCCGGTCTCCGTGAAGCAAGTGATCGCCTCCTCCGAAGACCTGAGGGCGTGTACTGGTCTGTCAGGAATCCTCGTCTTCCAGAATTCTTTTCAGGGCCCCTGGAAGGTCTGGAGCTGCTGGTCATGGTTTATAATCACGAATTAGGAGCAAGGCGAATGTTCTTATCACACCTGGGTTCCTGTCAGTATCCGGTGACCTCATGGAGGCTCTATACATGTGGGTGCCTTTGTTCCCCTCCCCCACCCGTCTCTGAAGGGTGTCACTGTCACTCCCTCCTCCCACAAAATGGGACAATTCCTGTCACATGGACTAACCTTGAGAAGATGCCGCTAAGTGAAATACGCCAGTCACAAAAAGACAAATACAATGGATGCCACTCCCTGGAGGTTGCTAGAGAAGTCAGTCCTAGAGACCAAAAGTAGAATGGTGGTTGAGAGAGGCTGGGGGAGGCAATAGGAGTTAGTGTTTAACGGGGACAGAGTCTGTTTTGCAAGATGGAAAGAGTTCTGGAGTGGATGGGGGGCATGGTTGCACAACAGTGTGAGTGTACTTAATGCCATTGAACTGTACACTTAAAAATGGTTAAGATGGTAAATTTTATGTGTATTTGACACAATTTAAAAGGATGATGCAGGTCAGAAAGTGGTTAGGAAAGTCCCAGCTGCAACTCTTGAGTTCTTCCCCAAGTAAGTGTGAATTAGCGCCCATGAATGAAGCGTGGCTTTCGGGGGTTGCTACCTGAGATCTGGGCCTCCATAGTCACAAGCATTTTTGGACAGGGGTGTTATAAATGTTATCGGAAGCACAATCCTCACAGATAGCTTTCCTGTTCCTCAGGCTGTTGCCGACCCAGGCCTTTAGCAGTAGGCTACACGATGTTTAAGATGTAGCCGAAAAGATGGTTATGTTTGCTGCGATTCACAGAGGACACAGCCAGTAGTTGACTGGGCTGGCGTTTGGCTAGGGAGCAAGCAGACTCAGGCAGATAAAAACCACCCAGGCCATTTGAAATATAAGTGCACCAAGAAATAGTAATGATGCATAATTTGTTTAGCAAGGTATAGATTTCCAAATAGTTTCACAAATGTGAACCACACAGTTTTCACCACGAACCCATGACTAATCGCCACCATTGAGGGTTTGTGATGTGTCAGTTGTCATCTTTATCTCGTGCATTATTTTAGCTTCAGCCTTAGATTAAAAGGTTTAGAGGGGCCAAGATCCTTTGGGCTGGTAAGTGGAGGAGACATGATTCTAAAACAGAATTGTTTGTTTGTAGTAGTAGTAGCGTTCTTTTAGTCCCAAATTCTATACTTTGCCTTTTCCCCTAATATCATCAAAAAGGAAAGGAAAGAGGCATAGAATCCTAGGAGTCTCTAGGTGATGGGTGGATTTTAGGCCTTCAAATAAATTGGAAAAGCATCTCATTGATTCCCATCTCTCCAAGGCTTTGGGAAGTATCCTTTTGGCAAGAAATCACAGCCAAAATCAAGGCCCTCAAATTAAGCACTCATGGTATAAAATCCTAAGACTTTCTTCTTAGTCCCAGTTTATCATTTTTTTGAGCAGAAATAAGTAACAATAAAAAACACACACACAATATAAAACCTAGCACCAATTTTCTCACCATCGGATGGCCAATCACCGTGGTGGCTAATTCTTTAGGTCAACTATTGTGTCATCATCTGAAAATGCAAACTTGATGTACCCCCGACTCCTCTCTTGCTTATCCTGAATGCACACGTCCACCCAAACTTATCTTTCCTACAAAGTGACTGCAGACAGATCTCCCCAAATCACAGACTCACTAAACTGGAAGGAGCCTAAAAACAGACCCCTGCAGGTCTGTTCTTAATCCTTTCCAGACAAATGAGATACGATTTCAAAAGATCCTCAGGAAACGAAAGTCCCCTTCTCTCTACTCTGGTGACCAGTTTTCAAGCTTTCCTCCTATGATCACAAAAACCTTCATTATCATTACTCTCAAGTTCATCCTACTGCAATTTCACCTTCTTAAAAAAAAAAAATGTGTCCAACTCTGCAAAAAGCTCTCAAACATAAAAGTGAATTTGTAAACAAATAGATTGAATTGTCGTGGGTAACTTACAAAATAATACCATAGTCTACAAAGGAACATAGCGTAGAGTTTTTTAATGATGACTCATCCTAATGTATTTAAAACATGATTTGATATAGGAATATTTGCGATACAGAAAACTCCGCAGACACACAATTATGGAGTAAGGTTAAAGACCTTCCTGCACATAGGAATGTATTTAGACAATGCTTTCTTGGTGTCAGTTTCATCTATCACATGCTCTCATAAGCAGATAACATTTCCTAGTTACATCCACCGTGGCTGGACTTTGCTGGTCTGTATGTCGGCATTTGCCTCTGTCTATGAATGAGTCCGTTTCAGGTGCAGCTATGTGTCTGTGCAGGGGTAGCAAGATAAGCTTAGCAATTGTGTGATTTGTTTCTGCTTAGGCAGTAAGTTACTAATCTCCTGATTGGAACCAGATTTGTATGAATTAGGAGTTGAAATTGGAACAGTCACTGCTGTGTGCAGGATGTAAAGTGAATAAAATGAATGGGGTATTAACCTTCAACCACTGAATATTAATCAGCTTTTCATAAGAAAGAAAACACAGAGCTTGCCACACTAAATATTTTCAACGCTTATTGACAGGATATGATTTCTTTTCTCCGTTGGTCCTGTTACTTCCAGTCAGGGACCTGAACACCAGACAATAGTCAACTTGACCCAGACTAATGTATGATTTGAAAAAACCCCAGGTAGCAGGGGTGCGTCGGACTCTGTGAATGTGTAGGACCCGATGAAATGATACGCCGTTATCAAAAGCAAGGCTGTCTTCCAGTCACTCTTGCAAACATGGGCCAAACTAAGCCCAAAGGGAATTCACAGAAAGAACGTGGACAGGAAACTTGGATGACCACAAAATGAACATGTAAAAGGGATACATTTCCCGTTGCCCTGGACAGGACGTGCGATTGGGGAATGATGCTGTTTGGATATTTGGATGAGACCTGTATCTACCTCAAAGATGGTTTAAAAAAGTAAAAGGATAGTGTAGTAATGGAATCTGGGTGAAAACAAAACTTGTAATAGTTCTTTTTTTCCTATGCTTTATTGCAAGTGGTTTTGTTCGAGAATGCAAAGTCTTATATTTATGTCTATGATAACATAGCATATTTATATCAATTCCTGCATTTATCCATATCTATCTAGATTTACAGTGTAGATGTAGCCATAGTTGTACATGGACAAATAGAATTATACCAGGGGTGCCAAAAAAATGTATGCACATGACTTGTAGTCATCTTTTTGTTATAGGTATATATTATTACAACTTTAATACAGTTTTTGCCTTTCTTAAAATGTGTATACATTTTTTGGCACCCTCTGTATGTATCTGTATATGTTATATCACCAAAGAAGGCAATGGATTCTTATTTCCTGAAGGTATTTTGAAACAGCATATATTGTACTTAAACATTCTATATCTATATCAATAAAACTACATAGCACTACAAAGAGTTTACTTCATGGGGCTAGGCTCAAGTGGCAATTGGGCCCAATTTGAAAAACTAAGGAGGGTTGAGAAGGGGAAGGGACGGAGTTCTTCCATACCCAGCTCATGCAAGTCTCCTCAAATATTTTCTCTAATTCTCTAATATTTTTTTCATTGATGTTTCAAAGCTATACTTCAAATGAGGGCAGCGTGTGTTTCTATGATACCGTATTATTTATGGATCAGTAGGTACCTCTCAACCTCAGACTTAGCAGAACAGTGTTAAGTAAATGATTTTCCTCCTTGGCGATCTCTCTTCTTTTGTTTTCTTCAGTAAGTGACCCTTTCTCTGTGACCATCTAGCTTAGATCTTCACTGCCCTCATATGTTCTCAGCCAAAAATTACTAACCCTTCATCCCTAACACCAAAGTAATCGCCCATGTAATATGCCACTTAGCATTTTTTTTTTTTAATCACCTTACTCCCTTTGGCTGGCAGCAGTACTGGAAATCCACCCCTTACCTGAATTCCATAAAGGTGCTGATGACTGATAATAGCTTAACATGGTGCCCTGTAGAACAGTTAACGTGAGACAGAATTCTAAAGGCGCTTCTTCCCCACCCCCATGGCTCCCAGCCCTCGGTTATTCAGTCAAACACTAATCGAGGTACTGGTGTGAAGGGACTCTGCAGAGAAAACTAGGGTTACTGGTCAGCTAACCTTAAAGAAGGGCGAATAGCCCAGATTATCCAGGTGAGTAAAATGTAATCACACGAACCCTTAAAAGAGGAGGAAGGCAGACCAGTCAGAAGGGATGCAGCAGAACTAAGCATGAGAAAGGAGGCCGAAGGGGAGGTCAGAACTGGAATTTTGACTTCACCTGCTGCTCCTGGCTTTGGAGAAGGTGGAAGGGAGCCACGAGCCAAGGAATGCTGCAAACGCCCTACCGACAACCAGCAAGGAAAGAGTCCTCCGTCCTACTCCAAATGCCAGGAACTGAGTGGGACCACTGCATGAACTTAAATGGGATTCTTCCCCCGAGCCTCCGCTAAGCAGTGCAGCGCTGCCAACACCTTGATTTTAGCCTAGTGAGTGAGACCCGTGTTGGACTTTTGACCTCCAGAAACCATGAGGTATTCATTTGTGTTGCTTTAAACCACTAAGGTTATGGTAACTTGTTATGGCAGCAACAGAAAACGAATGCAGGCCACCACTGGAGTCCTGAGAGAAAATTGTATTCATCCCCATGAATAAATCTCAAGTGAGCTCCAGAATAGCCTGGGGGGGGGGGGGGATCAGCACTGGGGGGAGAAAAAGATGGCTGCAGATAGGGCATCCCCGAATCTCATGTCTCGTCTCCCTGTATTTACAGTTGCCTTCAAGAAATCCCCGCTCTTCACCCCAGTCTCCTGGCTAGAGTGTGGTGAACTCTTTTATAATGAAATGAGGGCAAGAAGAGGAACTATGCAAGGGTGACCTAGAGGTGACAGATATCATTGACCCCCTCAGTGGTTTTCCTACACATTTGGTCCCAGCATCTTAGCCAGTCCAGTTCCCCCGCAAGATCTCTGACCCTCGAAGAAATAAAATGGCGTTGCTAAGATCAGACCTCCGGCCAGCAGTATATCAGACACTTGAGTTCTTATGCTACATGTCCCATGTTATTTCCCTGAATCCCTACTTATGATGAAAACTGGCTGAAATGAAGAGAACATGCTTAATAAATAGGCCACAAGAAAGTATGTGGATGTGGTGTTACTGTATTTCCCCGAAAAGAAGCCCTAGCATGATTTTTCAGGAGGACATCCCCTGAACATAAGCCCTAATGTGTCTTTTGGGGCAAAACTTAGTATAAGACCCGGTCTTATTTTCGGGGAAACACGGTAGTCCACGGAGAAGGAATATAGGCATTTACCTGGTTCACCTGTAGCGAGCCCCAGCGACGTCATCAAAAGGCAGTGCTGGTCGTCTGACTCACTGATAACTTCTCAGACCAAAACAATGACGAAATAAAACTAAAAACAAATAAAAACAAAGGTACTCAGGTATTTGCAACAAAGAAGGTTTAGGTTCAGATGACCTAAACTGGTGCTTCCATAATTCTCTGTTGTACTTTTCCAAAGAGTTCATGACCACTTCTCAACATCAGATAGCCCTGGTACTAACAAGCCTGAGTGTGCCTTCGCAGATAACATCGATTTGTAATCCTGGAAGGAAATAGGATGAGTCAGCATGCGTGTTGAGAATGGAATCCAGAAGCTCAGGGTGCAAATGCCCAGATATTGAAGGAAGCCTTATTTGGGGGATGTGAGAGTCCCCACCCATCTGCATTCCCTTGGCAATGCCAGCACCCTCCCTTAGGTCTCCTGGGTTTCTCCCTTTCTGTCGTTCTCATCCAACAGCCAAAATCTCAAAACTCCCAAAATCCAGAGGCAAATAACTATTGCAGTCGGCTAGGTTTCAGAACCAGGCCACAGATCCATGTCTGTTCCAAGTCACCTCATCAGAACATCTAGAGCCGGAGGAAGATTCTGGCACTTTCTTCTGGAGGAGCTTATGAACATCCTGGCTGAGAGCTACCCAGCACACAAAGGGAAACCTGAAAAGCGGTGGAATGGTTTACACAATGTCTTGGATGAGATCATAAAGAAATGGAATGCCCCTCCCTCCACAGTTTGGAATGAGATCGATAAAGAAGCAAATGATCTGGAAAGCACGCTTCAAATTCAATGGGTGTGAAATGTCCACCTTAAGCATTTCTGTGACTATGGAAGTTTTAGCCTAAGAATTGCAGCTCAGTCTAACAGCCCTTAAATCTCCTGAGCTTAAGATAAATCCTTCAACTGATAAAAAAAAAAAAAAAAAAAAAAAAAAAAAAAAAACACAAAGGTATAGCCTCACTGGAGATCCATAGGGAAGAGAGAATGAACTTGGATAAAGATGGAGTGACATCAGACACATCTCCGACTTGCTTCCCCCTACACTGTCCAATTCTAAAATCATCACTCTTTATAAGTTAGAAAGAGCTGCTAATGGAGGAGGAGGCAGAGAAAGAAGGGTGTCTTGATACTTATCTAGTTATTTTTGGCCACAGGAGGCCACACAAGGCTCCTGGGATGCCACCATGTAATAGCCTCCGGTCTTCTCTACATTCTCACTTGATATTCTTTGGAAGCCAAGAGTAAGAACAAAGGCCCGAGCATTGACCTTGGCAGGCCCAGACCTCTGGCCTTCAGCTCTCCACAGCACACCACACAAGATCAATCTCCAACACTTAGCCATCCTTCTTTCCGTCTCAAAGACACACAGGCACATGAGTTGACGTGACTAGAGGTACAAGTGTAGCCTGTTGTCCCCTACACTACCTCCTTTCTGAGTCACTTTCAGAGCAACATTTTTCAGTGGCTCTACAAGACTGTAGAAAGCTGCCAGCATTTAATAAAAATATGTATTTCCTCAAACTGGGAAGTTTTCCTAGAAGTCCAGAAAGATTGTGGAGTAGTCATGTTCTGTCCTTGGAAGCACCAGGGCTTAGAAAGGAAAGAAGGGGGTGAAGGTCAGGACACCTCTCCTTCTGCTGTGCAGTCCTCTTTCAGAAGGCGAGATCTAGGATGATTAAAATACTGTTTTTGCAGCTGTCACACAAATGCTATTTAAAATTCCCATTCTGTATCCCAGGATTTAATGCAAATTGTCCACATAACAGAGGGTCAAAATGATAATTTAGGTGCAATTAGCCAGATGTGTTGGAATGAAATTTCTCCCACCCCACCCCCAAATTATCTGAATAATTTACACATACATAATCACCTTAGTCCAGTGGGAAAATAGTATGCCCTTGTTTATTTCACCCAAATACCTAGACTTTCCAGCAGTGTTCCATCAAAAGAAGTGCAAAGTCCAGGGAAGCAAATAAGATAACTCTGTGAGGCCAAGCTGTCGCTCTTTTAAATGCAGACAGAATTAATTTGTTTTCATTAACTCCTTATCAAGTTACCTGACTTTGATTCCCAGCCCCAAATGTATTTTAAAAGGGGGGTGGTGATGGTGGTAGATTTTCAGGAAATAGCAAGTTCTTTTTCTACTGAGATAAAAATCATTTGGCAAGCCAGGGTGAAATATTTCTACTTTGCAGTAGAGAGAGAAAGAAAAAAAAAATTTTTTTAGAAGATGCTAATGAACCACAAAAGAAAAAGAAGGAAGTATATATTTTTTTAAAATGAGACCTCACTTTTGAAAACAGCTCAGTTTGCAGCCAATTTTTGAAGACATGTCAGTTATTCCTTCGGGAGCTGTGTCAGAGCTAAACCAGGCTTTAGGATGACGGGAATAAAGAAGTGAGCAATTCAGGTGACTTTCGTGACAGGGCCCAGCTTCACCAGAACTGACCTTTCAGATGCTTCCTTTCGTCTCTAAAAACGATGGAGCTGTAAGAGCCAGTGCTGTCAGGCAAAGGGAGGGCCCTTGGGACCTGGGTGGCAGACTGCTTTGTGGGGTAACTGTGTGAAGGTGAATGGTGTCAGGAAAGTAGTCCGTTCTTACAGCTGTGCACTTGAAGGCGGGGGGATGTCCTGTAGGCCAGTGAAAGAGAATGGAACCCACAGGTGGCGCTCAAAGTTGACGTGTCCTCTTCATTGGGAGGATTCAGAACCCTTTGGCCCCCAAGGTACCCGTGCTCACTCCACTCTCCAGGATTCCAATGCTACTATGACAAGAGACAGTCAACAGGCAGGAGTGCAAAAGAAGTGAGAGAAAGGGAAGCTCAGAGCGAGGGTGACCCCCCCCCCGCCAAGCAGGGAACCAGAGTCACACCAGGAACAGCCAGGCCACCTTGGCTCTGCTCTGAGATGAAGACATCAGGTGTTGAGGTGATCTATAGAACTGCCCAAGAAGCAGCCCGGAGGTTGTCAGTGAAAGAGGTCCTCAGACCAGCTCCTACTCCAGTGACAGAAATGTCCTCATCAGTCGGGACTGAGGTGGGAGGCAGAAAGAAAGGAGCAAGAATCACGGCGTCTGACTGTGGAACCCTACTGTTTGCACTCCTCCAAATCCAGAGGGGCTTTCTTCCGCCTTTTCTCAGCAGGAGTGAGACATCTGGGGGCCCCACACACTGCAAACATGACTCTGCTCCTTATCCCACTCTGTCTGTCTGTCTGTCTGTCTGTCTATTTGCCTATGAAAAGTCATGATCGTCAGGCTGTTGTCCGGCATGGGTTTCCCCCTTTCATGCACGTGGCACTGTCAGCACTCCTTACCTCCTTCAAGTCAGATATGCCATGAGATTTGCTTTGGTCAATGGAATGTGACCATAGGAGAAATAAGACACTTTCAGGAGGAAGACAGGTTTTCAGAGCCAGTGCACAACCGCCCGTGCTGTGTCTTCCCCGTGCCACCGAATCCAGGCTATTCCACTGCTGGCCTGCTTCCCTGAGTGAAGACAAAATGAGGCAGAACCACCCCAGCCCCAGCCACAGCCCCCGCTCGCTGACCCACGGTGAATGTGTAGTACAAATAAATAATATGCCTCTGTTATTTTCAGCCACTGCGATTTGCAGATTGTTTGTTCTTGAAGATACAAAAATAGAACAACGAAGTCTAAAAGATTTCTGATCACTTCCTAAATGACTCCTTTGATAATCTGGCATTGCCATGAAACAACCAAATTCTTCCACAAATTTCTCTCTTTTTGCTTATGGCATTACAGTGGTGTGTTAAGCATGGACCTTGTCTGCCTATTGGGAAATCTAACCCTCCTCGCCGTAGAAACTCAGCCCTGGGGTAAAGTGCTTTTAAATATTGTCCTAAGTCCCCTCCGCTGTCATTTGTCAGCCATGTGTCCTTGGAAAATTGACTCAAACTCTCCAAATCTCAGTTTTCTTAGTTATAAAATTATTTCAATGTATTGTGCCATGGCGGCAGGGGCAGAGGGAGTATACAACTTGCAGGGACTCCCCCCATGCTTCTCCTGCAGCAGAAATGTCACTTGACCCTCCCAAAGAAGGGCTCTCCTTCCATACAGTGGGGCTGACAATGCCTGCCTACCCACCAGGGGTCAGGATTAAATAAATCAGCCTTCAGCTCTTTGCAGGTATGTACAGTCAATACATAGTAGTTGGTATAACCGTTGGCATCACCGTGTTAATAAATTGCATAGGACCTGATATGCAGTCAACAAATCTTAGCTGTTCCCCTTGCCTTTGGTGGCAGGCCCCTCGGTGTTCAGGACTGGGGACATCCATATAGTCTTATCAATAGTTAATTGGCAGGGTGGCCAGCAACCTACTAAGAAGAGAAAAGGCCTTCAAAAAAAGAGTCTCTACTTTACATCCGTTTATGGCAAGACATGTCTGGATCCTTAAGATGCCAGGTTTTTTTCATTCTGCAAACACATGGCTTCTATTAGTTGACTGATACTGACACATCCGAGGCTTCCAAAGTACTCGGGGCCTCTGATGAGTGAAAGGTTTGCATGCCCAACAAGGGAAAGACAGGCTCTGCAGGCATGAAAAGGCGGCCAGGGGTGGGGCAGCAGAGGTGTTGAGTTTAGGTAGGAGACCAAATCTGGCTCTGTTTTTAATGACCATCCTGTCCACACCTGAAAATAAACTAGCCACACCTGGTGAGATTTCTCATGCTCCGGAGCTCGGATGCGATGTCAGTGTGCATGCAGAGCCCCCATTAATCAGAGTGAGTGTTGTGGGTGCGTGCTGAACAGACCGGAGAATGGGGAATCATTTGCACAGTGTGCACACACCACACCGTCTCTGCTGAGCTTTCTAATCCAACGCAAAGCCAAGCCCCAGTGTTCTCCTTTTATTTTGTGTTCTAAGGACATTGTTGTTTGGTTGGCTTCTCAGAAACAGGCCTGAATTCTAATTAGTTTGCAGTTAGAGGCCGCATAATGGTAACTCAATCCTCGCCTAAACTTTATCATCTGTTTCCCATCTTCAGAGCTGCACGGTCACTTTTGTGGTGCTCAACAGTATGCGAGAGACCTCATTGGTGTTTTCTGTCTCGTAGCAACAAGTGCTATTTGAAAGGGGGGAAAAGGCGGGGGCATCGCTGACCTGAGAAGTTTGGGACAATTCTTTGCTCTAAATTTCATCCCCAAGGGGATAAGTCCACGGAAATAAGGCTTTGTGTTCTTGATTCCAGAAGAGACATACTGAGTTGGGCTGTCCTGGTATCTCTCAAAAAGTTTGCGGTTTCAGACTGTGCAGCAAGGGTGAGCAGATAAAAGTGTCATGAAGCATAATGACACTTTTGCCCAATTCTTGGAAGCTGACGACGTGTTTTCATATATACCAAATCATTGGATTCTTTCAACAGCCCTGCGAGTCAGGTGAACAGTTACTATTAGCCCATTTTACAGGGGAGGAAAGTAAGACTGAAGGTCAGCCCCCCTTGATTTGCATCACAGCTTTACCTGATGAACTCTTAAACCCTGGGCTAGTTTCTCCATCTCTCTGTGTCTGTGTGTCTTCACCTGTAAAATGCGGGGAAACAAGTCATTCTTCATGGGTTGCTGTTAGGTTTAATGAGCTAATACATGTATAAGTCTAAAAGTGCTTGAAGATCATTTGTGGCGAAGGAAGTGTTTAATATATGTCAGCCACTGTGATTACGAGGAAAGGTATAAAGTGGAAAATTTGGGACCCAAGAGCCTCTCCCACTGAGAATATCCGTGGGAAGAAGATTTGGGCTGAGATGAAATACACATCACCATAGCACAGAGCGAATAACAGCAAAATGCCCTTGTTCATATAGCTGTTCAATTCCCATCCCAGCTACACGCCACACTCTGTCCTGGAATGTCCTCAGAAGGATAGAGGACACAAGTTCCTCATGGTCACCAGGAAGATTCTGGCCAATCCTGACAGCTGACCGTCATATATTCCCCTCTTGTTTTCCAAAAGCACATGCAAAATGTAAGGGGGTGGGGGGAGATAAAATTTGATTCCCCCCCAATCCACTGAATAATGGCTGAAATAAACTTTTCTTATGTGCCAGACACCACGTTGCACATATTTTTCTCATAAATAGGGTGACCAGTTCTCAGGACTAACAAATTACCTGAAACCTGGGTGTTCAGTGCTAAAGCTGGGAGAGGCCCAGGCAAACGAGGACAGCCAGTCACACTACACGCAGTAGGTACTTTATCCATCCCGTTTTGCAAAAGAAAGAGCCGAAGGCCAAGGAGTCCCACGTTCACACAGACAGCCTGGCTAACTGAGGTTTTTAAACCTTTGCTTTTAAACTATTACATAGACACTAGCTAAAAAGAGCCTCTTCCTATGGGGCAAAGTTGCAGCGTATCAGCAAATGAGTGAAATTAGCTGTTGGGCTCCTTATTAGACAGGGCTTACCGTTCTCCTAGACTGTGTTTCTCTGTTGTTGATGCTGTTTTCTTTCTGTTCTACTGTTGTGATACTTCCAAATGATTTGGGTCATAATCTAAAATGTTAATTCACAGACATTGAGGAAGGGATTTCCTTATTTTGATGTATACTGAAAACTTTTAGAAAACGTACATCCTGGAGAGAATTCAGCTGCACGTCCATTAAGGTTAAGAACAAGACAAGATAAGCACTATCACTACAACCGTTGAACATTATTTTAGAAGTCATGTTTAAGGTTATAAGACAGGAAAAATGTGACACACAGAGTTTGAAAGAAAATTGTTATTTTTATCTTTTTTTAATTAAAGTATAGTTGACATGCAGCGTTATATTAGTTGCAGGTGTATAACATAGCGATTCAACATGTATATTCTTTACAATTGCATCACAGTAAGACTAGTATATCTAGTATTACAATAATGTTGACTGTTTTCCCTCTGCTGTACATTATATCCCTATGACTTATTATATATATATATATATATATATATATATATATGTATGTATATGTGTGTGTGTGTGTATATATATATATATATATATATATATATATATAATAAAATATAATATATATATATAAAACTGGAAGGTTGTACCTCTTCACCTTTTTCAACCATTCCCCCACCCCCCTCCCCTCTGGCAACCATCAGTTTGTTCTCTGTGTCTGTGAGTCTGGTTCTGCTTTGTTTTATTTGTTCGTTTACTTTTTTTTTAGATTCCACATGTACGTGTAATCACACAGTATTTGTCTTTCTCCACCTGACTTTTTTCAGTTAACCTAGTACCTTCTAGGTCCATCCATGTTGTTGCAAATGGCAAGATTTCATTCTTTTTTATGGCTGAGTAATACTTCATTTTACGCACACACACACACACACACACACACACACACACACACACAGAGAACAACTTCATTATCCCCTCATCCATGGACACCTAGGTTGTTTCCATATCTTGGAGATTGTAAATAACACTGCAGTGGATATAGCGGTGCATATGTCTTTTCGAATTCGTGTTTTGGATTTCCCCAGATAAAGACCCAGAAGCGGAATTTCTGGTTCATGTGGTAGTTGTATCTTTTTATTTTTTTTTAAGGAACCTCCATACTATTTTCCATAGTGGCTGCACCCATTTACGTTCCCACCAACAGTGCACAAGGGTTCCCTTTTCTCCACATCTTGACCGACACTTGTTGTTTGTTGACTTTTTAATAGTAGCCCTTCTGACAGGTGTAAGGTGCTATCTTATTGTTGTTTGGATTTGGATTTATTTCCCTCATGGTTAGTGATGTTAAGCATCTTTTCATATGTCTGTTGGCCATGTGTATGTCTTTGGAGAAATATCTGTTCAGGTACTCTGCCCGTTTTTTAATTAGCTTGTTTATCTTTTTTTTTTTATGTTGAATTGTATGAAGTCTTTATATATTTTGGATATTAATCCCTTATTGGATATATCATTTGCAAACATCTTCTCCCATTCAGTAGGTTGTCTTTTCATTTTGTTGATGGTTTCTTCACTGTGCAAAACCTTTTTAGTTTGATATAACCCCAATTGTTTATTTTTTCTTTTGTTGCTCTTGCCCAGGGAGACATATCAAAAAAAAAAAAAAAAAAAAAAAAAAAAAAAAAATTGCTGAGAGCAATATCAAAGACTTTACTGCTTACGTTTTCTTCTAGAAGTTTTATGGTTTCAGGTCTTTCATTTAAATATTTAATCTATTTTGAGTTTAGTTTTATATATGGTGTAAAGAAGTGGTCCAGTGTTATTTTTTGCATGTTTCTGTCCAGTTTTTCCAATACCACTTATTGAAGAGACTGTCTTTTCCCCACTGTATATTTCTGCCTCCTTTGTCATAGATTAGTTGACCACATAAGTGTGGGTTAATTTCTGGGCTCTATTCTCTTCCATTGATCTGTGTGTCTGTTTTTGTGCCAGTACCATGCTATTTTGATTATGATAGCCTTGTAGTATAATTTGATGTCAGGTATTGTGATATCTCCAACTTTGTTCTTCTTTCTCAAGATTGCTTTGGCTATTTGGGGCCTTTTCTGGTTCCATATCAATTGTGGGATTATTTGTTCTAGTTCTGTGGTTAATTCACAGACTTTTCGTTTTGAACCAGTGTCATCCTAACTCCGAGAGAGTCAAGACTAGATTCTCTAAGAGACGAATTCTGTTATATTGTTTTTCTATTTCCCCCTCAAAAGAGATCTTAGCCAGCGATGGCTTTCTGTGAATTACAGTTTCAAAGACCACCAGTGACTCTCAAAAGGCATTATTTTACCTCCGATTTATGTACTTCCCAAAAGTATTTCAAGCCCACATGTCACCCACTCTACTGCATCTGTAAAACAGAGTCACACAGTGGGATCCATGGGTTGTGTGAACCATCCTCTCAAGTTATCATGAGGCCCAGAAAGAAAGGTTCCACCTGGACAAGGATTCTTCCCATTTCCCAAATAATGAATGGATTTACTTAATCAAGGGCTTATTACATCTCAAAAGAGACCAGTGATCATAGCTGCAAGATGAACATTGCATAAATTTTAGGGCTACTTGGGGACACCCTAAAATGCCAAAGCAAAATTGGCTTTCTTGATTTGCTAGGAGAATAGGGCCAATTGGGAGTTTAGGCCAATTGTTTTTCATGAGTCATTTTGTCTGTGGATATGCCTCACAAATTAAAACACACATAATAAAATAAATTTTTTTGTCTCTAGGCGTGAGATGATTCAAGTTTCAAATTTGATCATTTGAAAATCACAAAAGTGTTGGATGAGAGCCAGGCTGTTTTGGGGATTTCATTTTCCTTTTTAAAATTCTAGGAGTTGCTGAGCTTATAAAGAATCCCTGATTCAAATAAAAACTGAGAGTATTTGGAGAGAGTCATTCTCTTTGATATCAGATGTATTTTAGTCTATAATTTTCCACTCTGGCTTATGTGGATGTCTAGGCTTGATTCCATCAACTCATTTAATCTCTGATTTCATTTTTAAAACATGTTTTCTGTTTATTTTCATCCAAACTGAGTGCAATCTGTGCTTTCTAGCTCTTCTAACAATCCCAACTTTCTAAATTTCATATCACAGTGCCTGTGTGGCATGGTAAATCTGTGCTTGTCTTGACAGGTTGGAAACTACATATTCACAGTGAAAAAATTAAGTTCCTACTCCCAAAGACAACCATTTACCAAACTATAATTTAAAAACTGATCATCACGTTAGTTTACTAGCGTTTACTAGGAGGGAAGAGAAGTTATGACAAATAAGCACAGAACTACAAGTTTAAAAATTAATGGGGAAAGTTTCCCCCAAAACATTAAATTTTCATGTACAAGCTAGTTGCTGAATTAGAGAAAAGGTTAGCATTCAATACAGGCTCATTGGAAAACAACCAAAAAAAAAAGACCAACCAAAACAAGACACTTAAACCAGATTCACTTAGTGTTACTTCCTTCTGTTTCTGAAAGCTGAGAAGACTGATTCAGCTTCAGCGAAAGCCTGACAAACAACTATTGGACCACAGAGACCAACATTTTAATATCACATACGCACCAATCCAATAAGCAGATGACGACACTGAGGACTAGCTTGTGTTACTACTCACGGTCCTTGTTTATAATAATTTGGTCATGAATTTATAAAGTTAGATTCCACTTCATTGTATACATCATTGCACCAAAAAGACTTCCAACTTCCAATAAATAAATAAAAATAAATTATTTTTATGGTCACAAACATTTGCTTCCCAAAACATTTGCAAGATGCTGTTTATCAATTTCTCAATATATATTTAGGATTTGTCCTTTCTGAGTTGTCCTTAACACAGAAAATCAGGCCTGAAAGAAGTATTAATTTTCTACCCCCACCATACACACACACACACACACACACACACACACACAGCAATAAGTACAGTCTACCACATACCATGAATCAGACTCACTTAAGTTCACTGTTCATAGGGAATAAAGTCTTAAGAAACAACCCGAAAGGCTCAGATAAAGGCAATACATTTGGTTACTCATTTGTTTTTATTTCCAGCTCCTCATCAGCTATATAACTTGGGTCTTTTAAAAAAGAATTTATTTGTAAATAGGAGTAATGAGTTGGCAGTTGGATTCAGGTCTGGCCATTTTACCTGAGCAATGAAAAATAAATGACATGGAAGCCTTCAAAACTTTGTAACACCCCCTTTGGCAATCCTCTTGCTTCCTCCTGACGTTTTCTAATTACAGAGTAATGCTGGAAGTATTCTTCATTTGTAGATTAATTAGTTGATGCCTAAGCAGTTCTTTGAACATAAATGGCTACATGTAAATCTAAGTATAATTATTCATCCTCAAGCTAATGGTCCTTTAACTAGTGTTTTCTTCTTGTTTAATGGTCCATAAAGAAGAGGGCAATTTGGGGAAGGGGCTTCTACCATTGCTATAAGAGAGGTTTAGGACTGTAGATCTAATTAGAAAGAAAAAACAATGTTCAGTGTTCAAATAAAGGTTCTAAGATTGAAACTAAACTGGGAATTGACTCTCTCCTCTCCTGGTAACTGGGGGCCACGGGGGATATGAAAATGAAGCATACCTTTTGGCATCATTTGCATATTTCCAGAGTCAGCAGTCATTGTTTAAATGAGGCTAATCTTTTATGGCAAAATCAAAGACCTACCTGAAGTGCCACTTATAGAGCAGAAAAGATGTTCACTCTGGGGTGTGTTTGAACATGTCATGAAGGTTCTTCTGCCCTCTTAGTAAAATTGGATACCAAGTTTTTTAAATAGGAAATTATGTCCAGGTTGAAAGTCATTAGATGAAGCTAAGTGTTTTGCAAAACACCTGTATTAGAGCTTCTTACATGGTTTTCTAATTAGTTTTCTGTGTTTTCATTCTCCTACTAGATCATACACCCACAGCCAGGTACGTTGTCTTTTTCATTATTCCGTTTTCTGCCTTATCCAGCCAACTGTCAAGATTCATTAAGTGAGTAAATCAATGAAGAAATAATAACTAGAAATATACACACATAACTAAGATGAGCAAATACATTTCTGGGTATAAGAATTATTTCTATGAACTTAAAAAAAAAGCCTATGTCAAAGAAATCATGACCGGTTCTGTTACCAGAAGTCCCAGCTCTGAGGCTGGGTCAACATAAACATCACAAAGAGATGGTCCAGATAACATTCTCAGGTAACCTGACAAGCAGCTTTATTGGTCTATCTACTCGATATTTGCATCGAATGGCTTCTTTAAGTCACAGTTTCATCAGTTATGAAATGGGGCAGTTGTGACAATGAAATGGAATGGCCATAAATCTAACAGAAAGTAATTATTCAGCGTCAGCTATATTAACATCAGTTAATTTTTCTTTTAACAGGAACTTCGATTCAAGGAAGAAGAAAAATAAAACTTGCTGGAAAGATGTGTAACCTTCCCCTCCATGGACCAGAATTTACTTTGCTGACAGATAATTCAGGTAGCACAATAACAATTTTGGATATTTCATGACAGTAAGAAGCACACCCCACACCTAAGCTTTGGGGCAATGCTGTAAAATTAAAAATTCAAAAAAGTTTTTGTTTTTTTTTAAATAAAAGCAAAAGCAGTTATGAAGATATACAAGTCATGCTAGCTTTTTCTCAAAAGAAGAAAAAAATTTAAATACAAAGAATTTAACATAGTGAAAATAAACTATAGTTGAAGGGAATATAATAATTATGCTATTTGAAATTTGACTGAAACAAAGAGTCATTTAAATAATAAGTGGGAGATAAGTATCTGAGAGTATTTGGAAGTCTACCCTGTTTTTCAGAAGGATGTTTTTCATGTTCCCTTCAGAACCTCTGGAAGAATTTCTAAATCCAATTTCCTGAAAAATTTCCACATCACATCAGACAACACGGAAGCCTCAGACATGCCTTACCCAGGAGGCTGGCAGCAACATGCATTTGACCAGATCATGAAACGTGTCTCAAGAAGGTCTGTTGGAAAGGTTCTTGCAAAGGATGGGCACACGGAATCTCTGCTGGCATTGAACCCACAGGTAAGACATGATACGCAACACACCTTCTCCCTGCGCTCTTGTGACAAGGGTTCTGCCTGGCTTAGCTGCCAGCTCATCTTATATCTTGGCCAACTTTTACAGTGTATGAAAGATCTTGGTCTCTGCATCTGAAGCCATGTAAGAGAGTAGAAGACAATAGATCTAAATCTGAGTAAAATATCAGTTTTTAGAAGGCCTGAATCTGTTTAGAAACAAGGCAAGAGAAAAACAGACAGAAAAAAAAAAAAAAAAAGGGAAGCCTCCACTTAATATTATATTTGCTCAATCAGAAGACAGGTGTCACCTAACATTTTTCCTTGGCACCTTTTCTGAAGACGAATGCTTTCTGTATTTGCTTGACACTAACGAATGCTTTCTGTATTTGCTTGACACTACGAGGGTTAAGGGGGGGGGGGGGGGGAATCCAAAAACAGAACAAAATCTTTATCACTGATGATTTCTTTTATTCTCAAGTTTCTTTCCTGTATTTAGAAAACCAGGAAAATAAAAACAATACACAACAAGCACACAAACCTAAACAAGAGATGCTAGATTCTGTGACATTTACCACATTGCAGCTCCACTGGTGAAACAAGATAAAACACATGAGCGCCCATTTGCAGAAGTTATGGGCATTATGACATGTAAGGAAATTTCCTTTTAACATAGGAAGCCAAGTGAAATAGGGTGAAAACCTACGCAGATCATGCACCAATAATTAAAATACAAATGTATTTCATGAAGACTCCCCCAGACAGCTGCCCCCACTGTCCTCCTCCCCCTTTTATTGGAATCTCTGAAACTACTTTGCTTGGGGGAGAACGTAGATTTTAGTAGAGTGGGAAAAATGCCAAACATCCATGGCAACTTACAGTTTTTCCACTTTCTTTACATGTTCAATTGAGACCTTCATAAAATTATAAATGAAAGGACATATTATGAGCACTTTCTTTGAAGGAAAAAAAAAAGGGGGTCTTGCCTGGAAGTAAAATTTTTGGAGTTTATATCCTTCGCTTAGAACACTTGGGAGCTTTCTCTGCCAACAACAAGACCCCTAAAAGAGCTTGCCTTTACCTTCAGAATTCAAAAAGGGGGAACCATCAATCGTTTCCCTGATTGTGGGGGAGACAGTGAGCGCCAGGTTGGTCCCTCAGGGGCTGAGGTCAGCGGGTCCTGGCGCCTTCTTTCCACCTCCCTCCCACCCCGCCTTCTCCCCTCCCCCCACCAGAGACTCGCTCCTGTTTACATTGGGGAGACTTGCAACTTCTGTTTCTCAACGTCTAAAAGAAGGTTAAAAGCTTATTAAAAGGCTCTTAAGATTTTTTTGGACACCAAATGCCTCTTAACAGAACAATATTTTGATGAGTTCAGTGTAAATGAATCAGAAACCTGTGTATTAAATTTCCCTTGACATACACATCAGTTTAAAAAATGAATGGAAAAAGTGCCTGGGGCTCAAAGTGTTTGGGGTTTTCACAAACCCAAAATGCTTGAACACGAAGAGTGGAAATCCATTTGCATCAGCCAGGTTTGCTAATTCCCATCCCACCCTCCCCACTTGCCCCAGAACCCTAGTGATAATGGAGGGAGAAGCATATCTGGACATGACCTGTGACTGGCTGGCTGGGGACATGTCGCATTCCTGGTCATCATGCTTGGGTCACAGCAGAAGCCAAAGGCTGGCTGACACTGTGGAGATACCCAACCGCTATTCACGGAGGCTGACCCTAAAAGCTGTCTTTTTTCTAAGATGTAGGAAACTAAATAAACAATCACAGAAGACCATAAATCACTGACAAAGACATTTAGATCTAAAACAGCCCGAGAAGGCAGAATGTGCCACAATTTGTCCTTCAAAGATTAACTCAGTCCTGAGTCCTATTACTGTAGATCCCATAACTTCTGAGGCTCAATGGCAAAGGGTCAAAACTTGAGAGCCGGTAGAGTTGTGTTGTGTGTGTATATGTGTTTTAATGCTGATTCTGGGCCCAAGGAAACACCCCCAGGGACAGAAATAACCCAAAGTTTTGCAACCACACTTGATCCCTAAAATGATCGTTCTTCTGATTTTTGAAATTAGTTTTCCATTTCTGTGTGTTCCAGTTTGTGAATGGAGGACCACACTAGGTGAGCACCTGACAGGAAGACTGAGCCAAGTGAAGAAGATTTGGATGCTGTCCTCGTGTGTCCCGTAAGTGACCTGACCATTTTGGGACGTGTGTCACAGATAGTATAGTGTGAGCCATTGCTGATTCTTTGGTGAAACACGCTATGTGTCCTGTGTGTGAGTCACAAGCCCAATCATCAGGTGGCCTGTCTTAGGCATCTTTGTCCCCAGGACTAATCTCAGTGCCCAGCAAGGAGGGACCATGGATGTGGGCTCCTGCCCGACTAATCCCCACGTTAGCACTCGCGCTGCTAAAGCAAAAGCTTTCCATGAACCAGAGGAGCGGCCTCCACATAAGAGCTGCTACTATGATTTTCCAAATTCACGCCCACCATCCCCTGCAGGAGGCCTTGCAGCTCCCATGTTTCAGAGCACACCTGCCATGACCTCTAGCTCAGGAAGAGTGGAGATGCAAGACAGCGTTCTTTGGGTGGATTTGTGCCTTGCTCGTCTTTTGTCAAAGAAGCACTCCCTCTGAAGCTTGGCAGGGCCTTGCGGGTGGGAAAGGGATCTTCAGAGAAACACACCTTTTAAAGACAGCATTCAACCTTATGCCACTCAAAGCATATACTGGATATATGTTTGTTGAGTGACTGAGTGAGTGAGCAAACAAGAGCTCTTTCCACAGTGAAGTCGCGCAGAAAAAGGAAAAGTTACAAGACATAAAACAGGCATAAAACAAACTCCCTCCACCTCACATAGCTGTCCCCTCGCCACAGACAAAAGGTCCGTCCTCTCCACATAAAATTTTATTAGGGTTCCATAGGAAAGAGAAGCCATATAGCAGTGAAACGCCCCACAGAGAGCACAGGAAAGATTCCTTTGTCTTTTCTGTACCTTTCTAGTAGACACCAGTTTTTGAAAGCTCCACCGCTTTTTCACAGAAAATAGAAAAAAGAGTAATGCAACAATAGTAACAGCTTTATGGGAACTGGCAGACACAAAAAGGCTCAAAAAAATATGGAGGTGCAAGGACGCCTGATAACAAGTCATATTTCCTCTCAGTGAGATGTGGGAACTGGAGAAATGTTACCAACAGGGAATGGGACAGACGTCAGAAAGGACCAGTTCCAGCACATTCTCTGACACTCCTTTCCCAGGCAAAGTTCAAGGACGAGGACTTGGGGAACTAGATAGGTATCCCTGCCCCCGTGTGATGCCCTTTCGTCCTAAGTGTTGAAAGCACCTCAGTTCCCCCTGGCTGGGCCTCTCTTGGTCCAGGTGAGAACTCAGGGTGAGGATGCTCGGCTGCCCTCTAAGGTTTGCCCAGGTCGGTGAAGGAGCTAGAAAGAGAAGCAGTCACTGGTGTCACCAACTGTCCCTTGATCGTGTGCAAGTTTGGGGGCCCATAGTTTACCCCGGAAAAAGCTCTGATGCTTGTTCTGATGTTTTCTCCCAAGCCCTACATCATCCTGTGTTCAGGGGATACAAACTCATTGTAGTGCTAGTTAAGACCCACCCTCCCACTAGGGGAACTTCTATGCAGGTGAAAAGCCAGCAGAATAAAAGTTAGGCTTCAAGGCATACAAGAAGACCCACTGCTCAGCCCTCCTCTGGACTAATTGTAGCTGAGGGATTCTGACTGTACTTGACTTTGCTCGTTGGCTCAGAGGAAGAGGCACAGAAATGAGGTCTAGAAGTTCAGTTGGTGTCTGGCATCTTTTGGGACTTGGGCCTAACTCCCCCCCCCATCTTCCTCCCCTCCTGCCGTGGGGGACCTGATGTGAGAATGCACAGATTTGCTTCCCTTTCCCTTTGAAATGGACTCTGTGCCTACAGGGCTAAAGAAAACAGCCCTTTTGGAATCTGATTTGCCTCCTGCCCCCACCCCAGGGCTGTTAATCTCCGACTCCGCTGCCACAGCTTTGCTGCAGTTCAGAGTCGGTGTGGTGTCGTGGGGGCGAATGGCAGGGGTTCTTTCTTCTTTGGGTTTGATACATCCTTCCTTCCGCCGTTCCTTGCAATCAAGCGCTAGGAGAAGGAGGGAAGCAGGCGGGAGGGAGAGCAGGAGGCTTCCGGAAATCTCTTTCCTCCGTTGCCGTCACAGGTTGCCCCATAATGACCCTGGAGACAAGCACCTGCCCCCAGTGAAGGAATTGGTTACTGTCCCGGAGCCCTCCCAGGCATGCCCCCTGTTCACTTCCTCTTCTTCCTGCCCCCGGCCTCTACCCCTCCAGCCTCCTGTGGCTTCACAGCCAAGTTCCCCATCTCAGGAAGAATGAGAGGGAGCCCAGTACGAGTGAGCTTTCAACACTTCACTCCACGCTGCCTGGCCCCTAATCACACAGGCTCCGGCAGTTGCCTTCTGGGTATCGCTTGGGAATCTAGAAGCATCAGGGTGGTTTCGAAGATAGTATGTAGCATATTCTTTCTTGTGCCGAGGTGCTAGAGGAAAGGACATTTCCATGTATATTTTTAAACTAACTTAGAATTGGTTTTAACGTACAGCCCCTTTCCCTGGGGTCCAACTAGGATGTAAAGCCTAAACTTGGGGCTTCTTCAGCTTTTTATTACAGCGGGAGGGGGGACTCACTCACTCACCTACCCTCCCACCCACGCACTTACTCACTCACTCACTCACTCACTCACTCACTCACTTACTCACTGGTTTTGCCCTCACTAGGCACCTTGTTTTCTCTGATCTGGGCAGACTGAAAACAAAGGCTAATGATCTTCCTCAATTCTCCACTGACACACACACCCTTACCTGCAGCCTGTGGCTGAGTGAGACCCCAGGCAAAGGCACTGGTATTTAGAAAAAGTTTGTACGTTTGTTCCATGTGGTTTCTTTTATTGGAAGAATCATTATGCACACCTGTGGCAGTTAGGGTCTTTTATTAGAGTACTTACGGTGCTTATGATTTTCATGGAATCAACTCCCTCATTGCCAATTAATTGCACATTGTTGCAGGGTCATCGATAATATCCCTAAGCCTGGCCAGTTGTTTCACCGATGTGCGTCCTCGGAGGTCTGGGGCGCAAATGTATGGATGGCCCAGCATAACCACTACTTCTGTTGGAGATAAACAACTCAAGAGACATGTCCCACAAAGAACAGACCACGGTTAGAGGCAGGCATAATTGTCATCACTGAGTTAGCATGGTTCTCTCGGCCAGGGGCTAATCTAAGCCAGACCTCACGTTGTGTCAGGCCATGAGGCCACAACAATTGCAATTAAAGGGAAAAAAGATAAATCACCCTTGCTTCCCAAATGTTTGTTTTTAACATAGCAGGTCCTTAGTGATAATATGAGATACGAAGTCATCTGGAGTAAGCAAGAAAGGTAGTTCGGGTGAGTCATCTTGGAAAGGCTAACGGAGTTTTAGTGTATCTGCAGGGCCAAGCCTGCATGCTCTCCCTCTCTCTCTGACATCAGCCACATCCGTCTGTCCATCCCACCTCTGTTGCCACCTCTTGATGCCACCCCAGATCTTAAGTCACACACAGTCCCACTGTGTTTGCTCGTTCAACTCCAAGTGACTTCCCTTACTTGGTCAAACCTGCCCTCCAAATGCCCCCGACAGGACACGGTCCTTGGAGGCTCCAAGTTTGGTCTCTTCTTCTCTTTTTAGGTTGTCCTAACGTCTGCCAGGCCTCAGGCCTCCAGACTGCACCCTAACCCTGAGCCTGCACACAAAGGCAGAAACCAAGTCTAGGACCCAAAACACACGTGCTGTCTCACTGGTAGAATTATGAGTGAATTTCCCCCCTAGAATGAACTTGCATTAATTGTGCATTCAAAAATGTATTTATTCATTTTTTTAAGTTCACTTTCAAAATTCAATACACAGACACACCAGACTTCGCTTCTCCTGACTTTTAAATTCTTTTCCTAGTCCACAACCCTGGATTCCTTGGAACAGTTTGACTTTGAATTTGCCACTTAGGTGATTGGAATCAAAATGGGTAGCAGAGATCCATTGTGTTTCTACAGGTCCAGTCATATTCCAGTGTCGCCAGTGATTTCTTTCTGTGGGGAATGGGCAACGTATTTCGCACAGTTTTCTTTTTGTTAGGGGCTTCTGCCTTGATAGAACGTACACCTTTTCCTGGCTTGGACCTTATAACCCCTCTGGTCGTAGCACAATACATTGTGAAAACCTTGGCCAAGCATTGGGCTCTACTGGAATTTCACCTCTTTAAATTCTGGAATGAGTAGATTATCAGCAAGACTGTGGACAACTTTTGATCATACAGAGCAACTCATTGTAATAGGATTTTTTGTGTGTTAATGTAATGATTTAATAAAGACATTTGGCACATAAGTAAGACTCGTAGACCAAGCATTTTTAACAACGAGAGGATTAAGATCAGCCTATAGGGCATATTAGTAAAAGTGTCTTTTCTAGCTTTGGTAAAACTCTTCCATCTGTTTAGAGATAAATTCATTATTCTTAACTAAAAACCCTCCTGAAATAGATGTGGTGAAAAAGTGCTGCCCCTGTTATGAGACTTTCCAAACAAGCTTAAAATTGCTTAGAAACAAAAGGCAGGAGGAAAAAAGAAAGGGCCACGTCTCCAGATAATGAGGTCCTGCCTTTGTGTTTTATCTGCAAAACAGCACAGTTTGAAAAGTCTGGATCCCATTTCATTTGAACTGAACATAAATGCAGTGCCTGGAATTCTCCCAAATGAATAAGTTCTTTGCTGATAATTTTTAAGTGAAGAAAGATCAACAGGATAGGGGCATGAGGGAGGGTTATGGGCTCCGGGGTGTGTGTGTGTGCGTGTGTGTGCGCTTACGTGTGTGTGCGCTTACGTGTGTGCGCGCTCACGTGTGTGTGTGTGTGTGTGTGTGTGTGTATGTATGTATGCACGCATGGAGTATGTGTGGGGATACTAGAATATAAATGAAAGAACACAAAACATTCTCATGAGTCCGTGGGTATGGGAAGCAGAAAACAAGAGGGGTGGGTATTTTTGTATTTAGCTGGACAATTGGGAGAGTTCTGGACACAATGTTTTTTCCTTTTACTTTTTGGTGTGCCATGCTGATTTCTCTCTCTCTCTCTCTCTCTCTCTCTCTCTCTCTCTCTCTCTCTCTCTCTCTCTCTCTTTCTCTCTCTCTCTTTCTCAAAACTCCAATAGATTTATTTCCCCTAAAAGAGCCCCTGCTGACTGTTGCTCTTGTTAAATCCTGTACTTTTCCTAACCCATCCTGAGGACAGCAACATGACAAACCTCCTTCCTTACATCAGCTTCTAATCTTCTTTCTCTGTTTCTATAGGCTGGTCTTCCTCCCCTGGATGGGGGCCCAAAATGACGCCAATTTATGGCAGGTCAGAGAATACACCATGGACCATTTCTCTCTTTAACTTTCCCCCATTTTGTGAGGTCCCTCTGAGTACCGTCTGCAGCTTCTGTAGTGATGGAGAGAACCGAAAGCTGTAGGGTCATCACATTCATTCTCGGGGTCAAGGTTACCAAAGGAGGAACTGAATGATTTGTTTACGTAAATCTCTCCATCAGCTTCCAGAAGTCTGGCAAGGAACACGCTTCTCTTTCGGGCTGTATGTTCTCATTGAGCGTCTTTGTTTGGAAAATGGAGGAAAAAGAAAAAGCCAGTGAGTCTCCTCCTTCTCTGACCACTGGAAGAAAGGGAGAGAAAAAAAGGGGGGAAAATTAACAAGGAGAGGACACTCCTCCTTCCTGCCCCTCTCCCCATCCACAGGCAAAATCTAATAACGATGATTAAATTACATGTCTTTTCCTCCCATTGAAATCTACTGCATACTATTCAAATATTAGAACTCAGGAAATAAGGCAGGACAAGGTCCCTCATGAAACCTTAGAAGGCAGCACTGGGGTCTGAGCTGGAGGTCTGCCTGGCTGGGCGGCTCTAATTAAGAAATCACCCTGCTGAGCAGAACTTAATCTAAATAAAATATAAAAAGGAATTCAGTGAAAACCATTACCTCCTCCCCGCACACCTCATGTCCAGAGTCTCCATCCCCCTCGGTCCTAGGTTCTCTCCCCGCCAGGAGTGGGGAGTTCTGTGTTGTGTGTGCCCACAGCACAATCAAGTAGAAAGACGAAGAGGCAGCTGGGGCTCGTGCCGGCCTCTTGCTGTTGGGCCAGACTTTCTCGGGGCCAGGGGCAGATTTAGTCACGGTTGTGTTGGTTTGGAAGGGGCAAGAGGATAGGATTTGGTCAAGGATGGATGATAGACTTGGACACCTGGCCAGCCCCTCCATCCGTAACTCAGTAATCTGCCAACCCATCACCTCGCTGTAGGGCGGCCGAGTTCCTGCCCAGCCATCAGCTGCCTTTGGTGGAGTGGCCACTTTACAGCCAAGACCAAACGTGTGGAGCTTGGTTATGTCCAATACCCTTGTACTAGTTCGTACTTCAAACTGTGTACATCCAGGTCCTGGGTTGTCCCTCTGATGGTGGGTGACGTTTGTTCAGCCGTATCTCCATCTCCGCCTCATACTAGAAACCTGTTTTGTGTTTTCACTCTTGACCCCTGCTGGTGTGTTCCTGTCTTTTACACCTTTGTAGCTTTGTACAGGCTGCCATGTCTGCCCATAACTGATTCTTAAACTACTGAAAACCTGTCAAAAGGGATGAACCCCCTCCCTAGGGAAAAAAAATCCACATATGCATATAAACACAGGTTTGGACAATTTCAGGGAGTACCTGAACCCTCTAAGGCAGGGGTGTCCAAACTGCGGCCTGCAGGCCAACTGCGGCCCATGATCCATCGTTAATTAGCCCGCAGCAAATTCCAAAAATATATTTAGTTTACTTAAATAAACGAGGGGAGGCAATACGTACTTCACCTCGAGTGAGTGGCCCGGCTGTTTGTGTATTTTACCGCATATGGCCCTTGGTGAAAACCGTTGAAAAAAGTTTGGAGACCCCTGCTCTAAGGAGTCCATGATCACCAGTTGAAGAACCCTTGAAAGATTGTCCTTTCCCTCTTTTCTTCTCTGACAAAGACTCAAAGATTCTCTCCTGTGACTGAACTTGAGTCAGGCTCTTGACCCCTGTGTCTGACTAGATCCAACCTTGGGCTCTGTCTTTGGACCATTTAGTCAAGTTTTAGCAAGAATCCTGCTGGAGCAGTTTTTGCAAAAACTCCCCACTGTTGACATCTGATCAAATTCTTTATCTCACACCCCAGATATCTTATCACCCTGGCCAGCCTGCAGCAAAAGTCCTGTCAAGTTGTGTCAGCCAGAATCCCCCTACCCTTGATGTTTCCTTGTAGTAATTTTCCACTGACTGACCCCCACCCTGCTCCTTGGCTATAAATTCCCACACATACTTGTTGCATTCAGAGTTGAGCCTTATTTCTCTCCCTCACTACAAAACACCATTGGAATAGTCTCTCTTAAATAAACTCTTCTTTGCTTTTACCATCTTGAACAAGTGCCACGGATAAGTTTTCCCTTAACTCCTTCCATTTTAGGAAAACCCTTACTTACCCTTAAGGAGAACTCCAAAAGCCTTGACCAGCCAGAAACAAGAACGGAGAACTCCCGCTCTGTGCTCCTGGTAACTCTGTCTGTAAGTCTCATCTGTCACATATCACAATGCAGTAATTATTTGTTTGCATGTCAATCTTCCTCTAGACCAGTGGTGGGCCAGTTTTCTCTTAAAGGGCCAGGTCATACATATTTTCGGCTTTGTGGGCCACACGGTATCTGGAGCATCTATTCAACATTGCTTCTGTAGCAAAAGAGACCGTAGACAAATGTAAATCAGTGGGCGTGGTTGTGTCCCCATAAAGCTTTATAGGCACTGCAATTTGAATTTTGTATCATTTTCATGTGTCACAAAATATCCTTCTTCTTTTGTGTTTTCAAACATTAAAAAAAAAAAACCTAAAAAGCATCCTTATCTCAGGAGCTATACAAAAACCGAGATGGGAGGAGAAGATTTAACCCACAGGACACAGCCTGCTGGCCCCTGGTCTAGACTCCAAGGTAAATCTTATTCATTTTTGAGTTTCATTATCTAGTTTCGCCAAAGCAATTCCTCTTTGAGTTTCGCTAGCTAGTATTCACTGATACATAAAATGAGTAAATAAACAACTAAACAAACAGTTGACTACAAAAATTTCCTTGAGACAGACACCGAATAGAAAGACTGTAAATGTGACTTTCGGGACATTCTAAGGGTCCATGTTTCTTCATGATTAGGGACATGATATCTTAAGTGAGCTCCCAAAGCTCCAATCACAAATCCTGCAAGTCTGGGATTATTCTGCACGTCACGAATAGATGCCAAAATCATCTAAAGCAGCCCGGTATCCACAGATTCAGAAAATACCCCCTGTTAAAGATAAGATTTCTTACACCACTTTCTGTTTTGTCCGAATCATGACCCTTTCTTTAACAATCCCTTCACCTTTGTGTGGTACTCAGCTTCTGACACAGTGACCACCCCCCTCCCCGGCATTCAATGCCTGTGTAATCCTCTCTTTTTGAGTGTGAACTCTACCTAATGATTCACTTCACATCAATGGAAGGCACAAAAGTGATGGGCTGTCACTTCCAAATGAGTTTATGTAAGATGGTGACTTTGGTGTTATCAGCAGACTCTCTGCTGCCTTCTCAGCTTGCACACCTTGACGGCAAGTCGCCCTGTTGGAGAGGCCCATGAGGCAAGGAACTGAGGGGTGTCTCCAGCCAATCGCTGGTGAGCAGCTGACACCCTCTCTCAGTCCAACCACCATCAAGGAGTTGAATCCTTCCAATACGCACATGGGTGAACTTAGAAGTGAATCTCTCTCTAGTTGAGGATCCAGATAAGACACCCCCCACACCCCGAGAGCCTGGACCAACACTTTGATTCGTTGTGTGAGAAAACTTACAGCAGAGGGCCCAGCTAAGCCACGCCCAGATTCCTGACTTACAGAAACTGTGCGATGACACATTTGAACTATCTTAAGCCACTACATTTTGGGAGCAATTTGGAACACAGAGATTCATAACTAATACATCTACCTATGTGACAATTGGATGTATATTTGCTCATTTTTCCCCACCAAAATGTTCAATTTCTCTAGGGTAGAGCTTAGTCCTGTCATACTCATCTTGTACCATAATACACGTTTGACGAACGTTTGTTAAATTAACTTGTATTTTGAGTTTCATTGAATTCAGTTAATTTAAGTAACAGCAATAACACAGAAATACGCATCCGTGGTAGGACAAAGCCGAAAACTGCTTAGGGCAGAAAGTTTTTGACAACTGTGAGGGGAAAAAAGTATTTGAATTTGTAGCTATGGTACCCAGCTTATATTTCAAAGACTTTCTGGGGGTTTTCATGTATCTTCCAAAGACTTTGGAGTTGATGCCTCCATAGTACACCAATGAGATCCCTGTCCTCGTGGACCCAGCCACACCAGTTTGCCCATTTGTTGGTCATTCTCATTATTGAAGCGATTCTCCTCCCTCCCCTTCCTTCACATTTCACCTGGGCAGTGGGCAGTGCTATCGGGAGAGAGGAGAAGATGGAAGTAGAGAGAACAGTGAAAAGGCCGGGGAACAGTGGAGAAGAGGAAAGAAAACAGAGCCGAGGAAAGAGAAGAGCTGGTCAGAACACCCAAGCCAGAGGCAGAGAAATGGTTCAAAAGAAAATGTCTGATTTCCCTCTCTCTAGTCATAAATATTTTGACAAGGGGCTTGGCTTTTATCAAAAAGGGGGGAAAAAGAAAAGCAGAGGTTGTCTTCCCGAGGACCCAGCACTCTTGGAATTCTATGACCTAATTCTGTGTAAGGTTGCAGCGTACAGCTTGCCACTCTTGTCTGAGTCCCATGGCATCCAGACCTCTGTTTTCTCAGCAGCACATGCCACACCACTATCAGAGGTCAGGAAAAAAGAGCAGGGGATGTGAGGGAACAGTCTGGACGCTGTGCTTAGAACACATCTTTTTCAGTCACTGTAGATTTTCATTTGCTATCTTACTGTTTCCTTATCTTAGCAGCTAAGTCAACTTTTCATTGCTTTTGTAGACATTATATAATATCTTCTTCCCCCTGCCCCAGTCGCCAGCTGTTAGTTGGCCAGTCTCATCCCAGAATGGGTAGGGGGTGGGGTCAGCTGGAGCTCAATTAACCTTCATGCTGACATTTGAGGGAACCAATTCCCAGCCATTGAACAAACCTCAAGTTTCTGCAATTATCATAGAACCAAATAGATCTCAAGAAAGAAACCTGAGAGTGTTCAAAGGTCAAAACAATTCGAATTAATTACTTTAAGCCTAAATGTTCTCATCTGTAAAGTGGGGACAATAATACGTGCCTCATAGGGTTATTTTGGAGGTTAAATATACGTAAAAACCTCAGTCTACTGCAAGATTACTCAACCTTAATATTTCAAGTGGGATAATTCGTTGTTGTTGGGGCACGTCCTGTGCATTGTAGGAAGTTTAGCAGCACCGCTAGCTTCCACTCACTAGATGCTAGTAGCACCACCACGCCCCACCCCTCTACTGTGACAATCAAAAATGCCTCCAGGCATTTCAAATGTCCCCAGTGGGGCAAAATCACCCCTGGTTGCAAACCACTATTGTAGCGTTTAGCATCTAGTTACTGTTCCATAAATATTAGATGCTATTTTTATTATCATTAAAATTCTTAGTGACAGCAGCATGACCCTGCTGTGGTGAAAGATCATCTCTCTGACTGAATCCTTTAGTAGTTGCTCTATGTCTGCATCTTTCTGAGAGAAAGGACCAAAAAGGGTGAGGTCATTAACTTGACAACAAACCAACAGGACACCTACTGCCTCCTGTGACGTCTTCTTTCGTGTTCTGTGCCAAAAACTAGGTACAGTCTTTAGCCTCACTGCTTGTGAGACACTACAGATTCTTCTGTTGGCATCAGTCTTCCAGCCGCAGGCACTGCTGGTAGGGATGACTCTTGAAGTTGCCCTTGGCAATTTCCAAGGGTCTCACGCCCGTACCTGAGAAAGGAAAGAAAGAGATGTTGAAGAAGAACGCTTAACAGAAGTTATTCCCTTTGCAGTTTTTGGTGGTTTCGCGCTTGTGTGGGTTTACAAGTGGGTTTTTTGCCCAAATTGTTCCTGCATATTCTAACAGGTATTTTGATACCACGCTGATTTGAAGGTACAGATGTTTTTCATGGCATGTCTTGTGGTGAGTGGACAAACTGAGAGGTGAATGCTGGTGACTGAATGGAGTGCAGTATTCCTCAAAGTTTTTATCCAAATAAATGCTAATGGCAGAGAAAAGTTAAAAGAAACAAAAAAGATTTCTCAGGGTCTGGGAGCAGCCAGCTGAAACTATGAAATGTCTCTCCACCTTCTGTTTTTGTCTTTAATGCTTGTGCACATTTTATTTTCTCTGCTGAAATACTCTTTTTCATTTGTTTGAAGGTAAAATTTGTAAATGGACTAAGTTGAGCCTTATTTATCCCGCGACTCTTCCTTCTCTCTCTTTAAAGCACACACAATGCGCTTGCAAAAGGAATCTGATGGACCTCCATGAAAATTAATTTTAACTGAAGAAGAGAATCAGCCTAGCCAAGCACTCACATTTTACATTTATCCCTTCTTTATTCTTTCCCTTCCTCCTAATACTGCTTTGCTCTTCCCATCATGATAAGTGACTCTCTTTCTGTCCCGTTCCCATCACCCACCAGGCCATGCCAACTTCCTTACTCCCCCTCTCCATCCTGCTCAAACCTTTCTCCTTCTTGGGGCCCCTTCTCTCTGTGACCTTACAATTCTTCCAAACCTATCTTGAATCCAAGCCACCTATGAGGGTTTCTCGGATGAATTATACTCCATGACAGCCGCCCTTCCTGCGTGTTCAACATACCTTGTCAATTAAAGACCTCAACACAGAGAAAGGCTTTTAAAAAATTAACTTTGCTGTCAAGCTTTCTTCCCTCTTATTTTGAATGTGTACAATTTTTAACCTAAGGATGGCTGTGAAAGTGTGATGTCTGTTTGGGTCTTGACAGATGTATTTGCATTTCACAAATCACGAATTTCCTAGTAAATAACAGACTCCATATTTACATTTACAATAAAAATATAAACAAGAGATTGTGATACGGACAGGGTAGTGGCAAATCCTGCTTATCTATGAAATGCAGTTAACATATCAGCTGGACCTATTTCCAAAACGCAGGGTGACCCTTCTGTTATTTAAAGATGTGAAAAATACTGGAGACTTGAGAAAAAAGGCCATGGAAATTGCCATTGATGATTCATTAATGATCAATGATCGATTTCAGATACTTGTGGCAGCAAACAAAGCAGTTCACCGGTACAAACTGGGAAAAATGAAGATGAGAACTCCATCTATTGAAATTATTTCCAACCTTTCCTCAAATAACCATATTTCAGAGGCTTTGAAAAAAATTGGTATTTCAGCAAATGACACTTCAATTCTAATTGTTTACATTGAAGATAGAGAAAAACTAATAGATCAAGAAGATTTAATATCTCAGGTAGAAAGTCATCAAGTTTCTCTGAAAAATCTTCCTGAAATAACAAATATTACAGAACTCAAAAAGATACATAAACTATCTTCACAAGAAGAAAGTATTGGGACATTATTGGGTAGTGTCATCGTAGAATGTCAACAAAAGACGTTTTGTGAAATGACAGAAATATTAAAAATTTGCATCATTTATAAATAAATATATATATATATATATATATATATATATATATATATATATATATAACTTATATTCCCACTTAATGGCTTAATTGTAAGCTCCTTAAGGGTAGGAAAATTATCTGCTTTTTATTATGTTTTCCTCTTAGCATTTAAATCAGAAATTTAGACATTTAAGACCTTCAAGAATATATAAGTTGAGTGAACCTAAGAATGAATGACTGATTATGTTTTTCTAATTCATTTCTATGAGCTTTAGTTGATGTGCGTATTTGGGCAAAAGCACATCATTATGGTATATGGTCAGCATCGTGCTTACACAATCTTTGTTGCCTCGTCCTTGTTGTCTAGTTCTAGGCATGGTCATCGAGTCTCTCTCGTTTACACTTCACCTCATCCCTGTCCTTCAGAGCTCCAAGCATAGGGTTTTGCCTATAGTAGGTACTTGAGAGATGTATGGAATGCCATTTGCTGCATAATAGAAAGAGCATAGGCAACAGATTTTAGAGAAAAGGTAATCAGTTAAAGTGAATCATAGCACCTTGCCTCCCCAATACGGTGAAGGTTAGATAAAATGTTTGTAGGGTGAGGGAAAACCATCTGGACGAAGAATGGTGAGTGAGTCTGGAGATTAGGATACCAGGACCTAGACCAGCTCTGCAAATACTGCCACCTCTCCTTACTTTCCAGGGTGCTGGCTTAATGTCTTCTGGACTAGGAACTGGATGGAGGATGGTATTTTTTTCTAGATACTTGGGCTTTCTTGACTCCTGTCTCTCAGGCAAGGGGAAGGTCTGCCTGTAATGAGGATCCTGTGACCTTCTGGGGTGTCACGCAGTTAATTAAAAATCATAACTTGTATTAATAATGAGTGTGGTCACAGGCCAGTCAATGCCTGTGGATTTTTCACTTATAGATGCTGTCGGGACTTTCAAAATGAAAACAAGCCAGCAGTCACAATTAGAAGCAGTAACATCAACCGAGGGCAGAATGCATCGATTGATAGAAGAAATAGTGGGAACTGGGATCACGAGGGCAACCTCGTCATCCATAGAAACTGGCATTATGCCTTCGCCTAGACCAAGTCAAATACCAGGGCCTGGGGCTCTTGCCCAGCTCTCACTGCCAACCAGGAAGTTCGAAAGCAACACTTAGAGCTTGTAGGCTGGACGTTACCCTGACAGGAACCAAAGTTCACATGAGGCGTTGTTTCATGGACCCTCTGGGCCCACTCTTAATAGTCTCGTGTGATTTGCTTGTGACGTCCTAAAGTCCAATATAAGTCAACAGGACACCACATTTAACAGTTTCTGTCTTCTGACCAAGTAAAGATACATGTGGTCCTCCAGTTACCAGAACCCATCCAGGTAGGACAGAAAGACAGCAGCTTGTGAGCGAGGGATTTGTTACTCCGTTTGACTAAAGAGTAGTGAGAATTAATCACCTGTATCTGAGCAGGACTCTGTTCCAAACATGTGATAAATGAGAAATCTGCAAGGGGACCTCTCAACTTCAGGTATATTTTTTCCAGCAAGAGTGAAGCAGAGCTGCACTGAGATGGGGGAGTACTCAGAAGAAAAGTTCTTCGATTAGTGAGCCTTAGTATAAAGGAAAGTTTGGCACAGGAGTTGTTCCAGGATGACCTTGTCTGGTGGCCATAGTCAAGCTGGCACTGACCCTGGCACCTGTCAAGCAGGTCCAGTGACACAACATGGGGGTGTTGTAATGGTCACACAGCATAAGGTGTGTAAAATGACAGGTCACGTGCCTGGTACACTGTAAGCATTTAGCCAATGCTTGACCCAGGAGAAAGACCAATACCCAACCACCCACCCAATGTCACACCTACCCTGGGACTCAGATTCCACTATTGGCTGCCATGGAGCAGTGCTGACCGAGAGAGCCCAGCCTGCAGAGGGTCAGTGGAACTTGCCTGCAAGCCTATCTGCATCTACAGCTCACGGAGGGTGATGGACTCCGTGTTCCCCAAGTGAGTCTGAGTGATGCAAGGAATGCTCCCCTGTGAAACTTTTCATTAGCTGTGGTGTGCTCGCTGCATCATCCCACTACTGAAGTGGCTTCCCTCCCTTACAGTAACTGTCCACTAGGTAGCTTGTGGCCGGTGGGCAAAGACACAGAAGGCAGTTGGAGTCAGCCTCCTGAGATGCCAAGAGGAGACCTTTTTCTCAGGTTTCTGGGTGGGTTTGGAAGCCAACACCCTTGAAAGGGAAGCAGAGGCTGCCTGCCGCAGGCATGTGGGACACAAGGCCCACACAGTGTTTGTGAACAGTCAGTATCGCTCCCTGACGAGAAAGGGGCATTCACTGTGGGCAGAGGCGCTCCGCGGGAGTGGCTGGAGCTGGGGCTCCCGGGCAGGCCTCGGGCTGGCTTTGCAGCCAAATTTCTTTTTCCACCATCTCTAGAATTGAGTAGGTGCCAATAGAGCTAAAAGCTTTCAGAGACACCCATAGACACAGATAGTGAGCCCCCCACTCCCCCTGGCCCCCGTCTTTTCCGTGGAACTTAGCAGCAGCTACCAGGGGCGTCATCATAGAGCGTTAATTTTTTCCCTTGCCTGGCTTCCCACATTCTGTGACCACCTCGTTCTATGCCAGGGAAAATATTGAGAGCCTAGGTAAACGAAGGGGAACCCAACATTCGCCAGTCTGGCCTTAAAATAGCCGGTGGAACGCCCCCATCCCAGAGAGTACACAGGCGGTGACTGTTAACCAGTGTGCTCAGAGCACCCGCCCACCCCACCCCAACAGCTCACCCCGATTCCCATGAAAGCCTATCTCAGAGAGAGGACAAAGAAGGAGCCAGACTTTGCTGCCTCATTCCCTTTGCACCGCCCCCCCCAACCCCGTGACTTAGGTGAATATTAATGAGCACAAAGTGAGCTGATGCAAACCAGTGCACACCACTGCGCAGGGGTGGGGACCAGGGAGATGTATGTCTGGGGTGGGGGGCAGGGTTGGGCAGAGCAATTGGGGAGAGTCAAGAGGAAGAGTGTTCCTGGAGGAGAGGGGAGACCTCAGGAGTTACGGGACACACCCCAGGCTGGGTACCGGGGCAGAAAGAAAAACGTCCCCACGCTGACTGCTGGATAGCCTGTGACATTGCTGTACAAGTTGCTGCTATGTCACAGGCGGTGTATTCTGGATGAAGTGCATGCAGTGGGGTGAGGGGGCCAAGAGGAAGAAGTAGAGAAGAGAAGGAAGGAGGGAAGAAATAACCTGGGGTGGAGATTAGGCAGAATGTGTAGTGTATACTGCACCAGCATACGTTTTTCAATGTTTTCTCAGTGCTCTCGACGTAAAGTTGCCAGATTTAATGTAAAAATGCAAGATAGCCAGTTAAATTGGAATTTCAGATCAACAACAAGTACACATTTCAGGATAAATGCAATATTTGGATATACTTATATTTTTTGAATTTTTTTTATCAGAAATGTAATGTCCACTTCAATTTGTTTTAATAAACAACAATTTTTAGTATAACTATGTCCTGTGCAAAATTTAAGACGTAATAATACTAAAAATTTTCAGTGTTTATCTGGAATTCAAATGTAAATGGGTGTTCTGTATGTTATGGGCAATTCTATCGCCATGTCTTGCCCCCTCAACTAGAATGAAAACCCTCAAGGTCAGAGATGGTTTCTGCCGTATCCTCTTTGCAAAACCTAGTGTTTTTCATTCCATGTGCTACCTTGCCTCGTGATACAGCACAGAAAGGCATGATAACAGCAATGAGTGTGCACATTCTGTTCTCTGACTGCCCTGTGTTACTCCACTTAGTATTACTCGTGGGATCTTGAGCAAGTCACTTAGCCACTGTTTCCCCAATTTTCTCATCTGCTAAATGGGACAATGAGAGTTGCCTACATTAGCTCTTACCAGAAAACAATATAGGTAAAGCATTTGCTGTATCCTAGGCTCAAGGAAAGTATTCAATAAATGTTAGCTATTATTATCCCTATTAGTAGTAGTAGTCGATACTTGATAAATAAGGAGTGTGATAGAAAGAAAGTAGTTTCCGCGCATTAGAGACCTGCCTGAGCTCCTGAGCTGACCACTGGGCTTCCTCAACCAGCGCTGTGACCTTGAGGGAGACTTGATCTTTCTGAGTTTCTTTTCCTTGGGTTTCCAAGATTTCTTCCAATTCTAAAACCCCATCATTTAAATAGATTGAATGGATAAGAACCAAATGGAATAAAAAACAGGTCAATAGAAACATGGAAGGGGTTAGAAAGTAGACGCGCAATGGGGGAAGTTTCACTAGACAAGTGAAAAACACCATCCCCAAATGCAAGACTCTGGCCTTCTCCATTCTCTGATCTTGGGAAGGCTGTGTTTTCAGAGACTAACACAAAAGACAGCCTACAGGAGAGCTGAGCTTCTGCCTCAACTTGGATTTGCTCCCAAAGGAGCGTATTGTAAGGCCCAGTGGGAGTGCCTTCCCTGGAAGCAGCCAACCCAGTAGCGGTGAATAAATCCATGGCAGCTCGGTGCCAACACATCAGAGAAGCCATGGCCCCCACCACCCATGAAGCCTTTTGTGGCCGAGACTGAGTCTTTGGGGATTTGCAGCATTTCCAGATAATTGCACATCTCACGAGTGACCTTTATAGCTGTTTTTCACCACCTCTGGGGAATTATCACTTACCGACAGAGAAAATATTTTTCCCTCTCATATCATTCTGAGCAAAGAGTATGGGCACCAAGAGGCCAGGGGATAGACATTCACAGTCATGGTTTCCTCCCAGGTGGCTCTTTCCTATATCAGGTATTAGAGCTGATGAAGGGTTCAGGGGCCTTTGGGGAATGATGCAAAAAAGAGAAGGTACAGTCCCCTACCCAAGAACATTCACAATCCACCTGACAGGCAAAATCATTCTTCAATATAGCAGTGACTTGAGAAGCTGAGATAACAGCCTACTGGTGTCAATAAATGTAAGGCAGATGGAACGTGCTGGTGCTAAAATGACCAAGAATGAGCCACGTGGGTCTAACCACGATGGGAGCTTTCAGTGGGTAAGTGCGTAGTCGGGGAAGGATAAAGAACGTCCTGTGCAAAGATGGGAAGCTTTCAAGGCATGCCAGGAAATGGTCGTGGACAGGAGCCTAGTTAAGCGCGAGGCAGGAGACCGGGAAAGTCTTCAGCATGTAGGCTGGGCTCTAGACTCCTTAAATTAGCTCACAGGCCAGGTTGCACCTAAATAATTGGGTTCCCTATAGTTTTTCCTGTTGTGCTGAGATTTAAAGAGATCAAAGCAGAAGCACTGAATGGGCAACCCATTTAAAACTATTTCTTCCACCAACATGAAATCCAGTCCACTGAATCCTTTTGACTGTACATTACTGGGGGAGTTTAAATTGGTTCACTGTCTATAGAAGGCAATTTGGCAATAGCTCGAGGAATCACAAATCACATTCTCTTTAAGTAGCAATTCGACTTCCAGGAATTTATCCTGCAGGAATACTTGAACGTGAACCAGGTTATTTATTTCAGCTTTGTTGACAAGTCAAAAACATTGAAGCAACCTAAATGGCCATCACAAAGGAACTAGTTAAATCAATTTTGCTAGTAACACATCCATAGAATAAATGCAAATTAGTAATGAATATGGAAGTTCTTTACATACTGATATGGAACAATCTTGAAAATATGTTTAAAACAAAATCAAGGCACAGTAAAGCCTGTAAAGTATGTCGCCGTATTGTTAAAAATGAAAGGGGCCTCAAAGAGGTAGAACATAACTCCCCACTCACTGAGTATGGGATGAATTTAGTGACTTTATTCCAAAGAGTCCACATGGAAGGGAGGGAAAGTAACTTTGCAGTGGAGAAACCTGGCAAACCCTACCTCAGCCAGGTGGTCAAGCATCACATCCTCAGTAAAAAGGCATGTGGATACCATACGCCCGTGATACAAAGATGAGAATGGCACTTCAGCTCTGAGGTCTTTCTCCCTAAACCCCAGAACCCCTGGGTGGTCATTAGAAAACGCATCAGCCAGACTCATATTGACAAACATTCTACAAAGTACTGGACCGGCCCTCCTCCAACTGTTATGGTCAACCAAAGAACGGAAGTCTGATAAACTGTCACAGACTAGAGAAAGCTAAGGGGACATGGTGACTGCATGTAAGGTGGTGTTCTGGAGGAGACCATGGAACAGAGAGGGGACATTGGGTCAAAGCTAGTAAAATCTGATAAACTACGGAATTTAGTTAATAGCAATGCACCGATGTTGGTTTGTTCACTGTGACAAATATACCGTAACAACACAAGATGTTAACAAAAGGAGAAACCGGGTGATGGCCTATGTAGGAACTCTGCAGTATCTTTGCAACTTTTCTTTAAATTTAAAACTTTTCCAGAATACAACATTGGTTAAAAATTAAGAAGATGCAGAGATGATATAAGTCCTCACATGTGCATAAAACATCTGGGGAAGAATAGGCAATAAAGTAGTCATTTCAGTTGCCTCCACAGAAGGACCTGGGTTACTGGAAGGAAAGATTTTTTTACTATGTTCACATTTCTATTTTGAATTATAAATCATGCAAATTTGCCACCTCTTTAAAAATAATCAAATTTACATTTTACAAAAATGAAACAGAATTTTTAATCCAAGTTAAGTTTGTTTCTAAAAAAAACACACTTAGTTTTGAAATGCACTCTTTTTGAGTAATGCATTAAAACATGGCTCCCAAAGGATTCATTAACTTGGATTAATTTCTCATATTAATAAGTTGGATGGCCCAAAAGTACAAGGCTTCAAGGAGAACGATTTTGGGTTATGGAAGTTTTGAGGGAAAGGAGAATATTGGGAAATGGTCTCTATATATGGTATTGCCCAAGAATATACTGAACACCCAGGTGACAGAATGAAGGTACATGGTACCAGAGAGATTATGGGAAGAGGAGAGAGAGAGAGAGACGATGCCCAGAGGAGGAGACTGCATGCCACAAAGAGTAACTTTGCTGACACGAAAGAGAAATGACTTAGTTCTCCCTCTGCTTCCCAGTAGACTATGTCCTATATCATCCCAGTGCTGAAACAAGCCTTTCTCTGCCTTTGGCCCTTAACCAAGAGAAATGTACTAAACGGTTGGACTTCTGAAAGGTAGTCTGGACCATGAGGGAGCTGACTCTGGAGTCATTCTTTCCTGCCCTGACCCATCACCCTCTATTTCAGCCACTACTTGGCAAAAACCAACAGGGAGGTGACAGTGAAGTACGTTTACACTGGACTCTGTGAAGGCTCTTGAGGCAATGCCATGAGCCTGAGAGAAAGGGCACAGGAGTAACAGGTCACTGAGCCAGCCAGGGGCGAGGAGCCAGAAGGACACCCACCGAGAGAGGCAGGGAAACGGTTAATAATTCAAGGTGACAAATTAAGCCAGCTACTCAGGGGCTCCAGTTTGGCTGATTGTGAAGTCTAAACAGAGCTGTCGGAAACTGGGAAGGCGCTGTCACTTTTACTGTATTTTTCCACACGTATTTTTATATATTTTTTTTGATTTGGAAATGTTTGTGGGGAGCTGGAAAACGCAGGCCTGGAGAACTCCTGGGGTTTGAGAGGGGAGAAAATGTGTCTCTGCTTGGACCTCAATCTAATTCAGATCAGCAGCTCCCCAAGGGCGTCAGCCATGGGTGGCAGTGAGGTTGCCTGGCCTTGCCACCCTCCCTGTCCCCCACACCCAGCCCTGTGGAAACACCCTCACCTTCTCTCGTTTTCACTGCCCTGCGGTGCCAGCATGCAGCCTCCTGCCAAATTACACTAACAGCGTGCCCCGTCCACCAGCCACACCAGCCTCCTTGTTACTAAACTCAGCAGCTGCTTAACAGGGAGCAGATGGAGAGAGACGTGAAACACCCCTGAAGTGGGCACCGGGGGATCCTGGGCCGAGAGGCAGGGGAGAATTAAAATACTTGCACTTACCCCTGTTGATATGTTGGCAAGGACCCTGCTTTCACGATGCCTAACACACAAACCACCACACCATGGAAATTCACGAAAAGGAAATGGTAGGTCAGGGCGTTGAACATGACCGTGGGCCCCTCTTCGGGGACAGTGTTTAAGAAATGAGCACGCACCATGACAGATGGACACGGAGCTTACCTGCCCCTTGGGTCTTACAACCCTTGAGCTTCACATTCGGACCTGCTAGACCTGCGTACTTACTGAGCACTTACTTCCTAAATGAGTCTCATCACAACGGGACATTTCAATAACACTTTCTGTGTCAGACGGCATGTCCTCATCATAGACTAATCTTGCAGATTAGTTTAACTCCTCGTAGAGCTGACAACTTGATTTCTGACGTTAAAGATAAACATGTTTGCCACCCCCCTTACACGCACACACACACACACACACACACACACACACGCACACACACAAAATGTACACTAATGGTTCAATCTATAGGAACATCACCGCTTGGCATCTGTACTTCAAGTCTTGGTTTAATATCATCCATTCTAAAGAAAACAACAGTTTTGTTGAGTGAAGTTTAGACAAAAGAAAAATGGATAAAATGCAGTGCACACATGAGCAGGAATGCATATGCACACGTGCACACACACACTTGCATACATGCACGTATACCCACTCTTCTCTGTGTCTTCCAGCAAACATCGCAGTTGCTCTGCGGTCCCCCAAAGGGCACTGAATATGATAACCCCAAAGCAGCTGCTGCTCAGGGGGCTTAGCTAGTCAAATGTTTCCCTCTAATTTGGCCCAAACCAGGTTCCTTCACGATGGCTTGGGGCAAATGCCCAGTGGGTCACCCATTGCAGACGGTATCCACACAGTTGCAGGGCCTGACCTAGCTCATGGAAGAGCGCAGAAACACAATTCTGCTATTGTTCCCAGACTTGGAGATTGAGGGAGGGGGAACATGCACACACAAAAAAACTCCCTCGAAAGATTAGTGCAATTATTAGCCAACAGTAATGGCTATAAGCCAGCCTACTCTCAAACCCTCCTGAGCACCAAGCCACCTCAGAGTCTCTTAAAGCCCCAAACACAAGACTGTGTGTTCTCCTGCATCTTGCCATGTTGTTTGCTGGGTCAGCATGTAATGCACCCTTACCCACAAGGCTAAAAAGCAGAGAGGGGAACAGTGCACAATGCATGTGTCTGAGCCCTGGGTCCCCATGCCCAGTAAGCCTGTAAAAGGCTGATGTCCAGGCCCAAACGTCACTGAGGCCTGCTTCATCCGACCTTATTTGGGCAAAATGCTTTTTAAAACAGGTTTGCAGATGGTGACTTGTGGTTAGTGTTAATTGTAGAATTCTCCAGAGATGAGGTGCTTTGTCCCCCTTTCACTGTGTGTGAATAACAGTCTATAACCCCTGTGTCACCACTCTGCTGGCCATCCCAGCCCCTCATCTGCAGTTACGGGTATGTATGTGGAACAGAAATTAAATTCTGTTCTATGACTTGGTACACGCACCCTTACACTGCATGCATATTTCACACCATAGTGTCAAAGAAAATAAAGTGCTAATGTTCACCTACCCCATATATATTAATATATATGATATATATTAATATATATAATAATATATATGTTATATTAATATATATATTTAACATATATATAATACATATTGGTTAAATGCATATGATGGTAAATATACAAAGAAGGAAAGTTGAAGGATTAAAAGGTTGGTGATACATTTGCGTAGCACCAAAGCAATCAATTGATTGACTACATTTAAGTTACTGATAAATTAAATGAGACATTAAAAAAATTTGTCAGTTGAGCCAGAAGACAGCTAGTCCAATAACTATGTGAATATTCTACTCGAGAGAGTACAAATGTGTGTAAACAAATACCGAGGTGAACGTTACCTGCAGGTCAAAGAACTAGTGAATCATTCCTTTACCATCAAACAGTTCCTGAATCCCTACTATGTTCCTGGCACAGGTTAAAGCTAGAAGTTTGGTAGATTTCTCTTGGAGCAGTCCTATTAAAAGCCCTTTTTACTTCCAGAGGAATCGGTGCTGCTAGGAAAACAGGCACGGGGGGGGAAAATAAAAAGCCTGAAAGCTAAGAAAATTAAAGAGGACGTTTTTTATGTGGTGGCAAATCAGGGATGCCTTCGAGCACCTACTGTTTATGATCGAGAAGACCCACGTGTGTTAAACTTTGTGAAATACATTTATGAGGTATTAAATAAAACCCCGCTCCTACGAATTACTACCCAGCCCCTGCAGCACTCAGACTCATTTCTCCTGCATCAGGCTGTCAGGAAAGCCTGCGTCGAAAGGTCTGGAGCCAGAGTCTTAATTAGCAATCACAGTGACTCCAGTATGATTATTTTATACTCACACACACACACACACACACACACACACACACACCCGAACAGAACAAGCACTAACCCACCGTTTGTACACCACATCCACGGTGTGTGTTCTCATACATACGCTCTCATAGTGCTGTGCTAATACACATACACACACACACACACACACACACAGGCTTTCTCAACTAGGAATTTTAAGGTTTTAATTAAACTTCAGGAAGACTTCCTTTACAACAATTGGAAGATAACCGAAACCCCGATTAATTAGTGTCTCTACTCGCAAAATGGAGGTTAAAATAAATAATCATGAACGGGTCATTTGGAAAGTACCTGAAATCCTGAGGCTAAAAGTGGTGTATAAACACACGAGAGCCCGATCTTGTAGAATGTACACACTGAACTACCCCTGGGTGTTTTTTATTCGCTGATGAAAAGACTGATGCAAAGACACAGCTGGCAGAATGCGCTTCTTCTTAGGATGCCTGCAACTAAGCACCTGACGTAAGTCCACGTCCATAAGCAATCCAGGCGTGTCGAGGGTTTGGAAGCAAATCTCTGTGAAGTATGCCTTTCACATCTAGTCGTGCCTGCCCACACACAGGCACGAACCCATGCAAACCTGCTACTCTCCTCGCTGCAACACTGATATCATTTCATTCTGGTCTATTACTAGATTATATCCCCAGTAATGGTGATGGCTATCCAGTCAAAAAAAGAACAAATAGTAGAGCAAAGAATAGTGAGGCTCTGATGAAGCACAGAGCCCCAAAACCCTGGGGTCCCCCCTTTCATCTTTAGTTACTTGTCAACCCTGAGGCCCGGCCTATTGGAGCCAAGCTCGCCAGCACCTGCGCATGGATGAACGTTCTAGACAAGACACTGAGGACTGACTCACAGGAAGAAACCAGATCCACAGCTGGTGCCCACTGCGCCCACACCTAAGCCTCTTCTCTTTGAAACCAGACATGGTCAACCATGCCCTTCTGGTGAATCTTGCAAGTTGAAAGCAAAGGAGAGTTAGAGGGGAGGTGAAGGCAGAAGATAGGAGCCCGGCCAAGAACAGGAAGATGCGTGGCAAGACAGCTTGCCTCTTGGGAGAAGAATCGTTCACACTGCCCATCCACCCGTCACTGATTATCCCCCCAAATCAAGGGAGCCCACCCTTTTCATTCCTGCACATCAGCCCACCTCCTTGGCGGAGTTTGGCCTGCTGCTCCCACAGTGGGCGGCCAGACAGGACTCTGCAGGAAGCCCACAGGTCACCACCAGGGCCTAAACTGTGACAACAGGAGAAGGAATAAGAATCAGAACTGCAACATCTGTCAGAGGTGGGGGTGGGGGGATAAAAAAAAGTCAGATTCGACTGACAAACAGGTTTTTAACCCAGGCAAGTACTCACCTGGATCTGGCATGAGGGTTGACAAAGAAAGTCAGGTCAAAATCCAAAATCCGAATGAGCGAATCCAAGGCTCTCTACCCTGCCCTCTTTTCCTCTGTCCCTGGGTCATCAGGTGTGAATTAGCTGACCAAGGATACGGCCCTGATAAATTCCGCCAGGTTATAAAAAGGGGCAAAGGGGTCTAGCCTAATCCCGCCACTATTCCTCAGTCTCGAACCAGCTTTGGACTCCGCAGGCCCAGCGGTGGTGTGCAGAATGCTTGCTCCCGACATTCACTGAGCCCACAGAAGACCTCAATCCGATCTTTTATAGTGCTTTGTTTATTACCTGTGTGCCCTTATTTCATAAGGGAACTGAGAAAGAGAGAGAGAGGGAGCAGGAATGATGAAGATGTCTATTAGTAGCAATCCAAAGACAGCTTTTCTTAAGCTTCATTCATAGCAGCAAATGTGGCCAAACAACCCAGCAATTGTTCTCTCAAATGTCACCTTTCTGTATGGGCCACTGTGCCGATAAAACTCGGCTCTCGCGTTTTTGCTCCCCCTGGCCATCCCCCCCACACTAAAAAAAAATTGCTGTGTGATCCTCCAAATATCTCCAGAGAAACTGAACCTACAAGGAAAGCTTTTCTTCTTCTCCCTGCCCCCCCTCCCCGTTTTTTCTTTCTTCTTCACGCAGCTTGAACAATTTGGCTCTGTTCTGGGTGCATTCCTGTGGCCCATTCTCTTTCAGTCCCCTGCGCAGGGCAGAGGACGGTGGACCAGGAGAACACAGGCCTACATTCAGACCCAGGACGGCACTTGGGGCTGGAAGGGGGGGGTGGGGGTGGGGAGAAAGGCGAACCAAATGTACCTATGATTGTTACGCCACCAACTTAATACCTGGGCAGAGAGACAAAGGCTCTTTAGAAAAAGGCCAGGCTACAGGGTAACCCATTCCCTCACCCTCCAGGAGTTCAAAAGATAACAGGAGCTGAAAATGAGGCTCTAACATAATTAAAGTTTTCCAAGTCACTGCAGGAGCTATTACAAATGATGACAGAGAACTTCACTGCTAGCCCCTGTCAATGAACAATCTGTGCTCCTACGTGCAGAGTGTGTGTGTGTGTGTGTGTGTGTGTGTGTGTGTGTACGTGCACGCTCACGGAAGCGCACACAGCCCTCCATTCCTGATACTGTCAGAGCCCTCCACCTTTCACACGAGCAGAGGTGGTTTAACCATTGCACGGAAAGTCCCCGATTTAAAGGGACTCTGCAAAATGAGGAAGCCCTCTCAACATGAACTCTATTTTACTCTTAACCAAGGGTAAGTGGGCATTTAACCTTTTTTTTTTTAATCAGTGTGTTTATTTCTGCTCGGGGTCCAAAAATTGCACTTGCCCGTGGGAGTGGGTGGAGGTCTCAGAATAAGTTCTATTGATCAAGGAAGGGGGACTACTGCCATCTAAACAAATCACAGTGCGTTTTGAGGACCTCTCCTGGAAGCGGGGCGGGTGCCACGTGCCTATAGTCAGACATCAGAGGCCAGCGTGGACACCACACGTCACGGTTCCTAGCTCCATGGTCCGTGGCCAAAGACTTTGTGAAGAGAAGGAACTTGTAGCCAGAAAACTGGAGAACAGCACCAGAGAGAGGCAGGCCGAGGAGGTCACTGAGAAAGAAGAACGGGACAAATTGGCACTTGAACCCCAAGCAATATTTTTTCTGTCTTGTAATTAAAAAACAAACAAACAAAAAACAACACATAGAAAACTGCTCTAAATCACTGCTTCGATTATGTCTTTTTCAAACAGACTGTAAGCTCCATGAGAACAGGGACGGGCTCACTGGGTCCCCAGCCTCGAGTACCTGTAAGTACTAAATGATTCTTGTTGAGCATTGAAAATTTCCAGGTTCACAAGGAAGAGAAAAACAAACGCACAGCGGTGGCTGGAACCAGCTCGTACCCCTCACAGGGGCCGATTGTTACATTTACGAGAGTTTTGCGAGCCAGTTGTTAAACACGGCCCCTCTTAAAAGTTAAATTCTATAAACTTACAATTAAATAAGTTATACTAGAAACAAAGGTAAATAAGCTTATCACTTCCTTACTATTTTATAGTGTTTTGACTATTATCCCTGCTTTTGAGGTTATTTACATTTATTGTGTCTATATAATGAAATATTGTACAACGGTGACAGCTGCCCATCTCTCCGCGACTCTGGGTGCGATGATGTCGCGTTTATAGCTTAGCTTGACGTTGGACGTGGAAATCTAAAAAATCCTACACGTCAGGGTTTCATTTATGGTTTTGTAATTGTCTAGACTTCAGAGAGTGATGAACAAAGTGCTAATAATGCAGATTAAACATAAAAGTATATGACTTCTATAGTCGTTATATTGTGCGCAGCCAAAAAAAAAAATATCTATCTATCTATCTATCTATCTATCTATCTATCTATCTATCTATCTATCTTAAGGAAATATTCTTCCAGTATTCAAAAACTATTCTTTGATTCAGTGAGGAAATTACTTATATCACTAAGAACTGAGGTTCCAACGTATATCTTCATTGTATCATCTAACCCCTTAACCAGACTGAAAACATCAACCAGCATCTGTCCTCTCATCAACTGCAAAAGAACAGTCAGCAGAATGTTTATCGAGAATAAATTCGCTGCCTAGGATTTCCAATAAAGGGTATTGCATATTTTATAATTACCTGCAAATTAGTGCTACACATCCTTTTTGTCAAGATTTATCAACTTATGCGTGTCTAAACATGAATACTTTTTTACAGAGCTGGTTGTTAAACATTTATCAGCACACCCCTGTCCAATACCAGCATAACTGCGCGTAACGAAAGTGGGTAATTTTAATGATTTATAGGATGACAAGTAGAAGTATATGTGTGGGGGGGCGGGGGGTTCATCACTTAGGTTTGGTTTAATAGAGGCAGACCAGAAAACATGGAAAGAAGGCTACTGGTAGCAAAATGACATGATGGGACCTAAGCCTGGGTTTCATCGGGGCCACCAAGGGCATGACCCATCGCAGGACAGGCAAAGGAGGCAGGAGTTCACCCTTGATTGTTCCCGTTTCCAAAAGGTCTTCTGCACAAACTCTATCCTGTGAGTCCCAGAAGGAGGGCCTTGTGATAGAGACCAGATGGAGGGTGTTTTCACTTTGTGGACGAGCCCATTAAGGCTCAAAAGGCTTGTGTGTTTGCCCAAAGTCGCGTGACTGAGCGTGGCTCAGATAAGACCAGAATCTAGGTCTTCTGATTCCCAGTCCTGTGTTCCTCAAGGGAGGATCAAAATGCCCTGTAATGCGGGGTCTCTGGTCCTGCTCCCCACACAAGAACACAGGACATGGTGAGGCCAAAAAGGAACACCCACGGAGCCATAGATAGGGGAGTCATACCACTATAGTCTCACTGACGGCTGGGTTGGAGACATAGGGAGCAGGAGCCACACGATCTGCAATCCGCCATCCGCTTCTCTGCCAACCGACCAATCCCTTGCTAATTGCAATGTGCCATCTGCTTCTCTGCCGACCAACCAACGAAGCCCCTAGTGTAGCCATGGCAATTATATCAGTGGCCAATGGCTAACTGGTAACAGCTGATGGCCAACCAGTCACAGCTGATGGCCATCGTACCCGAGCCAGCACCTTTCCACGTGAGGCCGAGAGCCTGGAAACTGCTCTCTGGGGCTCTGTCCCCACATACCCCCTTCGGGGCAGCTCCTCTGGAAAGTTCCATCTTTCTTAGATGGGAGTGTGAGCAAGGAGGTGGTGCAGTGGGAAAAGAAGGCACTGGGGAATCTGAAAGTCCCGTTGTCAGCCTCAGTCACACTCACTAGCTCTGTCTCCTTGGGCAGTGAGGCTAGAGTCCACATTTTGATCTGTTGGTCACTTGCAGCCTCTGGGCAGCCACCACCAGGCCAGAGAACCAACACAGCAGACAGCTACGCAGAGTCCACGGCCCATAGCTCCACTGATTGGAACACTGGTTTTCAGACTTTATCTTTTTTTAGAATAACAGAAACCTTTTTATTTTTTTAAGCAAAATCCTACATGAAACAGCAAAATATAATTCAGACAAAAAGGCCAGTTTCTGTCGTTGAATTATGATAGAGGGCGGGGGGCTGGCCAATTACAGTTACAACGGCAGTCTGCTCATGGGGACCCGTAAAGTGCTCCCCAGAAACCCTAGTGTCCTTGAACTGCTTTTTAACAATCCACATTAGCATTTCACGTTAATGAGGGCAGTGTGTGTGTCTGCGTGCGTGTGTGTGGGTGTGTGTGCGTGTGCACTGGGGGCAGAGGTTCCCATGTGCTACCCTGTGGGTCTCCTCCAGAAGCTCAGCCAGATACCTTGGCATCTGCTGCCACTGGTCACAGTGCACAAAATGAAAGACTGGAGGCCCCTCAGTAGAACTGGGAAGCAGGAACTAAAGCTCCAAGCGTACATCACACCATAGAAAAGCAGGCAGGTGAATCTTTAATCCTCGTAACGGCTGGTGGGCTTGTTAAATGCCAGCACAGCTCTGAGCACTTCAAGTGGAGCATCACTTTAAACGGTTCACAGCCTCCCTTGGAGATCGGCACTCCCATCATCTGGACTTCGTAGATAAATTGATGCTTAAAGAAGTTAAGTAACATCCTCGAGCTTTTACTGCTCGTAAGTGGTGAGGTTGACTCAGGGCTGGCTTCCTGGGCATGCAGGGGCCACGCTTGGGTTTAATGTTCTGCAGCCTTCGTCTGACAATTCTTAATAATTTTATCTTTGAATTTGTGTTTTGTAAAGTTAGATGGAGCGCGTCCAGGGGCTTGGGGCCTCTGCTCACACGTGGTCCTGCCTCTCTGGGATGGGTCCCCAGCCACACGCTTCCCATCCCTCAGGCTCCCAGTCTGGCCGTCCTCTCCTTTGCCACCCCTGCCCCTGACCACGGCCCACCCTGGGGCAGCACCTGGGTCCTGCAGACAAGCAAAAGCTCGTGTTCTGTCATTACTCCCCACAGCCAGCAGGAGCCTGGCCCAGGCACAAGAGAGACAGGGCCAAGTACAGGCCCCAGCCGTTCCCCTCTGGGGGAGCGAGGAGGCCTCTCACCCACCACCCACCCCAGATTCTGAGCACGTCCTGGAACGAAGGTTGCCGTCTCTTCAAGGTCATATGTCCACTGTGGGTCTGGGCTGTGGGCCCGTGACTTCCCTGCTCCCGGTCAAGGCCTCGCATTTTCATTTTGCAGTGGACCCCACATGTCACGCAGCTGGACCTGGCTAAGATTCAAACCCAGACACCTCAAGTCAAGACATGGAGCTATTGGTCACTGTGTAGAACGCCTCCCTCTTCTGTCCACGAGGGCCAGCACCTTTTTCCTACTCCCTTCGCTGTTCAGCCAGCTTCTCGTTCCGGCATGGATGGACTGCTCCTTTGCCGGCAGCCATGTAACAAGTGTGGCTAGTAACCACAAAGCCCCGGGTTTGTCCTGTGCTCATCCCCCGGGAAGAGGGACTCCCCTTCCCGGGGTATATCTGCCCCCAGGTGTTCTCTTCAGGTTTCATTAACCATTCCAGGAGCACTAATGAGGGAGGATAGGGTTCCCCCAGCTTGTGAAAAGGACTGTAATGTTCGAAGTTCTCCAGTGAAAGAGAAAGCGCAGGCAAGAAGCCAGCCAGAGTTCCTAGAGGCAGCCTTTCCCCCTGGTGACCCAGCTTCCTAGAACCATAAGAGACATTTCCATTCCTTCTTGGGACGATCAGCATATCGGTTCCCGAAGGGCAGGAGCTCTGGCCGTCTTGCTTGCTGCTGGCACAGGACAGAGCCTTCCGATAGCCGATGCTTCATAAATATGTAGGGAATTGATGCTAATGGGTGAATTATCATATCTATGAACTCTGTCGCTGGCATTTGTATTGTCTTTCGCACTCCGATGTTTAGAATTAGGAGTGTGGAGGGCAATCCCCCTCCTCTCGCTTGTCCCTTCCTTTCTTCCCCTTGTCTCAGTCTCTGCAATAACCAAGAGCAAACAGGCCAGGGCCCTTACCTCCCTTAACAAAGCCAAACAGGTGTGAGAGATTAGCTCCCTGGCCGGAGCCTCTGTCCAATGAAACAATGTCAAACTCCCCCCTAATAGAGTCCAGAGCTGTAAGCAATTCCCCTTGTTATTAAGCAGGAAAGAAAACAGCCCGGCTCCTTCCCAATTAGCTCGGAGGACCCTCCGATGAGCCGAATTTAAACCAGAGACCTGCCATGATCTGGCTTCCAGCGCAGACAGGGCCTGCCCTCCCCAGCGAGTGGAAACTCACTGGCCCAGGTTCCCAGCCATCTTGGCACGAGGGTGCAGACAGCCCCCAAGCCCCCACCCCAATATCCATGGGCTGTCTCTGCCTCTGATTCAAACCATCTTTGCGACTCCCTGCCAGATCCCTTACTTTGATTTTCCATATGTAGCCTCGGTCTCCTTTGCCAGGTTAGTGTTTATAGGGATGGGCTTTTTGACAGTTTTGCTGTCAGTGAGAGAGGGGATGGGATCCCTCCCCTGAACATGAATCACTTTCTTGTCATCCAGAAAAGGAGAAAGATCAACATCCTGAAGGAATAACAACAAAATGGAAACCCCAAGGGATCTCTCAGTGGGAATGTCTCTCCTTTCCTTCCCAGCCCGCACCGCTAGCCTCAAACTGGTAGGTGACGGAGCAGAAAACAGACTCTGGGGTGCTTCCGAAAATGGTCCCTAGCTGTGTGACCTGGTGTTTACACACGGGGTTGGAGGTACTGAGACCACTGAAGGCATCTCCCCCTTCCCCCACCCCGCCTTAGACAGTGAGGGGAAGCTGTGCATCTCACCTGAATAGGGGATGGTTAAGCCGTGTCCATAATAAGCTCCGAGTAAAGGTTATGATAGCGAGGCACTCTCCTAAGGCTTTACAGCATGACTTTAATTCTCAGAAGAACTGTATGAATTCTGTAAACTAAGTATTTAAAAAATGATTTGTCCAAAGCACACAGCTAGCTACTGGTAGAACTAGCATTTGGGCCCAGCATCCAAATCCAGAACTGAGGTTGACTTTAGTGCTGTTGGCCAAATATTCCTTTTCCCTCCTCAGCTCCCCCTTCTGGGCACGAGGTGGGATTACATTTCCTGGGCTCTGCTGTTCAGTGGGGCTTCATGACCAACACTGGCCACCGAGTTGTGGACAAAGGTGATGTGTAGCACATCCAGGCTGAGCCATTGCAGTCTCCCCAGAAAGTACTGTTCCCTCTGCCACACTCTGTCAATATTCTAGAAAGTTCTGTCAGCCTGGGTCCCAGAATAAGGATGACAATGACAAGGGATCAATACCCTCACTTTCTGGTGATCGTGTGAATTACCAGTGTGAATAAGGAAATAAACTTTGCAGCTTAAATGCATTACGATTTGGGAGTTATTACTATGAAAGTGAGGAAAGTGGTTAGTTTTGGAGGGGGAGTAAGGACAGCGAATGTGAAGGGACTTCTGGGGTGCTTGTCTAAGCTCCATTTCCTAACTTGAGTTCCGATGACAAGGACGTTAGCTTTACAATAATATGGTAAATCATCGTTTTATGTGGACTTCTGTATCCTCATTTCATTTTATACTAAAAGGTTAAAAAAGATGTGGGGGCTGTTTGTTACCACACCATAACAGCCCTGACTGATACACCTTCGCAGCCCCTGTGATGAAGTGCTTTCTCATGTCTTAGCAACCCCCTTTCTGCTTAGGTGTCAACAAATTTCTGTCTTCTGAGATGACAACTGAAACCTTTTGTTTGTTTGTTTTCTGGTAAGTCTTGTCATGAAAAGAACATAGTAGAAACATGAAACGTAACATGAAATACATTAGCTGGGGCGGAAAGGCTCCAGAGGGTCCTCATCCAGAATTTCCTTACGGATTATGGCTGCATTCCGAAAGGCAAGACATGGTCGACTCTGAAATAGAGACTCCAAATAGGGGACATCACCTGAACCTTCTCTCTGACTCTGTGTCTCTCGGCTCCAGCACCCTCGACACAGCTTCTTGTGGTTCCTTGAGCCGCTGGTGCAGGCATTCTCAGTAACTGCACCCACTGAGGGAGGCAAATGGAACAGGGAACATTTCGGCAGCAGCATTCACCCAAAGGACAGGAAGATCCCGATGGTCTTCAGTTTGTCTCCTTTGGCAACTGCCTGAGAGCTATTCAGAGGAATCTTCTAGCTCATCTAGAGGTAAGCCAGGGTACAGCGTGCAGAAGGAACCTGTAATGCCTTTCCCCTGCCATGACCCCAGCTCAAGCAAGGAAGCCTGGCTCTTGCAACACCTGGGAGCTTGAAAAACTAAGGAAGCACTAAAAACTGTGCCAAAACAGCTCCCCACACTCCAGCCCATGTTAGCCGTAGACAAGCAGGATGCTTTTCCCCAAAAGCCACTGTGGTGTCCTGCAATCCCTTTCCCTTCTATGCGATACCTCCCTCCCCCCCCCCCCCAATAAAGCCATCACTGTGTGGGGAAATAACAGGGACTACCAGTGAGGGGAAAAAAGACGTTTTTGGTTTGATTTTGGTTTTGTTTTGTTTATGTAGTTACTGATCTCATGTGCAAAAGCTCTCTGCAGGTTCAGCTATATTTTAGAACTCTTGTCCTCTTGAAAACCTATTCCCAAACCAAACCCCAGATTCTGACCACCCACCTGCAGGCAAACTGCTGAGTATTCACTCCACATTCAGCCCTGCCAGGGCCCCCTGTCAGCACTCGGAGGCTGTTGACCAACAACTATTTCCCAAGCCTGGCGCTTGCTGATCTAACCTCATTAAGCCAACGCAAGAAGTCTGTGAGATTGATTTATCCCATATAATCAACCCAGGCTATTAGTCACCAGGGCAGCCTGGCACATGATCTTGTCCTTTCTGTAAGAGGTGGCAAACCAGCAACATAATAAACCGCCCTGCAATCTGGAGAGAGATAAATTGCTAATCTGTGGCTGTCATACCATAAATGAATTTTCATGACCGTCTATATTGACGCTAAACTTCAAGGTCCTATAACTATAATCCACTGATATTTTATTGTCATCTGCTAAGAGCAGAAAACATTATTATCACCTTAATACCAAGGTCCAGTTGGGTGTGAGCCCTCCTGCTGTAAAGTACAGGTGGCAGCAGATGGACACACAAGGGAAGGCAGTTATTCCCTCCCCCCGCCCACCATACCTGAAAACACATGCAAGACAAGCTCACACCAGGCATGAGTCATTTAAAGAACCATCCAGTCGGGCCACCTTTTCCAGGCACAGGAGTCTGCCCTTTCTCTTTCAATGGCCTTTCTCTCTTTGTACCTTATATCTTAGCTATTTGCAAGCAATTAGACAACCTCCTGGTAAAGGGTGCAGACGTGGGAGGCAAAATTCTTCCACTTGAATTCTGGTTCTTCTTATTCTTAGTGGTGTGACCTTGAGCAATTATGCCTCAGTTTCCTCCTCTGTAAAATGGCAGAGTAAGAGTATCTACTGGCCTCACAGTGGTCCTTCTGAGGACTGAGTCAATTCATGGCAAGCACTTAGAAGGATCCCTGTACAGAGAAAGCATTCAGTGCAGCCCACGTGTTATATTATTACAACATGCGTGAAAGTGTGGGTGGTTGCCATGGCTTGCCTTCTAGACTGTAAGTCACCTGTTAGTAGAAAACTGATTTCAGACATCTTTTGATATTTTTAGATATTTAGACTGAACTCTGAAGGCAAATCCTGGAATGTACCCATCATTACGCCCCACGGGCCCAGCAGCGTGCCTGGTGTGTAGTGGGTACTTAGTTACAATGTTCAGAGGACTTACACATTGTAAATATCAGAAATTCCTGTGGCATGAACAAATGAACGGTCAGAACTGATTTGTATTTGCTTTTCCTTTAAGGGGTCATGGGCTCTGTTTAATAGGTGGTGGTGGTGAACACATGGAGCCTTAGGGAGGAAAACAGTGCTCCCCCGAGCATGAAGGGATGTAGTGACAGGACGTGGAATTGGGACAGGAAGAATGTCCTGTTCACTTAAAAAGAGGCTACAGTCTGCCCCTGGTTGCGTATCCTGTGGTGCACGTGTTCGATGCTGGGGACCATTTTTCAGAGAGGCCCCGACAAACCGCTGTGTTTTAAGAGAGGTGATAAGAATGCTAAAGGTTCCTGAAAGCATGTGGTATATGGTAAGCTGAGTGACACAGAAGAGAAGACTCCTTTGGAAGCAGGAAAACTGTGTTCCAGGCACTGCAGGATTTGGCACGGCGTTCTCAGTCACCCTCTAGGTACAGGGGTCACGCATACGATGTGATCTTCCTGCCTCCAACATGGCCTCGGCCCCCAAATTCCTGGTTCTCCTGGTTCGGTCGCGAATTATACTGCTAACGCCTGTACATTTTTCACTTTAATGGCTCCTCTTCTCAGCGGAATAAAGTTCGGAGCCCTTGCCCTGCCTTTCAGGGTCCATACAGACCTGCTCCAGCCCAGTGCTGTCTGGTTCAGGCGTGCCCTGGAATAGATGAGTCTAGTTTGGGGATGGGTGACCCAGTGTTCTCTTCTGCCACTTTCTCAGCCTCATGACATCTGACCCTACTTCTCCAGGCTCAGTTCTGAGGTCACATCATCTGCAAAGCCTTCTCCCACCTTCCCTAGCAAAACTAAACCCTCTCCCACCTGTGTCCCCCAGGAACTTGGCGCATATAGGACTCTGTCACCATTTCCATTGCTCCCCTCCGAACCCCTTAAAGGCAAGTCCTGGGATGTACCCAACTTTATGTCTCCCGGGCCTCGCAGCGTGCCTGGCACGTAGTAGGTATGGAACAGGAACAGACATGGAAAGACTACAGATTGGAAGCAATGCCCTATTCAGTAAGACAAAGATGTTTTAATTATGAGAATAAGCCCCAAATTGGACTATGCTAGACAGGTACAAAGACCTGTGATTCCCACGCAGAGATGTTGTCAGAAGGGTTCCCACATTCAGCGGAAGGTTGGACCAAAGGACCCTGAAGAGCTTGTATCAGTCTCGACTTGAGGTTCAAGCAGGTCGGGAGCAACTTCAGCCCCTGCCCTGCTGCCATGTCACTGGAGAAAGAGACAGATGGAAGTTGTGGTCCTGAGACTTGTCATCCCACGGTGGCGTTTCTCCACGAAATGGATGGTTTTCACCTGTGGGAAATGAAATAAATATGAAAGTTTTTAACTCTAGAACAAAAGAGATCACCTAGCAGTGATTATAAGCTGGAATGTCTAAGACTTGTCTCCAAAAAGATTTAAAGCAATAAACGTGCTTGCTACGCACCAAAAAAAAAAGCCTTTACACCCTATGTTCTCGTGACTCAAAGTGGGAACAGGCGGGGGCAAAACGTGGCCTTCCCAAAGTGTCAGCATTGTGATAAGTCATGTTTAAACTTTACCCAAAGTGAAATAAAGTGTCAACAGAAACTGCTGCCCAAACTCTCTGATCAGGTCAGGCAAACAACCAATCGAAAAAAATCAATCAAACGTGAAAGGTGGACCAAAGGGATGGGAATACCCGACCCTGCGATTCCCATAGGAGCCAGCTCCATTTCACACGTTTCCTGCCAGCTGGTGCTTCTCCTCATGGCCATGAAGCAGCCGGAAGTAGGCCACAGGGTGTTGTTTAGTGAGCCGGCTTGGCCGAGAGCCGGCTAAAAGCTCGGTGACACTGGCCGGCGAGGAAAGGATGCCTGGAACGGTGGGCTCACAGCAGCCCCAGCCCCAGTTCTTTGGGACAAGAGGTGGCCAGGACCCCAAAGAGGAGTGGAAAATTTGACCTTGATCGGAGAATACTGAAAATGCCCAAGGAGGTTGGCTCTCATGGAAGGAAGAGAGAGGAGAAATTTCTAGGTCAATATGACAGAATGACAGCAGTGTTCTTCCCATGCAGTTGGAAACAGACTTCATCTCCCAGGGGAGAGGGTTCAGTAGGAACCAGCCAGGGGCTCAAGGCCCCAGCCAGGCAGGCTAGTGTTTAGGACAGGGTTTCCATGGCAAGGAGGGAGTGAAGCATAAGCCAGGGATTTGGGGAGCAAAGGTTCAGTCTTATGAACTAAATAAACCGTGGAATAAAGTGGGTTTGGTGGACAGGAAAGTGGGTCTCACCACCCACAGGGAACCTAATTCTAGACCCATAGAGCAGATGGAACTCCTAATGTACACCCCATCTTGTCAAGATTGGTTCAGGAAACGGTGGGGCTGACCCTCCGGTGGTTTCAGCAGGATAAAGCTGGAAGGGGGCGAGGGTTTGACACCACAAGCTGCTCACAAGCTGCCCATTCGGTGGCGATCGCCTCCAAAGCTCACCCTCCTCCCCACTCTCCTATATTTTAACTTGAGCTAAGACTAGGACTGAGGATAATGCAGCTTCACAAACCCACCAAGAACCAGCCTCAAATAACAGTACCCGATGGGAAAGAAAAATTGGTACAAACGCTCTGAAAAGGAACCTGAAGTCACCCGGTGACCCATATCGACAAACACGTATGTGCTTTAACAAAATGGCTACAATTCTAGCCTCTTACTCTGAAGGGCAAAAAAAAAACAAAAAACAAGCATTAAAGACAGAGGAGTAGGTGGAGGGGGAGGAGGAGAGTTGAAAAGGACAATATCTCGAATGTTTATTACTGTTCTATTAGGAACCCTACATGGATCCCCGCATTTCATCTTCACAAAATCGACGAGATTGGGCAACGATGCCCATTGTAGTGTTGTTTATAATGATGAAAAATTGAAAACAGCCTTCTTGTATAACTGCTGAGAATATCGTTATGCTGTGCCCACGTGATGCTTTCCCACCAGACCCTTAAACACTGTTTATGAAGAATTCTGTGCTCCTAGGGGACAGTGCCCAACGTGTAAGGGCCATGGAAATACACAGCATTGTATATGCAATAGAATCACCAAAATCCTTATGTATTTTACTTGTTTATATGTGTGTTGGTGTGTGTGACATAGCGTGTTTCCCCGAAAATAAGACCTAGCTGGACCATCAGCTCTAATGCGTCTTTTGGAGCAAAAATTAATAGAAGACCCGGTCTTAGGAGCATAATTACTTTAGCAATCAGACAGGCAAAATATGTCATGGAAATAGGTTATTTACCATAGGCTTTTAATACTAATACCTGAAGACATATTACCCCTCCTCTAAAAAGACCATCATCCAAGGAATTGTAGTGGCCGTATTTGTCAAACAAGGACACATCACAGACACCCGGGCAACAGCTAAAATGCATCCATACTGCTTGCTGCCATCAGCCTTGGACTATACCTTATGCTCTCATAACAAGCAACATCACAAAGAGTGTGGCCCCAACATCAGTGAATACATATTCAGTGTGTTTCTGGTCTGAAAATAACATGAGCTGCTGTAACATTCTTTACTGATATGGAGACTACTTTGAGACTGACGTAGAAAATGATTAAAACCATATATATTTTATTCCCACATTTTTTAAAGAAAATAAATGGTAAGTTGTAGTTTACAGCATGTTTTATCAATCGATGGCAGAGCTAACATCGTAATCCTAAGATAAAGAGTATCATAAACATTCTAATAAGACCATACGGTGGGGGAACTTGATCGGGCCAAGCCTTTGAAGGGTGGTTTTCTTTCTCCAAAACACAGTCATAAAAGGTGTGGGAAGGCCTCAGGAGATGAAAACAGCCTGGACAGGACCCAGTAGTTCATCACTGAGTCCCAGCCTTTTTCGTGGGGAATTAACGGAAGTGGGTGCGGAGGCTCTTGAGTGTCATTTGACTTTCTTTTGTCCAATCGGGACGATGCCACCTTCCTTTCCCCTGCTCAACTCTGGAGCCAGAGAAGCAGCCCACCAGTGCCCTCATCTGTAGCCAGGGATTCTACCTCAGAAAGGGCTGGAGAAGTGCAAAGAAGGCACACATGAAGGCAAGTCATACTGAATGCCAGGGGGCTTCACTGGTTTGCAGGTTTAGCAGCTATAAATCATGGCTATTCCAAGACAGACCAGATGGGATACTTTTTCATTACATTCCAGAGTTTAGAGTTAAGCAGATAAGGTGATGTTAGCCGGTGACCTCCATCCTCTTAAACATTCAGGTGTATTTCCAAGAAAGGTTATATAATATCTTGGTCAGCATGTACCATCAATAAGGTAGCTATTAAGAGTAAATAGCTGCCTACACACAACAATTTGAAGAGGAATCAAAGAGACCCGTAGCTAAAAAGGTTGTCTTCCTTCAGGTGTTATCACACTTGAGGCTCCATCAGCTGGAGTTCGCACCTGCCTGTGTCCATTCTGCAGACTTGATGAGGTACCTTATAGCTAAAGAACATAAAACTCAAAACTGGAAGGAACATAAAGACCACCCACTGTAAACATAAAGACATTTTTACAATGAATTAGGGAAGGTCGTGGAGCTGAGTTGTCAGCAGCAGAGCAAGACCAGAACCCAGGGCAGAGGAGAACGGGCAGCTCACAGCTCAAAATGAACCCATCAAATTTATGGCAATAAGGGAAAAAGTAAGTGTCAAAGCAAAGAAAAGCCTCAAACCATAACAGCCAGTCCTGCTTGGGAGGCTCTAGCTCTCTCTGGGGTAACAAGAACACTCTCAAGAATAGTTTTAAAATATCTGTAACCTGAAAAAAGAAACGTATTCCGCAGATCACTTTTTGAAGCTCCCACATAGTATTCAGAATGGCAAGGCTTTGGTGGCAGTAAAAGTGCTAGACAGGCTGTTGGAACAGGGGAGGCAGGGTTGATTTTTAAGCCAATGAGTTGTCCCCACTTCCCCGATTTTCCCCCCCGCCCCGCACCATCCCCTGCTGTCATTTATCAAGACTGGCCAGATCCTGTGGAATTCCACTCATTCTTCATCAGAGCTTTGACCCCCTGCAACCAAACAAGCAAGGTGCATTCTGGGAGAGTGCTCATACCAAGGCCTGGGGGGTGAAGAGGAGGAACCAATCGATGCTCTAGGACTTTCCCACACTCAGCAGAATCAATTTCATCGGTGTTTGGACACTGGGTGTCAAGGCTGGTCAGGTGGAAGCCAAAGGTTCTGTGGGGGTGGGGGGCTGCCAGAAGGCTGCTGCCGTGGCTTCAAACACAGGACAGCGTCCTAGAAGCCGCTGGCTAATGGCCAGCTCCCAGCACCTGCGGATCACACGCTGCCTATCCAGAGGCTGAGGGTCCCTCCCTCTCTCTCAAATGGGGGGAAGAAAGACCCCAAACAAAGGTTCCAGCGTGCCCTCTGGACACCTTGGAAAGCCACAGGGAAGTGTGCTCACAGGAAAAGGCAGAGTCCCAGGGCTGCGGACCCGCCCTCAGGAGTCCATCACGTGGCCGCCTCCTCTCAACTCTCTGAGAGCCAGCCGATTCTCCCAACAGTGTGCTGCCTGAGTCTTCTGCATTTTCTCCCCCTTTGGTTGCTCTCTGGGATAGGCATGATGAGTGCTGTCATCAGAGGCGAGCAGAAGGTGAAACCCAAGCCGGGGAGGCTGCTGCCTGGGCGCATGTGGGAGCAGAGATGGAGGCTGCCCTCATGCAGACCCTAAGCTTCTCATGCTCCCCCTCCCACTTTCTCATAGACACCGGGCTGTCCCACACGTCTGCATTCCCCTGCTTTGACACTTACTTTTTTCCTTATTGCCATCAATTTGATGGGTTCATTTTGAGCTGTGAGCTGCCTGTTCTCCTCTGCCCTGGGTTCTGGTCTTGCTCTGCTGCTGACAACTCAGCTCCACGACCTTCCCTAATTCATTGTAAAAATGTCTTTATGTTTACAGTTCCTGCTGATGCTTCCCTCCTCGCCACCCACTGAGTGCCCCTCCTTCTGTCAGCACTCAGGTCCCCTGTCCTCTCTGGAGCTGTCCCTCGTGCACCTAGTTAAGTGACCTCTCCCTCAACTCCGTTCCCACTCTGTCCAAGAAAAAGTGACTCTATTGCTCTATCACACACACCGACTAATTTCACCTGAGTCATTTTCCGATTCCGTCATGGTGGCCAGTGTCTGCTCGGCACTCCATAATTATTTGATGAGCATATGAATCTCATCATAAATCTGTAGGTTTATATTATCCAGATTTTTCTCTACTCCTTATAATCCCAGAAACCTGAGCCGTCAGTGGGTGCAGATGCTTCTCGAGACCAACACGCTGATTGTGCCCCATGAAAATGACATTGGTGGGGTCCTCCAGAGAGTCTGTCAATTTCCTCTCTGCGGCTCAGCCCAGCCCTGAGTGCTGTGGAGTTTCCAGTCCCCACATGGCGGGACCAGGGGCACTGGCACCACCGCCCACAACTCTGATTGCTGCAACCTCCTTCTTCCCTCACCAACCCTGCTCTCCGCCCCAAGCAACACATTGTGCAAATAAGAAAAGAGCCCAAGAAACCTGGAGTTCCAGATGTCAGCCCTACCACCATGAGCTGCAGACTTCATACTCAATCAGCCACTTCCTAATCCCCAGTGTCCCTAGAGGTGACCCATGTATCCTCTGGTAATCTGAAAGCATCCTCTCTACCTGTGTGAGGCGGTAAGCTATTGTCTCCCAGCTCTGAGACCTCCTGTACCCTGCTTAGGATGCTAAGTCCACTCTGCAAATGATAGTCCGTCTTCGCCAGCTGCTGCTTAATGGGTTCTGGCATGGAGGGGCACAGGAGAGAGACTGAAAGCAGGTGATGGGAGAATGCACTCCCCTCTTCTTTTTACTTGCTGTTCTTACCAGTGCCACCGAGCAGCCGCACTCCATCCCTCCCCACAGCAACAGCTGGGTCAGCCTCCATCTCCCAGAGCCAGCCTCCAAGAGCTTTCGCAGAGGCACACGCCCCAGCAAGGCAACACGCCTCCTTCCTCAGAAATCTGAATTCTGGCTCCATAGGCCCTTCCTCCAAGCTCTTCAGAGGCCACCACAGCCATACAGAACCTCCTCAGAGGCTTGGGCCGTGGCTCCTCAGGGCCCTTCCCTGATCTCTTAGGTTCCATGGCTTGTGTCTCTTCTTCCCTCAGCCTTAATGGGGCAGCGATGTCCACCATGTGACTTCATTGTTCCCACTTTACTGTTTCAGCCTTCCAACACTTACATAACCAATCCCCTCTGTCAACTTCCCTCTGTTGAAATAGCTAATGTGGTTTCTGTGTTCCTGCCTGTACCCCTAACCAATACAACATCCAAAGAGTCTTTCTGCTTATTGTCTAGGAAGAAATCAGCCCTGAGAAATCAACCCAATATATTCTTAGCTCAAAATGGTATACAAGGGTATTATACAAGGATATAATTACAAGGAATTATACAAGGGTATAATTTCACTATAGGTTTGATGCTAGTTGACTAAATGACCTCAAACAAGTCACATAACCTTCTCAGTCTTCAGACCATAAATGGAAGCAGATACGCTCAGTTCATTCCCCTGGCCCCAAAATGCAGCAGCTATAGAGATTACCATGTTTCCCCGAAAATAAAACCTAACCAGAAAATAAGCCCTAGCATAATTTTTCAGGAGGATATCCCCTGAACATAAGCCCTAATGAATCTTTTGGAGCAAAAATTAATATAAGACCTGGTCTTCTTTTTGGGGAAACATGGTGGGTGGAAGAGCTCTGAGACCTATGTTAGAGAGGCACCATCATCTATACAAAAGTATTTTGAATTTCAACAGGCTGTAAAGACAATTCCTCGTTTTGATCTCAATAAGCCCTGCAAGACAGCTCCTCTCACCTGTATCAACCACACAGAAACTACTCCAGATTTGCTGCTTTGTGAAAGACACACCTTGATGGGAAGAGGTTGAAATCTCTCATTTCCTTTATCGATAAGAGCACAATCACCCATTTCAAAATAAGATTTATTTTGGATGTTGCAGTGCCAGGTTGACCATCCTCCATCCTGAGAGAAGTGTTGGGGGAGGGGTGTCAGTTTTGAAGACAGGAAAAGAAGCAGAGGGGAGGGGAGGAGTGGGGTATGGATTGGAATAATGTATTTCTTTCATGGTTGGGGTCATGCCAAGCTGCTACGATCCTGTTAAGAACGGCTAGATCTGCAAGAAACTTGAGGGATTAGTTGGAAAGTGGGGGTGGGGGAAAGAGGCGGCACCATCAGTTGCCTACAATTGGCCTCAAACAGGTTTCCCCATTGTCCTGCCAACTGGTTTTGCAATAAATTGGAGGAAATTTGGCGAGATGTACAACCAGGGTATGGACAGTGTATTGGAACCAAAATAAACAACTGAAAACTTGGCAGTTTCTCATTGGATATTTCAGAAGTGGCTTGTGAGACACCAAGTTGTGACTCACTTGGTCCAAGTTTACTTAACAAAAATTAAAATGAGGCCAATGATGACAAGTTTTGTTCTTAACATTTGAGAGTCCAACACTAAATAGGAAACTCATTTATGAAACACACAAAGAATTAGAGACAGAAATAGAATCAGGTCATATTTTAAGATGATTTACATATAGTCAACACATTGAAATCAAAGAATTTGGTCCAGAAAATTCCACCTATAGAAAATATCCAGGCCTTCTAGGAACTGGGGCATTTTTTTTTTTTTCTGGAAACATATCCCTGAGACCCAGCCAATGCTATATTTTCTTGAATTAGTATCTGTGAATGAACAGAGTTTCTTAACAATTTGTGTATCAAGAACCCCTGTGAAAATTTGTGGAAGCCTCTGATCTCAGAATTGTATGTTTAAATGCATAGCTTGAACTACATAGGATTATGTTTAAAAAATACATTGAAATGCAGTTATCCAAATATTTAGAAAACAAAATTGTTGTATGTGATATAATGTTTCTTTAGTAACACATCTGATAACAATTTCTGATGGTGGGTTTAGTACCATAATTTTGAAGGAATGATGAGCACAGGTAATATTTTGAGGTATTTACAACACTGCAGCGTGATATGAAAATATCTGTCATTTCTACTAGTGACAAAGTCTCAGGTGTGGCCAATAATTTTGCATACGTTCATAATTTTAAAAATGTAAATTTCAATTAGAGGTTAGAAAAAATAAAGATGTAATTTTTTTCTCATCCTTCTTCAAGGACCCCTTGAATTCTAGCTACAGTTCACTGTCATAGACAGTGAAACTAAGGATCTGTGGCCAAATCTTAGACATTTATATTAATATAATTTCCAAATCATTATTTTCCCTATTTCCCCAAAGGATTGACTCTGTCCATCCTAAACAAATGGATTTTGGCTAAGGTAAATCAGGTAATACCACATCCTTACTAAAAATTCTCACGGGTTCTCTTTCATCTACATTGTGTTCTGGCCTTCACATCATATTTATATAAGTCAGCGCCACAACAGGAAGTAGACAGCCCATTTGGAAAAGGAGAATTTGAGAAGGGTTTATCTACAAAGGAAGTAGTTAGGGGTGTGGGTATAGAGGAATCACAAAAGACACTGCATGTGTAGACCCAAAGGGACGAGGAGAGGCAGAAGTTACCTGGTCTTTAAAGGATGAGCTGGCCAACGTTAGGCAGCCAGTGACCTTCAGCTGGGAGAAGCAGCCAACCCAAGGTGATTCATCATGGGAGGAAACAATGGAGCAAATACTCTGACCGCCCTTTTATTCTCCCTTCTTCCAATCTCCTGCCAGGGATCTTCACTGGGTGAATCCACTGGAAGCTGGAGGGCAAGGGAACCCATTGATGTCCTTCCATGGGTACCGTGGACAAGGGTGGAGAGTGATCTGGAGGGACAAACCGAAGAAATCCAACACGGTATTACAGACATTTCAAGCTCTAGTCCATCCTCCTCCTGCCTTCTTCTCTCCCACCCCTCATTCACAGGTACCCTCCATAGTGGACGTCCCTAAGCTTTCCAAACATGCCAAGTCCTTTGAGTTGTCCATACTTTTAACATAGTCTAGACTGGTATGCCATTGGCCTCTTTCTCTAGTTGAGTTCCTGGCCGAGTACTTTCTAAGCCTTCAGGATCAAGGTCAAATGTCATCTCCTCTCGGAAACCCTCTCCACTATTCCAAGGCAATTTCAGTCAGTGTTACCGCTGCGGTTCCCCAGAATGTCGCATCACTCCAACATTTCCCAAAGTACTCCCCTAAGAACTTGAGTCCTGGCTGGTGTTATTAGGTGGAACATGAAATGCTGGTTCACAGGGGATCAGCAGTCCCTGGAATACATCTTGAGAGGTGACACTCTGCTCCACTCAGCAGTTATCAAAGTCCTTTCGATTCTGGATAGGAAATTCCCAGAAGGAGGGGACAGATTGTTCAGAAGAATGATCCAGCTAGCAGTGAAAGTAGAAGAAAAATAGAAAGTGTTTGTGCCCTTATTAATCATACATGCTGCGTAAATACACAAAGAACAAGCGTCTTTCTCTCAACCACAACCCTGTCCTCGGAGAACACACACAGAGGAATACACGGATTCGAACAAGAAAATGCCAGCTCTGCGTAACTTGAATCAAAGCAGGACGCTTAAGCCAACCAGTTTCTGAGGACTGAAAAGGTCCCAGATCACATGGGACAGAAACAGGAACCAGAGAAATGAGGACAAAACCTGTTGGTTCTGTCAGCTGTTACTAACTAGGCAATATTTTCGTTTTCTAAGAATTACTTTTGGAAACACAACCTTTTCATGTTGTCCCTATACTTTCTCTTTTTCTTCTGATTAAAAAAAAAAAAAAAAACAGTGATAGTTTTTAAAAATTTTAGACAGTCTTGGTCTAAAGAAAGATTAAAAAAAAAAAAAATGTCTCCTCACACTCCCCAAGTTCCATCAGGAAGAAGGAGCTGCACCACCGTGGGCTGAGTGTGACCACCTTAAAGTGTCACCAGGAGGGAGGCAGAATGTAAGGGGTAGAAAGTCGGAGGCCCTTGACTTTTCCGCCTCTTCCCCACTAGACTTGTATCTATCAATACCTGCCTTTTTTATGCCACATCAATTGAGAAGGGGTTTGTTTGTGATGGTTCCTAGCCCTGTGGGTTCTCAGCCTACAGAAGTGACCGACCTCAAAGCTGCAGCACGCCTGACCCATCTGCGCCCCTCACTGACGCCATTTTTCAAACACTTGTTTGTCTGTGAAGAATCGCTTGTTGATAATTGAACTAGAAATGTTCATGATAACACATGGATGTTTTCTTTAGCTCCTTTGGTGGGTGTTATAGATACTGTGCCTTCATGGCAAGGCTGTGAGGGGAAAGTTTTAAATCAGAGGTGATTTTCAGGAAGTGTGTCCCAGCAGCAATCTGGAAGCGTGACATTCAGACCTGTCACATCCAGTTAAGATCTCCATCAGTGGCTGGTCTGGTGTTGGCAAGGTCCTAAGAGTGACCTGCGTGACCTCCTTGCTCAACTACAAAGGTAAATTAATCTCTTCCAAATGCAGTTCTTTACATTTGGCTATTAGGGCCTGAGTAGTCCAGATGGCTGGGTTAATTGAAATGAAAACCATTTTTCTTGTAATCAACCTATAGTTTCAAGTCAAGCAGCCCAGCAATGACTTAACCTTTTTTCTACTCCGGCTCATAAAAAGATCTTCAGAGGGCCGAGCATGTGTGCATTTCCTTGTTCATAGAAGATAACCCAGAGGTAATGTGCAGTGATGAAAATCCTCTGGGGACACGGGTCATTCAGCTCTTACGAGCGTGTCCTGACATCTCTGTACCTTGAATATTTTATTTGTACAGCACACTTAGCGGACGTGACTTCTGAGCTTGGGAAGCAATGTGACTAGAGAAGAACCTCAACCAAGCTGAGCGTCACTCTCCCCTTAGTGACAACCACCACCACCACCCCAGCGCACCCCCAGTTGCTCCCAGAACGCCTTGCTTCCTTTCTCTACCTATTTGTGCCCTGCCAACTTACCATACTTGAATACAAGGAGCTACAAAAAAAATCCAGATCTAGGTCTTTCGGACCCTTCATCAATCTTTTTAGTTATGGAAATGCCTGGAAACTCCAATATATCAACCTCAAGAATGGATTGGGTGTGTGGGTGTGTGTATGTGGGCACATGAGTGTGTACACGCTTTTCAAATTGCTTTATTCGTAGGGGATAGCTACTATAGTTACAAAATGTACAATCAACGTTTTGTCCACTACAGCAGCCTTTTACTTAGGACCAAAAAAGATATAAAAACTACATCTCACCCATGTTTATTTTTCTTCTTAATTAATATTGCAAAATGTATCAACGGAACGTTTTTGGCTGCAAGTAACGAAACACTCAGTTAAAAGTGGTTTAAATAGTAAAGATAGATCAGTAAGTCGAGGTAGGTGCCTCCAGGAAGGGCTAATTCAGCAGCTCAAGAACTGGTCTCTCTCAGAGTCTCTTGGTTTTTCCTAATGGTTGCAATTTGTCTATAGCAGCTTCAAGCCTTACTTTCTACATAGCAACACTCAAGGCAAAAAGGAAAGGCCTATTTCAATGAATCTTTTCATGCAATGTTTTCCAAGAGCCTCTGGCAGATTGCATTCAAATGCCAAGTTTAGGATGCCGACCTCTAAGCCAATCACTGGCAAAGAGAAGTTCAAGAGCTTCGTGATTGGCTTAGATCACTCAAGTTCCCTCCTTTAGCATCTTCCTGGACCACCGACACATTGTTTCCCTAAACCTCAACTAAATCAGGATTCTGTTAGGAAGACATAGCAGGGACTAGCCACTGAGTAGGTAACCAGCATTTGCCTGGTTACAGCTATTTTTTTTCATTGCTCAAATATATCTGTTTGAATACAAAGTATATAAACTTTCTTAGCTGAATAACAGATTACATTGTTACCTATAATTGGAACAGAGATCTACTGTCTATATGACAGGTACGCGAAGTCCTTTATTATAACTTAACATGGATTTACAGCAAATTTCCAATGATTTCTGGCTTCTCTTTTGTTTCACTTTATCAGGGGTATTAAAATCCTAACATTCTTAACCAAGTTGATTTTCACCGCAAGGATCCCTCTTATCTTGGTAGCCATGACAGGGAACTGCCAACCAAAAATGTCAATAAATACCATAAAGGGACTAAAAACCCAATCACTTGTCATCACTTCTGTTTTTACCATTGATATATCTAGCAGCAATAAAACAAGCATTGCTGAGATGGAAATGGATAGAACTACACTCAGTTTATAACATAGCAAAAGGTTTTGTGTGTGTGCAAGCCTGTGCATGGGAGCAAGTGTGTGTGAGTGTGTATGAGTGAGCGTGGTATTTGTCCTAAACTACCCAAGCCAACAACACACTTCAATATGGCTTGTGGATATGGTTCTTGATTTAGACAAAGCTGCACAAGTCACCAGCAGCGCCCCTGAACTTAAGGAATAGGTTAGATGATTCCACAGGGACCACGCAATGTGTGTAGTCAGCCACATATGGCCTTACTCTGACACTGGATCAACACAACTTTACAGAAAGGGGGGAAAGCAAATACATTTAGAGAAAATAACTCTAGAGTCAGAGAAAGCTTCATGCAGCTGAAATCACACCTGTAAAGTGAATGTACCCAGCTTTTATGCTCCTTTGTCCCCTGAGAGACCGCCTTCTATGTGCATCCCCCACTCCCCAGCCCCCAGTGATTCTATGTCAACTCCCAGAGAACCAAAACTTCTTTTCCAGATGTGCAATGAGCATCTCAACCTCCCTTCCCCCGCCCCCATCAAAGCTTACCTATCTTGTGTCTTGTTCCAAGGTGACTCTGCTTGAGGAAATGCCAGTTAGTCCTAAAGGTGCAATTAAGTGACAGTGTGTGCTTTGAGATGATACTTTCGCACTGGGGCAACTGTGTGGGGGGCATTCCTGAAAGGGATAACACCCCGGGAAGTGTGGAGGCATCTTAGCATCGGCGGTAGGACAGGGAGAGCCTTCCCAGATCAGACCAGGTGACAGCCTCTGACTCAGTGTAGGCTTCTAGCCAGTTCTGACCATGAGGACAGAGGTTTGGTCACAAGGCTCTCTTGGGCCCACGTCTATCCACTTTTAAAATAGACAAGTGACCCAGCCCTCAGAACCTGAAATGCAAAAGGCTCAGAGTAAATCCCAGACTCTGCAATTCACTCTTTCCCCACAGGCCAAACAAGAACTAATTTTAAACAAACCACCGTGACCAAGCTTGGGGGAAAGGCCCGGAACACTGAGCAAACGGAGCCGGCAAAACTGCATACCCCACCCAAATTGTTTACTTCTCCGAACCGTGCAGGGGTGTGGGACGCCGTCCATTCCACCCCAAAATTCCCTTTTCAGGTTGGGATTAGGAAATCTTTCCCCACACCGGTCCCCTCCGAGCCAGAACCTCCTGGCTTCATCCTTTGGGTTGTTTGTTTGTTTTCATTAAGAACTCAAGTCTGGATTCCTGTTATAGATGAGCTGAAAAAGAATCCTGCTAAAAATTGTCTACGTGCGTGTTTAAGTCACGGGTTTCCATGCCCGTCAGGGTTCTCCAAAGACACAGAAACAGAAAGGGACATTTTATACACAAATGTAAATATACACTTATATATATTATATATACACTTATTTTACATATATATCAGATGTGGGTTGATTCTGCAGTCTGGAAGCAGAATTTTTTCTTTTCTGGAAAACCTTCGTTTTGCTTCCTTCAGCTGATTGAATGAGTCCTACCCACATTATCCTGGTACTTTCCTTTACTTAAAGCGAACAGACTGTAACTGTTAACCACACTTACAAAATACTTTCTCGGCAACATTTAGATCAATGTTTCACTGAGTAGCTCGGTTCTGCAGGTTCAGCCAGTTGACACATAAATCCCAATGGTTTTGTTGGCAGCTGAGTCTTCGTGAAGTTCTTGTATCATGAGAAGTTTTGGGGCTGTCCAAACCTTTTAGCTATGTCAAGCCACAGACTTTGTGGACCTGGAATACATGGGTACAGTTTTAGCCCAGGCCAGGCAGTACCACCCCTGGAATGGGGTCCTCAGTGTCTAAATAAATAACAAACCAAATCTCAACTTGCATGCTTATGATGTTAGGCAACTTGCTAAGCAATTTAGCAGCATCATTTGACTGAAGTTATTTCACTGAGATGAAGGCTCTCATTCTTCCTTTCCAAATGAGGAAAATCCAGGGATCAGAGAGGTTAAGTCATTTGTCCGAGATCACACAGTGCTTTCAAGGGAGGAGCGAATGTGAACCTGATGGCTCTAAACCCTGAGGCCTGTCCTGTGTCCTATAGATCAGTATCTCTAAGGCTAGAACTGAATGGGTTAGGACTTTCTTCCTTCTTCCTCCTCTGCTGCCCTCGCTTCTTTCCCTGCTTTCATCCCGTTGACCTTTGTACAATTGCTCTGGCCATAGCCCTGAGCTTGGAAGTTGGCAGTTGGAGGGGGAATAGGAATAATAGGGAGGGGTGGGCAGAGCTGAGGTGTTGAGAGTTTTCAACTAACAACTAATCAGGGAAAAGCAGGAAGAGAAGTTTTGAGTTGCAAAACGTGTTTTTGCCAAAACTGAAAAGTTGGCTCTGAACAGAGTTAAAATGTTACCTTCGGCCAAAGATGTCCCGGGAGCATCTACCTTCACTTGCAGTGACACTTGCCCGGATCACATTTTTGATGTACACGTTCTCTGAGTCCCAGGCTGGAAGGGGGATGCTGCTCAAATCCATCCCTGCCTTCAAGCAAAAATGTTCATCACACTCTAGAGCTCCCCCGACATAGTCCCCTGCCCAGTCCATGACACTTCGTACGTCTTTGCAGGGTTTGTCCTCACCCAACCTTTGGTAGGACCCTCAAATCCACTGCATTGTGCAACGTTCAACATCAGAGACCTGAAAATGCCGCTCCCTAGAAAGGCTATTGGAAACAGAGCCTGCAGCAATACAGCCCAGAACGGTTGTATTTCACACACATCAGGCAGCTTCTGTCACAACTTTTTCCTCCCAGTAAATCAACACAAATAAAAACTGGCCGATGCTCTTGGTCTACCAGCCCGAAGAACAAAACCGCGAAATGGAAACTGCCCAATTCTAATTGGATTCAGAAGAACCGGGGAATCAGTGCACGCCCACGGAGCCAACGGTACTGTGGGTCGTCTATCCCCACCACACCACCCCCGCCTCAGCAAGTGCGTTCAAATCGCTCCCAGAGCCCTGTCTTGGTGAGTGGCATTCTCATGGTTACATTGCATGGAAACTCTTATACACCGTAGGAAGAATTCACTTCCCAAAATAACTGGTACATCTCCATGAGGCCTGCCTTTTCTCTTTCTCCTTCATGTCACTCAAGGTCCTACGCAAATGCCCCCTTCTTCGACTGATCGATCGTTCCTGGTCACCCACTCTAAAATGGCAGCCACTACCACCCTACAATCACTACCCTCTAGACCCTCTGTATTTCTTTTCCTGGCATCGTATCGTACATGTGTTTGTTTCCTTGTGATCTGTCTCCCCTGCTAGAATGTCTCCCCTCATAATGTCTCTTTGAGGACAGAGACATCAATTTAATCATAGCTATGTTTCTAGCATCTAGAACAGTCTCTATCACCTAGGAGGGGCTTGATAAATATTTGTTGAATGAACGAACGGGGGGGAGGTGGGGGGAAACTGGTCCAAGGGCTAGTCACCTGCAAGGCCATGCCGAGAATGAGCAGTCTTGGGGTTTGGTGTGTGAAATTTCTCTTAGTAGAGAGCTACCCTGAAAATTCGAGACCTTCAGCAGTTTGTTTTCAAATCCCTGTGTTATGATTAGACTGTTGTCAGGGAGTATCTGACTTGGCTGGTCAGAAAACCAGTTGTGGGACATTTCTACTTGTCGCGTGGACATAAACACCTTCGAAGAGGTGTACATTCGTAGGAATATTGAGATACAGAGTTGAAGATCAGATCACCCGGATCCAAGTCCTGGATCGGGCACTTCCCAGGCGAGTAGCCTTGGCGTATTGATTTTAACATCTCCATTTTTTAGTTCCCTTGTCTGTAAAACAGGGACGATACAACTTGGACCTACTTCAAAGGCTCTTGTGGGAGGAAATAAAGGAGGGAAGGGATGCAGGCAGAGCCCCCCAATCATCAGATGCCCACGTTGTCCGCACACATTTCAGAAAAATGGCTCAATGGTTCATTCCTACATATCATGATGTAGTTGCTGCCATGTTGTGCAGAAACACCAACTCTGCTCTCTGACCACACCTGACTGCCCCAGGGAACGGTGGATGAGTCAAAGACAGCTACATATGGACTGGACATGAAGAAGGCTAACTGTCTCTGGGTCCCATGGTTTCTAAGTTCGGCCTGTTACCTCCGTCCATGTAGCATAGTGGCAATATAAGCCCCATCAACTCCTCTCTTTCAGGAAATATGACGACTAGGCGAACAAGACAAGATGGTCTCAGTTCTCCATGAGGGTTGATTCACCTTCCAGTCCTGGGAGACACGGTGATGGAAGACATAGTATCCCTTTCTTTCCCAAACCCACACCAACCCTGCAAGACACCCCCATTACTGAAGGCAACCTGTGCGTGTGGGGTGGGGGAGGGTTCTTTGCAGAGCCTGAGCCAAAGTCTCAGACCCAATCTCCAAATGTTTTAACGAATTTTAGTAATGAGACAACCACAAATGTAAAAAGGCGGAAATGCCCGGAACAAACGTGTCTGTCATCATGTCCTCCCAATGCACATCACTGATTTTTAGGGATCAGGAAGGCATCACAGTGATGCTCGTGATGCCATTGTGTCTGGAAGACGACTGAAGCTCACAGCTAGAAAGCAAACATGTTGCTGTACAAGCCTGCAGCTCCATAGGTTTACTTAACACGTTGCGTACGGCGGGGTTTAAATCCCTCGTGAAGATTCTCGTGATCCGTATGCAATGTGTTAATCCCAGTATAGTGCCCTCGCCCTGTGAATAGTGGCATATATGGAAAAGAAATCTGTAATTGAATCAATCTTTTAGTGACCAGCTTTCAAATCATGGTACCAGAGAGGCTGAGCCATTTAAATCAAAGACAATGCCACATATGCTGCCCCTTGTATTCCTTCCCCCTCTTCCTTTGGCCAAAACATGGGAGTGGGTCATCGTCCAGCGGGCTGCCCCTTCAAAACTGGATGTCAAAGTGTTCACACCCAGGTTCCAGATGTCCTGCTGAAACAGCTGGGAGTGGAATTTGACTCCCAGGGAAAGGACTGAAGACACGATTGAGTCACGGGCTTCCAGTGTTTGCTCTGACTCCTTACAGGGGAGTTAGAAGTGGAGCTGTGAAGTTTCCCAAGCTCCATCCAGGTGACAAAGGGCAGCCCTGCAAACAGCGGTCCTTCCCCTTCAGAGGACCTGACACAAATGAAGCAGCGAGGAAGGAATTTTCTGGCCCTGCGCTCCCTGGCACACTCATTCTCCAGGGTCACCTGTTCCAATCCGTCGGCCTTCACAGCTGAGCTCAAGAAATCTGTATCTGGTGATCTGACTGAGTTGGACAATTGAATCAGAAAATGGCAACAAGCCCTCGCAATGTTAAAACGAGTCCAGGCCTGGGCACCTCCCTTCCTGCCTCCCACACTGGCCTGCCGTCTCCGGAGTGGACCCGTGAGGAGCTGGTCTCATTGACCTCCGAGAAGAGATAAGTCAAGGAGAGACATCGGCAGTCAAGTCCGGGGTGTCCACTTTTTAAAATGTCCATTCACCTGCCACTTAGCTGTACATCCTGCTGTGGTGGTGATGGAGCCCACTTTTCGGGACCTAAGTGCCAGCAGAAGACAAGAAAACGTTTCTATTTTGTCATTAAGTACAAAGCTGCCATGGTTCTTTTCAACCCTCTCTTTCCCCATGAGCAGGTGACTTATAGCTGAGGTGGAAACGCACTCAGGGCCTCACATCAGCGTCTACAACCAAGCGGCTTCAGCGCAACATTCTTCCAATGTGCAGTTCCAGGCGGGGACTAGACTAATCCGGGGGGATATCACTTTGTAAGTTATGTAAATGTCTAACCACTATGCTGTACGCCTGAAACTAATGTAAAATAATATTGAAGGTCAACTGAAATTGACAAAAACAAAAACAAAAAAACAACAGCATTAACAGCCAATAGGCTGAATGCCCGCAAGCTCAGCCCCTCCCTTTTCAATGTCCCATAAATGAAAAAAGGACTGAAAGCCAGGAAGGGAGCACACGCTCTCATTGGATTAGGGCAGGGCCCACCCACGGCTGTGGTTAGCTCATCTCCCCGACCCCAAAGAGGAAAATGGCATCACCCTTCAGAAGAACCCCTGGACTATTGCAGTAGATCGGGAAGAATTCCACTGCCTTCCCACTGTGAGTGGGGGAGGAGAGAGACGGAGGCTGTAGGTCTGCAGTGTGGGACGTGCTCTATCCCAGCGGCCGTTCCCCTTCTGCGACGCAGTGGGGTCATGTCCGTCTCCAGCTCCCCAGCCTCCATTGGTTTGGGGTAAATTCCAAGGTCCCTAACACGGCGTGCAAGGCCTTTTCTGCTCTGGCCCCAGCCTGTGTCCCCAGCGTTCCCTCTCAGCCACCCCACACCCTTGCTGGCCCTCCCCTGTGGAGTGCCAGCCGTCTCACTGACGCAGTTCCCAGAACCTGCCATGGCGTCTCTTGATACCTGCCTTTTGCCTATGCTGTTCCCTCTGTCTGGAACTGATTTTCTCCACCTTTCCTTTCTCTGGCGAACTTCTCCGAAACTAAAAAGCATATGACAGAAAATAAACACTACCAGCCCTCCGCCCGCGGCGTGTTTGCATTGTATGACTATTTCGTCTCTCTGAAAACTCCAAGGGCCACAGCATGTGCAGAGCACACATCACGCCACGCCATGTGGTAAACAACTGTCACCAGTAAATGTTAGATACAGTGTATATGGGCTTACACCAGTTTGTTAAACAGAGGAACATCAATTGCTCCAATCTTAAGATTTATTTCTTTAAAGTGACCCATTTAGAATTGGTAGGTCACCCTTTTTGAAATCAGATATACCTGGTTTTGAGTATTAGCTCTGCCACTTACTAGCATTGTGATCTTGGGCAAATCATCAGCCCCTTTCTGCCTCAGTCTCCTCAGCTGTAAAGTGAGGATTACCCTCGCACCTGCCTGATAGAGTTGTTGTGAGGGTCAAATGACATAATAGGAATGAAGTGCTTAATGCTATTTACCAGGTGCAATGGGCTGCATGTTCCTATGTCCCCAAAATTGCTATGTTGAAATCCTAACCCCCAATGTAATGGTGTTAGGAGACGGGGCCTTTGGGAGGAGATTAGGTCATGGTCATGAGGGTGGAGCCCTCATTAGTAAGATTAGTGCCCTGATAAGAGACACCCCAAAGAAATCCCTAACCCCTTCGGCCATGTGAGGTTACGCTGAGAAGAAAGCCGTCTAGGATGAGGCCAGCCCTCACCAGACAGAGTCTGCCAGGGCCTTGACGTTCGACGCCAGCCTCCAGAACTGTCGGAAATAAATTTCTGTTGTTTATAAGCCACCCCGACCATGGCATTTTTGTGACAGCAGCGCGAGCTGACAAAGACACCGGGCATACAGTAGTTTCCAATCAACTCAGTAACAAACACGGTCACCATCTCCGTTCTCGTCGTCATCGTCATCGTCATCAGGCTGTTAACACGGCCCTGCTGCATCTCACGATGGTGGCTCCTGGTGCTTAGACACTTGCCACGTTGGTACCATTTGGCAGCCCCTGAAGCCCCTCGGGCGTTAGCCACACCTACATCACTCTGATGAGCAGCGACCTGCCACCTTCAGCTACAGGACTCTTCTCACGTGGTTCTACCCTGGAGCGTGAAAGTCACTGAGACATTCATGGGGGTCTGACCAATAGCACATGTAAGAGGGAGGCAGGGCAGATGTCGTTCGTCTCCTAATTTTAAATACGAGGAAACTGAGGCTTTTCAAGGGGAGCCGCCCAAGCTCACACAAGTAAATTGTGCGCCCTGCCTTCCGGTTATCCATCCCCATGTCCCCACCACTCACCCCCTGAGCAGCAGCCCCTCACCTATATCCTTTCCCTTCCCAGAGGCGCCACCAGGCTCCTTCACACAGTTTAGTTTTCCCTTCTCCCAACAATGGCCGTCTGTAAGAGGCCCTGGGCGCCTGGAATTTGAAATTGTTTTTCTTCCCTCCCTTCCTGAGGACCAGATTGTTCCCGAGCTCCGAGCCGCCCGGCCAGTGCAGGCCTGACTGGCTGGCACCTAGGGTTTGCATGAAGGACGCGGGTTTGTTTTTGCAGGATTGCTCATGACCGATAGAGTGCTGGCGTTGGCTTCCTCGTGAAAGGTGCATGGCAGTTAGGCATGTGTTTGCAGGGAAGTAAACTTCAAGAGTAAACAGAAAATATATACACTCCACATCCTGCCAGCCCAGCCCCAGCCTCCCCCGTCCTGACAGGTGATCCATTCTGACTTCCTCTCGGAGACACACACCCAGCAGACTGCAAGCCCTGAAGCATGGCTGGTGGGGTGGAGCGGGGCACACACCTGGATTCTCCAATTTCCAGTGGGGTGGGCTTGACAAAGTTACTCGGCCCCTGTGCCACAGGCTCCGCCTCTGAACACCTGTCCGCACTATATTGGTTCTTCCAACACACTAAAGCCTTTCCCACCTCAGGGCCTTTGAATGTACTCTTGGCTCTGCCTGGGATGCTGTCCCCCTCCTCTCCCTCGCTCCCTCTCGTGAATGGCACCCCTCATCTTTCAGGTTTCAGCTTAAATGCTAACCACTCCAAAAGCCTTGCCCCAGCTACTTCTGTATGTAAAAGATGTCGTCCTCCCCCGACCCACCCCACTTATTCTCTATCTTCAGCATTCATTCGCTGTCTTCACATGTTTGTCACAATGTCTAGTCATTTTGATTTGCTCTGTCTTCTTGTTCCAACTTGAAGCTCTTTTTGAGGGCTGCTGTCTGCTGTGCCAGCACTATGCCTGGAATTCAATGGGGACTCAATCAATATCTGTTTAACTGGTGAACACATGTCCTTGCTTTGTCCAGGCGTGATTAGCTCAAGGGAAATATCAATAACAGTCACCAGAACCAGAATCCCTGATCCTATGGGCAGTTTTATCTTCAACTGCATGATAAATATCAGTGGCAGAAAGATGCATAACCCAGAAGGCCAAGGAAACTAAGGCTCTTGTTGCTAAAAGGACATCAAACTATATGCTGGGGCCAGTACACGACACGAATTGTGTTGCGTTTTTCCCACAGCCACCTTGGAGCCTTTTCTACCTGCATAAGTGTCTTTATAAAAATATCTAACTCACTGAAGAGTCTAACAGCAGACCTGATGAAGTTAATATATAGAAATCCACAACTGAGTTCCATTCACGCAATACAGACTTGTGAAGGACCTGGGATTACAAATAAATGAATGATGCATTCTATGCTGGAGAGCTAGCAGTCTTTCCTGCCATTGGTAGTTGCCCTGCACATGAGCTCAGTTGAAGAAGGGGGATTAGCGTAGAAAAATTACAAGGTTTGCGAACTGGAGGGATCCATTTGATTATTAAGTAGAGCCCCCCTTATTCCAAATGTTTTTGTAATTGAAATATATTTGCCACATAACATTGTGTAAATTTGAGCTGTACATGTATATTTGATACATGTTTATATTGTCATATGAGAACACCTCTATCACGTCACGTAGTTCCGTGTTTCCCGAAAATAAGACCCAGCTGGACAATCAGCTCTAATGAGTCTTTTGGAGCAAAAATTAATATAAGACCCAGGCTTATTTTACTATAAGACCGGGTATATTATAATATAACATAATATAATATAATATAATATAATGTAATGTAATGTAATATAATATAATAATATAATATAATATTCCAGGTCTATATTAATTTTTGCTCCAAAAGATGCATTAGAGCTGATTGTCCGCTAATATCTAAGCACATTCAAAGATCATAATAATTATCTATATTCACTAGAATCAGTATTAGCTCTCCAGGACTTACTTATCTACAAGTTGCAAGTTTATACCCTTAAAAAACACTTCTCTTATCCCACCTCCACCCCCACACCACCCCCTCCCCCCCATAACCACCATTTTACTCTCTGTTTTGACGCGTTTGGCTTTTTAAGATTCCACCTATAGTGATATCATACAGTATCTGCCTTATCTCACTGAGCCTAATGTCCTCAGGGGCCATCCATGTTGCCCAAATGGCAGGATTTCCTTCTTTCGTATGGCTGAATAACATTCCTCTGTGTGTGTGTGTGTGTGTGTGTGTGTGTGTGTGTGTGTGTGTACACCCATCGTCTCTCTCCATCTAGCCATTGACAGGCACTTAGGTTGTTTTTATACCTTGGTTATTGTGAATTGTGCTGCAGAGAACATGGGAGTGCTGATGCTCCTTCAATATCCGATTCCTATTTAATTGGGGAGAACCCCCTTAATTTCAGATGCAGAAAATGAGGCCCAGTGAGGCTCCTGTCACAGAGCGGGGGGTCAAGGAGTCAGCAGCCCAGGCAATCAGTCTTTCTACTACATCATCCAGGTCATTTTAGGAGGAGGCGGGGCAAGACGTCAGCACCAGAACGAGCAAGCAGGATGTGGCAGGGGCCATAGCAGTAGAACTAGGCTAGGAGTGGAGAGACGTGACAGGAAAGGCTTGGAGGTGAACTGAGGGGTGACCCGTGGCTGGTTTCCTCACAGAACATCCTTATTTGGGGCATGTTGACTGGCTGAGCGGCACTTGAGTCATCCTTCTCGAGGCTAGAAACCAAGTCAAATAGAGGAGCTCACTCACCACTCCTCTCGCCTTGGTCTTCGTGGGCGCCCACCAAATATTTGTTGATCTGCTTTAACGCTGATGCCAGACCTATAAGTGTGCAATGGGGGATTCTGCGTGTGCCACCCCCATAGAGTGCGCTATTTATGTTGGGAAGGGTCAGGGCAGGAAAAAATAAATCACCCCTTTACAGATAGCAGACATTGCTCCTACTGAATCAAAATGCTCTTGTTGACATGGAAACAAGAAACAGTTGAGCTGGAAGAACGTGGCAGAGGATGAAATGTAGCATGGAGGTATGACCTGCACCCCCCTCTGCTGGTTACAACCCCGCCCCCTGTGGCACCACGGGTGTGGTCCCCTTCCTCTCTCTGAAATAAGAGCCTCCCTAGAGAAATGTGGATTCCAGGTCTACGTTTTAATAGCTGCACAACCTGGGATGTGACTTTTACCCCTTTGAGCCACAGGCCCCTCATCTGCTAACACAGGTAAAGCCCTCTGCGTGATGCACAGCCAAGAGCAGGTATCCGGCAAATAGAAGTAGCCCAGAGAGAGAGGGCAGGCTGCACGGAGAGGCAGAGAACAACCCTTGGTGTTCTGGTGGCAGCAGGATGGAGGTTTGGGGGCAGAGTGTGTAGTAAGGAATTCTCCAATCCTGGGGCGAGCCTGGAAGCTTCCAGAGAAGAGGAAGGAATGGTGTGAAACTAAGAGCACGGTTCAGAACACGTGGTGGGCTCAAAGTCCCTGTAAGGTGAGAGCGGCTTGGGTGAGTTGTATTCCCTCTTTTGGACCTCAGCACCCTCAAGTAAAAATAAGAAAGTTTTAGCATTGATCTCTGAAGGTCCTTCGAGCTTTTTGGTTCAATGGTTTTAAGTACTATCCTGGCAGGAAGTAAGGGCCGGGGCAGGAGATGTTTCTCCCTCACTGTCTTTCCCATCTTAGAGCAGAAGCCACGCAGAGAAAGAACCTCATCAGGACTTCCTGGATCTAGCGATTCCCAGGACAGTCACAAAGAGAGGACAGTAAAGGACATACACTCTTTTCAGCCTGGAGGGTCTCCACTAACCCCAAGTTCCAGTTGTGTTTGGGGGAAATTGCGTGGGACAAGTGTTCAAAGGTAACAGTCGAATCTATATCCAAGGGCTCTGAGATTGGTCATGCCGTCCATTCAAATCATCTGTGCTTTGCACCACACTTGACTAAAAAGTGAACTCCTGTTCCTAGCGTTTTTTCCCTTGGCTGCCCTTTCAGGGTGAAGGGAGGGAAGCTAAGGGGATGAAGGAGGAATTCCAAGGGGAAGTCCATCCTACCAAACAGCTGTCTCAGTTACATCCTGACCTCTGGTCGTCGTGTGACCTGGGACGTGCTTGCGGTCGATTTAGTCCCCCGAAACTCAAACACCTTCAAGATAAGCCAGGGACTGCTGGGACTTCGGTGGTCACGGCCCAACGAGCCTGAGAGCCTCCCAGGTTGGAAAAGCAAAGGGCACATGTATTCCTTGGCTTGGGAAGGCTGCCACTGTTATTCCCGTCCAAATTACTGGGCTCTGTGGCAGCCAGGTGTATGAGCTGCCTGGGGCTGCCATCACACAGGACCACAAGTGGGGTGGGTTAAAACAACAAATGTATTGTCTCCCAGTTGTGGAGGCCAGAAGTCTGAAATCATGGTATCAGCAGGGCCGTGCTCCCCGTGAAGACACTAGGAAAGGACTTGTTCACGTCATCCTCCCGGCTTCTGGTAGCTTCAGGGCTTCGTGCCTTGGCTCACAGACGCAGCGGTCCGATCCTACCGTCTCATGGTGTCCTCCCTGTCTGCCTCCCATATGTATCTGTGACTAAAGTTTCCCTTTTTCACAGGGCACTAGTCATTTGGATTGGGCCCCAACCCCCTATTCCAGGGTGACCTCATCTTAACTAATTACATCTGTCATGACCTTATTTCCAAATGAGGTACTGGGGGTTAGGACTTCAACCTCTTTTTTTTCAGGGGGGGACACAATTCAACCCATAACACTAGCCTTCTCTCATTTATTATCAAGAGGTCAAGATTTGAAAGTAACATTCCCAAAAGATTACAGACCATGCCCATTGATTCCTTGTTCCCAATACTCCTTCCCCAGAAATGCTACATTCAGCCGGACACCAGTACAGGCAGCTCCAGCAGATAACTAACTGGCCTGTAATCTCTCTCTGCCTTCACCCAGCCCATGTATTATTCCTATTACTCCCCCATGAGCTTCCAGACACTAGTAATGCACTCCAGTCCCCAAGTAACACACACTTGAATGGCTCTGCAGCAAAGCTGTTTATGTAACTAATGAGCCCTGATTACGGTTCATTTAAGTAGAAGTAAAATTTTTATTCGATTCAATGACGGAGGGCTTCCTGAGAGAAGGGGTTACAGAAGATTGAGAACAAAGACAAGCACCCAGGAAAAGCCATGTATACGAACAGATCTCAACACTGAAACAAATATCATACCAAGGCATTACCCAATTCCCCAAGCCCCAAAAAGGAACATTCAAGCTAGACTATTTTTGCAGGGGGAAACACACCCAAAACAACATTTCATTGATTTCCGCTTCAGGAACGGAAAGTTGGGGGGGGGGGGGGAGAAGACAGGGGAAGAGAGGGGGAATGGGGGGGGGGAGAAAGGGGGAGGGGGTCATTCAAAAAGGCTCCCTTGCTGGTGTCTTCTAACATATTATTTCTACGTTAGTATTATCAGGCTAGTTACCCAAAGACAGACGCCGAACAAGAAACTGATCACATTTCCCAATCTTATTTGCAAACAAGCGTTCATTTCCTGCTTATCAAGGCGCAGTGCGGGTACTTTGTCCATTTAAATCATTGTCGTAAGCCAGTGATGCAAACCACGGGACAAGGCCCCCTCCAGCCCGAGCCTGGACGCTCAATGTCATTGAACTCAAGGAGCAGGTAATTAGTATTGAAAGGTGTGATTGCAGCCCTGTTGGCCAGGTAATCAGCCCCTGATTTCTCTTCAGGATTCTAGACCAGTTGGAAATCTTAGCCCAAGAGGAGGCTGGAGGGAATTATCCTGGAAGTGTAGTATCCCTTTTCAAATATAAACACTGGACAATTATCCCAGCCAGTTAGCCCTTCCTCGCTCAGCACACTGTGTCCCGGGCAGTGCGCAGAGGGGAGCTAGCTCTTCCCAGGCAGGCCTGCCTCCCAGGCTTGGCTCCCCAGGGTTCTTCCATCAGCTCACATCTTCCAAGACTGTCGCAACCTTGGGGTGTCTCTGCAGACCAAGCCTCTTCATCCCGGTGCTTGTTTTGCAAACATTTGGCTGCGACGTGAAAACCTGCCTCAACCTGAGGCCTGAGCTCCGTCTTGGCTGAGATGGAAAGGCTTCCCAAGAAGGCCTGGTCTCCTTTCCCACTCAGATCTGATGGCTTGAGGGTGACAAACTGGAATGTGTCTTTCTGCTATCCCTTCAAAATGGGATGCCAGGTCTCAGTTCTCAGAAGCCAACACCAACTTGGACCGAAAGCTTGGCAACGTATTTAAATAGGCACTCACATAGAAACGAAATGTTTGGGCATTTTGATAAAGTGCCCAAGCACAGCTCCCGCCTCCTTTCGCCCCTGGGTGGCCCCTCCTCCACGGACAGGGACGCCATCTGACAGGGAAGATATGCGTGGAAATGCAGTTGTCTCGATACCAAAGGATGCTTTCTCCATCTTCTTTACTGGGCTTTGCTTTAACCAAACTCACAACGGCTAACATAGTTAGACAGCAAAATAAACATGCGTGTGCATATAGTACTGACCCTGTGAAGGCCTTGCAGCCAGCTACCTGCCCCTGGTCTGGGAGGGAGAGGCCAGCAAGTAAAGAAAGTCTGCATACAAGACTCCATGTATTATCAACATACGTGTTCAGGCTTCGCCACCCTCACAGCAGACACATAACTGTGTTGTGTAATGTGGTGATCTGTATCATTTGGAGAAAAGAGACTTTTCGTTCCTTAGAACTTGTCTTCCACCTAAGGCATATGTCCTCTGTGTCAGGCCAAGCCCCTGAATCAGGGGCCCTGCTCCCAGAAAAGGTGCTCAGAGCTTCGGGTCACTGCTCCTCCTTCCTGCCTCTAGAAAATGATGAGATTACAGCATCACGATAGAGGATGATTTAAAGCACACTTTAAAACACACCTTCTCGCAACCGTAGCTCACAGCCGACTGACTGCACTGAACAAGTTGAAACTTGTCACACCGTTACTAAGGTGCCACGCGTGGCTTCCCGTATTGAAGATCCCTGCCTCTCCACTGGATGGCACTCGGCAGCAGCGTGCACCGTAGTTTTTGATCACACATCATACGTCGTTATTAGCAGCCGCGGCCACTACTACTGCCCTATTAAGTATGAAGGGTGGTACCCCCAAACTGAGGGTTCACCTGAAGAGCTGTTTTCTCTATTGCAGGCAAAGACCCTTCCGCAGAGCACTGCCCTGAGTCCTCAGATTTTAAATTCAGAACACCGGATGTGATAAGGACGTGGGGAACGTGCAGATGCCATAACTGGGTACTTCTACCCCCTATCAGACAAACAGAATTCAGACACAGTCACTTGTGCAAGTAATAGCTTTTACTGGCTGGATCATCTTTCTGTAAAAGGTGATTGATGGGAATCTATCAAATCTAAACTCTGTCTGTATGCTCTGCTGTAAACATGGTTGTGGACATTGTGGAAGTATTTCCAGACTGGTTCATCCCTCGTCTGTTCAGCTCAAAGATATTTTCCGTGGTGGCTGCCATATAAAGTTCTAAATCCTGAAAGTTCCAGAGCTGGTGCCCCATGGAGGATTCTCTCTTCTCTGTTTCTAGGGTAAGGCATAGGATTCCTTAAAGGGAACAGGACTGCCACCTTTCAGCCCAAAAAGCTCTTGATGGCTTCCAACGCTTCTCTCACCCTAAGTTCCTTTGGACTCACTCTAAGCAGGCTCCTCCATAAGGGACTATGTCAGAGCTCTCTAAGGTAAGTCCCCCAGCCTTGGGAAAGGCACAAGAAAGAAAGAATGGATGCTAAATGTTGATGAAGAACCGCCTTTGAGTAAGAAATACAACTGAAGCCCAGAGATGTGGAACAGCTATTCTAAAATCACAAAGCAAGTCAATCAAAAAAGAAGAGAGAGAGAGAGAGAGCTAGGAGTTCTGAATCCAGAGCTTGCTGTGCATTACATCAGTAATAATACCCATTAGCATAAGTCCAGAGACCCTGGAACTGAAAGAAATCCAACTGCAGAACAAGTGCTTTGGAAAAACTTGAAAGCATCCTGATGACATTGTCTTTCTCATAGGGAAAGTTTCGTGATAGGACGCAAATGTCACGATAGGACATCGTTGATGCACCTGATCAAATGTGCACCCAAGATGAAAAAGAAGGCGCATAGTCTGAGTCTTTGTCATTCATAGTTGAAGAAATTAGAGTCTGGGGAGAGTTGGAAGTAGAGTTTGGGTAAGAGATCCCCAGGCCAGGAAAGAGACAAAGATCCAAAGGAGTGGACATGTTCGGAAGGAAATGGACCACTGATAGATACAACAGCAAAACTCTCCCCAAAGTAGAGTTACAAGGGCCTCCAGAGCTGTAACGACACAAATAGGATTCTTGCTAAAATCTAAAGAGAGGGAGAAGGCGAGAGGGGGAAAGCAGGATGAGATAAGGTAGCAGGGTCCATCAGAAGCCCACGTGCATTCGTGAGAATTGTATTTACGAACTTGTTATTGGGGAAAACTACCCTGCCAAAACATCTGCTCACAGGAATCCTTCCTTGGGCCACGGAAGCTCACCGCCAGCAGCTGACATGTCATCGCAGAGAAACAATCGAAGACGGAGAAGAGAAAGTGATGTTTTAGGTGGGCTGGCAGGCTGTGGACTGCCCTGTTTTTTAACATACCCACAGAACTATGTGAAGCCAAAGTGTTCTTTACGCCAGGCCAGACTTTCCTACCCCACCTTGGGGGTCTGCCAGTTTTCGCTGGCTCTCTCTCTCACTGTCAAGCCTTCTTGTGAAATGACTGGTACTTCCTGCTTCCTGTCGCACCCCAGACCCAGACACGCCACCTCTCCCTGGGTATCCGCCCTATGGTTTAATGAAAGGGAGCCAAGGGGCTCTTGAGGACACAGAAGCCCCTGTTCCGATGAGGACAAAAGAACAGGGGCATTTCCCCCCACCCCACCTCCGTGTCTGAGTTTCCTTCCACCTTTCTCTGCTCCCCGCTTCCCTTCCCAGACTTCCTGCCTCCTGCCTCCAATGCAGTACCACATTCCTGCTCCTTTGTGTCCCAGCGTCCTGGCTACAAGGCCATAGGGATGTTCAGAGAGTTCTAGCTCCAAGAAATGCTCATCTCCATAGACCTGTCTACCCACCCCCCACCTGGCCTCCAGAGAAACAGCCCACATTCCTTCAATCCCACAGAGAAAGGGTGTGACTTGCATTACTCAAGGAGGCCTCCGAGCCAGCATCTTATGCCCCCAGAACAATAGATTGTATTTTTCTTGGCCTTCATTCATTTCATTTGGTTTCTCCTTTGATTAGCAGAAAGAACTCCTGTCCCTCCCCCTGCGTTCCTTTTTAATCCACCAGCCTAGTTCTCCGGCTCCTCCTGCAGAACTCCAACCCCCAACCTCAGGAAGGTAAAGTCGTGGATCGTGAACTTGAGTGATGTCAGTGAGCTTGAGAAATGCCATCGGGCTTCTCCCGGGCTTTCACACGTGGGAATCATCTCTGGGGAGTCTGCAGCCCATCTCTGATCTGTTTGTTTTGGATGCTAATCCCAGGACGCTGGCTGAGGTGTTAGTCAGACTGACCTTTCCCGTTTCTCTGAGTCAGTCATCTTAGATCACTAAGTCAGGCGCTAAGTGTTGAAAATTAAAATCAATGTGTGGGGCCCATCAGAGGTATCCAGGAAGGTGGGGACAAAGGGGTGAAAAGCGAAGGTGACACCTCGGTTTGGGTGGAAACAAGCAAACCAAAACCTATCTATCTGCTAGCAAATCCATCCTCATCCAAAAGGATCCTGCTTATTTGGCATAAGGCTCACATTACAAAGCATATTCCATGGACATGACCCCCTCTTGACACATATTACTTCAGAAAGGGCTGGCACATGTTGAAATCTCTCAAGGGTGCTTCTGTCCATCTCTAAACAACCAAATCTCCTGGTATTCAGGGAATTTTCTGTTTGTCTCCTGAGCCCTGGAGGTATGTCAAGCTGCAAGGGATATTCAAGAAGGGTCTTACTTCTCACCAGGCTGGGGTATTTAGGGCCCCCACCATTTCTGCCCCCGGCTTCCCTATGGTGCAAACAGATCTAATGGAATCACAGTGCTAGTAATGCCAGGTGTGGGTTTGGATTGGCTTTTTCAATCCAGCTCTTATCTCAGAGATCAAAGCCCCTAGTAATCCTGAGTCAATGCACCTTAAATATCTGGCAGTTCAGACAAGACAAGGTCCCATTTTTAATATGAGAAATCTGGCTCGTTCAGAAGCAGAGTGTTTAAAAGAAGGTACACAACTATTTACAGGAGCACAGAGGTCTCGTTCTTGGTCTAAGGAACTCCGGATTTAGGATTATTACCTGAAAGATACAGGAAGGTTGTATTGTGTTGACAAAAATGGGCTGTTAGGTTTAACGAAATGTCCTGACCATCTGCGTAAGCTTCATTGCATTAGAGTTTTCAGAACTCTCATATCTCCCCAGCCCACAATAAAACATTCTACTCCCACCCAACTGATTCCAGCATATAGTGCTTAAACATATCAAGCATAGCAGGTCCAATTCTTCCCAAGTATGTGTTGAGCATCAGTTACATGCCAGGCGTTTGCTTAAGTCAGATAATAAAAAAAATACTAAATCTGCTTGTGCAACAAACCATCATATCATAGTCTCCATTAAATGTTTCCAAATCTCAGCAACTTACTCTTCTTTTTTCTACAATCTTGTTTTCAAGAAGAGACAACTTGATTAGGAAAGGAAAGAAATTATCCCTATCTTCTCTGAGAATGCGCCTACGCACACATAGGCATGCACGCCCATATAAAATAATTATTCGCTCAGTAAGATTTTGCACATATATCCTGGATGTAAATACACTAGACCTGTCTAAATCTAAACTCCAAGTATGCACCATTCTTTTTAAGGCTCCACAAAAAAAAAAAAAAAAAAGCGAGACAGAGAGACAGAGAGAGAGAGAGACAGAGAGAGACAGAGAGAGAGACAGAGAGACACAGAGAGAGAGAGAGAGAAGGAAAACTCAACAAGTCAGATCCCTTTCTGCATTGTCAGGTAATTGTTAGCAGAAATCGCCTGTAATAACAAGCCATTTTAAAGGAATGCCAATTCAATTCTATCCTGCTTAAAGAAGACCCAGAGTCCTCCTTTGTTCTAACCTGGGCAGTTTTGAGAAAATAACAATACGTTCTTTCAGAAACTGTGGGGCATCTGAAAGGTAGGGCTCCTGCTCCCCCAGATAAGCGCTGGCAGGAGAGGTGACTGCTATGCAGTGGGAGGCTGGTGTTAGCTCCAGGGTCGTCAGAGGGAGCCAGGCGAGGTGAGGGGGCGGCAGGAAGAAAGTGTCTCGCTTTCAGAAACTTAAAAAGGATTTCCACTCCTGCTTGGTGTGGCCTGCACGGTGGCAGAACCACCAGCCTCCTCGGAAACGTCTCTTCACCCTCCCTGCTGATGGCATGTTTGCAGTCTGGGACTATTTCATGCCTCTGGTTCCTTCCAAGAGTCTGAGGTTTAGGGTTTGGGTGAGCTTGATGGTTAGTCTTCCCCCCCCCCTCCCCTTACCTTTTTATTCAGAGTTTCCAATACACAAAGTGCTTTATAACAGCCATGGAAACCTTCACGGCCATAGAATTAGAAAAGAGCTATGACCAGTGGCAGCCACGCGCGGGAAAGGCCTATGGGAGGGCCCGGTTATGTGGCACGGATGTGTGGCTTTCTCATTTGCTAATCTGGCCCCCAAAGTGGCGTTTCTTTGCACAGACCAGACTGACAAGGGCTTGGGCTAAGAAAGCAGCAGAGCCTGACATGACGGATTCAGGAATGCAGCTGCCCTTGAGCTGGTCAGTTTGGGAAGTTGTACAGCTCCCAGCCAGGCCTCTCTTAGACATTCGTGAAATGTTTGTGGAATGAATGTGTGCTGCTTTTTTAAAGGGCTCTGTGTCATTGTTAGGACGCACTGGATGCTTCCCAGAAGCAGGCGTCCCAGCGTTTGAATTTGTCATTGTTGTCTTCGCCCCTAGACTCCCTGGCTCCCCTGACAGGGAGCTGAGCTCAGGGAATGGCAATAAAATGTGCTGCGAAACAAGCTGACCTTGGTCCTTCTCTTGAAATCTTCTGTCCCCGTGCTGCCATATTCTCTGGAGATTGCCACCAGCAAATGCCTTTACCCCATTTTTCCATTTTTTTCACCAACCAGTTATACAGGAATAATTGCTAGAAACTAAGACTGAGCCCACCTGAGCTGTCATCTGGTTCTTCTGCGGAGAAAACAGCTCCCAAATGATGGGCAGGACACCCACAGGGCCTGGAAATCTGAGTTCCAGGCCTCGCAGCCATCTATCTGCCCCACCTTTCTGTCACCTTCCTCTTTCCTTACACCAGCACACAACCCTCTGTCCATGTGTTAAACAGGATGGAGTTTTCAACACCGGTCTTTGTTGTGCAAGGGAATGTGTTATCATTCAGACCAGGTTTGAACCAGAGGATTCTCATCTTGATTGCTCCAAAAAAAAAGAGAGAAAAGAAAAAATGCCTTTCCCCTACATGGTCCTTCAAACCGGGGGACCAATCAGGAGTCTGGACAGAGGGGGAGAATGGCTCTAAGAGCCCCGAAGGGAGGTGCAGATAACCCATGATGACATCATCGGGTCACGGTGTCAGTCACAGCTTATGCAAAATGCAAGACAACCACTGAGATTCAGAAATTCTCAGCAGCCCCTCTTCTCTCCCAATGCATTCTCTTCCATTGACAACCTTGTTTGGGGACTGTCATTCCCAAATGTGAATTAATATTGCCCCACAAAACACAGAGTCCAAAGGAAATAAGGCAAGGCCAAAAAGAAACAAGACCACGAGTAAATGGCTTCCCTCACTGGGAAATAAAGATGAGGATGACATAGCCCATTTGGTTTTCTTTATTAAATAAGTCTTTACATACTGAGCGGCAAGTATCCAAGAGTTGGTGGCTACTGTTTTCTTGTTTCACTGTTGTTGTTGCAAGTGTGGGTTTTTACTCCTTAACACATAGAGCTGTGAGAGTCTGGACAAGTGAATTAACCACTCTACCTTCCCCTCAGCTTTCTCATCCATTAAATGAGGAAAAGATTAAGAACTATCATGAAAGGTTTTCTGGGGGAGATACAGGGGATACACCCAGGAAAAGCCCCTTGCAGGTTGCCAAGCACATAGGAAGGTTTCGGCAAACATTTCTTCTTATGAATAAATATCCCAATAGAGCAGAAAAGAAAAAAGGACAGGGTGATAATGGAGGGCCCCACACTTCCAAAATGATAAGGACTTCTCTGGGTTTCAGGGGACAGTGATGTCCCATTTCTGCTTTGTAGAACAAAATGATTTTGAAAATCAGGACAGGCTGGATCAAGATGTAAATAAAGAGGCTGCCACATAACCCAGAGAAGGAAGAAATCTCAGCACCCAGGGGAGAAAAATCAGTGTTAGGAAACCAAGTCAAGCAAGGCACCACTCCCACAAACCCAGAGATGTTCTCACGGAAAGGAAATTAAAAGGAGGGAAGACAGGATAGATGTGCACGGTTCAAATCACACTTTGTTCTCTGCTCCTCTGAGACAAAGGCAGCCAAACCCTGATTAGGGGAGAAGGGAGGAGATAAGATCAGAGCCTCACTTCACAAAAGAGTGGAGCCCCAGTCTCCCCGTGTGACCCAAACAAGAGCTGGAGCCCAAGCGAGAACAATGTTGTGGAGGAGTATGGCTTGCTGGACGCACTGGCCTGCGTGCGTGTCTGGGGCCAGCTCTCCCAGGTCACAGCCGCCTGTGGAATTCTGTGTGTGCAGGGCCACGCGGGGGAGGCAGACGCAGCACCCCAGCTCGGCTCGGAGCCCCGGATCTGCCTCTCCCATGGACTATGTGGCCTTGAGCAAGCTGCACGCTATTCTCAGGGCTTCTGTGTCCGCACGTGCAAAGCAAAGAGTGATTTCTTCCCCTCACTGCTTCCTAGGGATGTCTAGGGAATAGAGTTGATGAGTGGATGTAAGGGCACTTCAAAAGCAGAAGCAGGAAACAGTGGTAAGGAATACTCATTAGCAGTGAAATTTTTGTTTTCATCAATAGGTGAGAAGGCACAAGAACAGATGAAGAAGTGTGCTTTAGAGTGATATTTGAAGGGGGGTAGTGAGAGTAAGATACGAACCTCCAGGATCCCTTTATGTGACTGAATGATTCTACAGTGTGTGAAGCCGGGGTTCGGTGGGAACCGTGTGGAGCCGTGACACGTCAGTCCAGGCAATCATTGCTTATGGGGGCAAAGGGACAGAGACCCCCGTGGAGGTGGAAGTGGACACAGTGCCTTGGACGGAGCAGGGAGTACACAGGCCCGAAACAGATTAGGCCGAACCAGAGATTGTCCTCCACAAGCTGGCACCCCACGCCTCCTCCATGGGGTGACTGCCCAGGGACTGGGAGACAGCGCCCATCCTTGACCCCTCACTGCATCACCCCACGTTCTGAGCCACAAGTGTCACCCAGGAGCAGCAAAAAGCTGGCCTTTTGATGTTTTATAAGCAAATGAATACCTGTTGAAATCGAGTCTGTCCACCCCGCCCCATCCACCAGCCAGTGCGATGGTCCCAGAAGCTAGTGTTTCTCTCCTGTTTCTCATTTCCCTCCACCTCCCTCTTCGTCTCTTAGTCCTCTTCCTTCTTCTTCCAAATATATAGCAGTTTGGAATTAGGGGCAGGGGTGCAGATGGCTGGGTTTTTTGTTGTTTTTTGGTGTTTTTTTTTTTTGTTTTTAAATGCCTCTGGCTGGAAAAGAGGTAGGGTGTCAGGTCCAAACTGTATTGCAAGAGTCCCCGAAGTCCCCAGACTCCACACATCCAGATACACGCACTTTCCTTCTCTCTTTCCCTTTAAATCCCCCCACCCCCACCCAGGAAGAGTTGGGGAGGGACTTGTGCTTCTGGGGCTCTTGGGGGGCCATCTGGGAGTGATTAGCCTACAGATTTCAGGTAGCTCCAGCCACACGTGCAGCCCACATGACACCCTAATTCCGTACCCACAGCTCTCCTTCTCCAAACAAACAGCAGCAGCCGTTTGCAGGGAAAAGAAAATGCCTTCCTTAGAGGAGCTGCAGAGGAAAGCCAGGGCATAACTGTCTCCTCTGCATGGACCCCCACCCGTCCCACCCACCCCGCCCACCATTCATTCAACAGCCAGCCACACTGTGGTTCATCCGTGAAAGGGCTGTGCCCTGTGCTTAGAAAAGCAAGCAAGAAAACCAGGAAGAAAAAAATATTTATTATCGTATATTTGGGTAGCAAGGTCTCGGGGTTTTTAAAGGTTCTAATATGTTAATAATGATTTCAGTTTGTGGTTTGATTATTTTCTCAAAACCTGTAAATCCAGGCCAGAAATGTCTAAAGATTGCAATCTGAAAGTTTTATATTCATCACTCCAAATATTCTCCAAAGGCATGTCTCTAATACCCTTTCTTATAGAAAAAAAAAAAAAAGTCAAAGGGTAGGACATTTAGAAGAGAGTTCCAGGACAAGGGCAGAATTCCTTGTAAGTGGCATAGGCAGCCATCAAAAGGACATATTCTGAGGGGAGTCACAAAGACAGCCCATCTAACTAGCGAAGGTATCCCACTGTGTGTCTGATAGCTGTAATCTACCATTAGGTATTCATTGCTTTGGCTAAGTTTTGTTCATTCATTCCTTCACTGAACATTTACTTAGCAGAGTCTATATGGCACATAGATTGGGGATACAAAGAGGATAACACTCTGTCCTTATCCTCAAGGAGATCAGTTTAGTGGTGAGCGTATATGCACAAAGGACAAATGACAACACAAAGAGGCCCGCACGAACAGAACACAGACACGGAAGCAAATGTCTATTCCTAGGGAGACCTCAAGTCTTCATAGAGGGGTTAGCACTTGAATTGGATCTCTATCCCCTAGTACAGTCTAACTTCCTCATAGACTAAGAATAGACTAAGCCTTAATAGTCATTTACTCCATAGTCTGAAGGAGTCTCCCATTCTTTTCAAAGAGAACATCTTTTTTCTTTTATGGGGGAAAGACACCCTTCCCTGACAAGGAAGGAGCAAATGAAGGCAAATCAATAGTTCTTTCCCCCCGCCAGGAAGCATTGCTGAGGCTTTTTCAGAATCAAAGGAGAATCTCATCTTTTCTTTGCACCCATGCTTAGGTCTCAAAGGCAACCTCCCTCCCACGTCCTGGCTTGCTCGAAGAAAAATCAAAGAGCCCCTGACAGCAGTGAAGTTAGGCTGGGGAAGAGGGGCGCTCAGTCAGACACCACCTTTCCTCCCAGTTGCTGAGGGAAACATCTCGACCTTTGAGACTATCTCCATTGTTCCACGAAAGTATATTTAGGGCGCTCTCAGACTCGATTGCACCCTCTGCCTTGTCAGCATAGTCCACTTGGCTGATGATACGAACCCAAGAGTTGCTGAAGCAGGTCTCAGGCCGAGCTGGGCCGAGGAAGGTGGGCCTAATGCCCCACCAATATCACCCCAAAGCCCTGCTTTGCTCAGACCTCAGTTCCTGCAGGAGGGTCAGAACCAAGAGAACCTCCAAATGCTAAGAATATAAAAAGCAATTAGTGACGTTGGCTTTAGGCAGAACCTAAAGGGGAAAGAGAAATCTTGGCACCCCACAAAACTCCACCTCCCTAGGCCGCTTCCGGAACCACAGTGTTCAGCCACTCAGCGTTTGGCCAATGCCACTACTCTCCTCCCCCAGAAGATTTCTTTGCTCCTGGAAAATCATCTGGAAACTGTCATCACCACTGTGCTGGTTGGCAGATGTCCCCCAAAGAGAGAGTGAAGCATACCACACACTACAAGGCATTCCTGGGCTCAGACCAAGAAAGGGCGGGGGTGGGGGAGGGAGATGGCGGCTCGGGCAAAGAGCAGCACAGCATCACCAGGTATAGAACAAGAGAGGGGACTCCCAGGGCCAAGGGTTGGGAAGGAACCCCACACTGGGCCGGGAGCTGCAGACCACTTCTCCCCGGCAACTCTGATGGAACTACGAGGATGGGAGGCAGCTCTGTGACCTCTGTTCTTTCAGAGCAAGAAAGGGACGATGCGTGGCAGAAACAGAGAGAGTCTCAGAACAGTGAGCCCAGAGGGCAAAGCAGGCTGTGGTTGACAAAGGCTGAATTCTGAGGGAAACCAGACATGGAGACAGTAGCAGCAGGGACCCAATCTTGTTCCCTTTGGATATTAGGCACATAGTAAGCCCTCATGTGATATTTGGTTGATGTTGAGCTAACTGGGAGAGAGATGACAAGTGACAGAATGACAAGGAATGATATAGGATGGAGAGGACAGACAGGATATCTCCTCTGTGTGCACTTCCTCTACCCAGAACTCCACTCCATCCTTCAGACCTATGGACCCCTCACACCAACTGACCCAGTTCCTGCACAGCCTCTGAAGTCCATGCCTGGACAGCAAGCACCTGGTCTGCTGTCCATGATACCTCAGTGCATTTAATACAGTAAAAGCTCAAAGGAAAGCTGGATGGGGGCTCCTTCAGGAGAGCCGGGAGCCAGGTATGTTGGGAGAAGTGGACCCTAGAGGAGTGGGGTGAATGCCTGGGTAGACAGTGTCTGAACCAAGGGCACCCACCCTGCTTCCCTTTCCGACTAGAGAGACACCTCAACCCTCAGTCAGACACCACCTTTTCTCCCAAGTACTGAGAGGTACACCTCCACCTTTGACATGTCTTCATTGCTCGAAGACAGTGACCATTTAAGGGCAAGGTGCCTCTGTTTAGGGCGCTCTCAGACGCTATCTGGTTTTTGAAGAATAATAAATTGCCTGATATTTGAATCTATAGTGACCCCACCTCTAAAGTATATGAGGAACTGCTTACTTGCCTCTGCTTTGCATGTGGATATTAAGTCAGATGAGACTAAAAAGACAGCCCTCCTTAGCCAACCGAAATTGACAGTCCTGTGGGCTTGAGGAGCACCCCAAGAGGAAGCAGGTTTCTGCCATCAGTCTATGCCTAGTCCAGGCTGGAGACCTGCCCTCACAGTTCAGCCAACCTGGACGTTGGGGGAGAAGCAGCTTCCAGTCCTATGGTTCGGTGTGAAAGAGAACAATCTGCCTGTTCCCCTTAGATGCAAATGCATTTTGTCCTAAAGTTAGTGGCAGGGACACTGTGAGACTTTTTGGGTCTTAATGACTTAACGGGGGGAGGGGGGGGACCCTGTCCCTCTCTCCTATACCAGGCTAAATTTCACACTCATCAATAAAATAATAAAATAAAATAAAAATGGTGGGGGTGGACAGATAAAAGGCCATTGAAGAGTCCACTTAATATTTTTTACATCCGGGAAGGGGTCTTGGGAGAAGATGTCATAGAGAGAAGGAAAGAAAAACCTGCTTTCTCAAAATCCCTGTTCTGCCTATTCCAAGCTGGGGGAGTACCAGAGACACTTCTCTTCAAACAAACCTGGGACAGAATCCGATACTAGTGCAGCCTGTCTTTCCTGCAAGCTTGCAGACAGCAACGTGCACCAAGAAATTAATTTGAAATAAACAGTGACGAGGCACGAAGCCTTATGGGCCCTGGGTTACTTGCGCCCCAACTTCCCGAAGCCCAAGGGCTGCTGAACCAGGTTTTCTGGTCGACGACCCCCTGCAGTTTTTGTGACATCACAGCTCCGAGAATCCTCCATGGCCAGAACCCCCAGCCTCAAGACTTTACTCTCGGAAAACTCCAAAGTTGGGGGCTGACCTCATGACCTTGGCCCTCCCGGAACCCTGGGGCAGAATGCACTGCCGCGGAGCTCCGACCAGTAGGCAGGAGACCCGGCTGCGCGCTTCTGCCACCCGCTCTGGGCTCAGCTGCTCCAGAGCGGAGCCCAAGCCGAAGCAGAAAGGACGCACGCAGGGCTTGGCCCCCGTAAATCTACAGGTTTGAGGAACCAGGGAGATGCGTTGTGCCCCGGGGACCTCCCGGGTGCTGCTGAGATAGAAAAGGTTTGCGAGAAAAGACAAAAGATACATCGTCTTCAATTCAGTTACCTTCGGAATTGTGTATTAATAGCTGTCTCCCTTTCCGTGCTTTGATAGAGACATTTTCCCGATTACTTAAGATCCGAAATAATCACCCACCCAATAGGACATCTTAGAGGCAGCAGCTGGTTAGAGACCCTTCAGGCTGAGATGAAGCCATCGCTATAGAGTCCACTGTCCACTCGGGAAACCATACAAAAGCCCTGAGCATCTCAGCTCTGTTCTGTCTGCTCCCTCCCTGGTGTGAACACCAGGTAATGAGAAGGGGACGCGGGGAGGGGGAGGTACAGGTGCGAATCCACGACGCGCAGGAAGGTCATGGGGCTGAAGCGAGCCCCCTGGCCGGGTGCAGCGGGGCTGGCGGCAAAGGAGGCATCGCTGCGCGGAGCGCTTCTTTTATTTGTATTTTTAAGTAAGCAAGGCGAAGGCACCTTCAGCTGAAAATGCCTGAAAGATTTTTAAAAGAGGAAAATTGGGGAAGGGGAAGAAGAAAAAACAAAACAAAAAACTTGGCCTAAGAAATTTCCCGCAGGCCGTTCTAGAGACGCGTTGAGGAATCCGCGTGACGCGCAGCTCCCTTGTATGTACCCTGACTAAAGATGGATATTTGGGGGAAAGGATTTAAATTTTTTTTTTAAAGAGCATACTTTCTTTGGAAGCATAGCCCTTTTGGGACTGGAACTCCCCACTCCCACCGGTCCTTTTCCCCTCCGATAGCCAACCGGTAGTCCCAGACAATCCCAGCTGTCCTGTCACTTGTGGCTCCGGGCCGCACCCCTGGGGAGCCCCGCTGGGTTACAGCCACCGCTGCCCCACAACCCTGCTGGGTCACCCGAGAGCCCACTGAAGGTTCACGCCTCTCTCACCGGACATCTCCTGTCCACGTCATCCCTCTCTCTCTCTCAAAATAGAAAAGGGAAGAAAACTGAAAAGCCCCCTCTTGGCCTGCAGTTTTATGGGGGCGCCCTGGATCGTACAGTCCTGGGTAACACATGACAGAGATTCTCCCTACGTAGGACTCCTGATTGGGGACAAATATACATGTAGGACTAGACCGTCACCTGTGTTTTCAAAACGTGTTTCTAGGTCTACAGGCCTGTGAGGGGACAGGCAAACCCTCGGGCAAAATGTCCAAAGGTCACATTTATTCACTGTTCAACAGATATTTATTGCACCTCTACGAAGCTACTGGCACTTTCCTTTTCCTTTTTTCTGCTGCTGTCCAGCTCAGCGTCTGTCCTAGACTCGGCTTACCTGCCGCTCCTTCCAGAGAAGTGGTGTCCGGTGTGAAAATCCACCGGCAAACATGCTCCACGCCCAGTGAAAAGTACCAATTACCGAGGAGCGGCCGGGAGCGCAGGGCGCGGGAACCTGAGGTCCCGCCCGGGGTTGGGGTCTTGTAAAAATAACTGAAGGGAACCGGGTCCCGGGGACTTGGCAGAAAAAAAGGGTCACCCCCGTCTCTGAGCACTTCTATAGAAAACGTTGCCCAGGGCTGAGATCTTTGGGAGACTCCGCAGCTGACTCCAACCAAATTCTTCTAGGACGTGCATCCCTGCTGAAATCGGACTTAGACACGGTCCCCACTTTTGCTTAGGAATTTTGGGGAGGGATGTTGTAGTCCTTAATTCCCCAGGTAAAGGGAACCCCATCCGCCACCCCTCCCACCCCCATCCCGAGTCGGAAACCCCCCTTGCACTGTGCATTAGCACGGCGTGTTTGCACCGCCCCCCCGAGCCCGAGAAACTCGCTCTGCGCCAACAACTCTGGGCTCCTGCCTCCGCGCCCGCGTAGACACGAAGGGAGATTGGCGGCTCTGGCTGGGGAAATTGAGCCCGGCGCCGGCCCCGGACGCCGAAAAAGAAGGAAGGAATCCCAGACCTCAGCTTCCCGAGGTCCCCCTTGGGATCTGCTCGCACCTCCGTGTCTCCGCTCCCGGCGGCAGACCTCGCGGCGCTGGCTCTGGAGCGGGGACCAAATACACGTAGCTGACGCGCGAAGTGCCGTTGGTGCCTGACCCTTTCCTTGACCAGCGCCCTTTCCCTCGCTCAGCCCCACCAGACTGGGGTTCCCGGCGCGTTTAGCTCTTGGCAGAAAGCTCCGGCTAAAACTGGGCCAACAGCCTCAGTTTCCCGATATGGAACTTCAACACTGGGAAAAGGTGCCTTTCCCTCTGGCTCTCTCTGACTCAGGTCCTCAGGTCGGGGACTGCTAGCGTCTTCCTGGGGCAGTGAAGAGAGGTCAGGGGCGACCCGGGAAAGTCACGCAGGAGTGAACTGAGCCCCTGAATGGGGACGGAGGAGTTGGCACCCAGGCCCCTGCAGAAATGCAGGACCGCCCCACTGGCTAACCCATGGTGCCCACGCGTCAGACTCGGCCTGGTCCTGACACGCCAAGCAGAGGGCAACGTTTGGCACCTAGGGGGTGACTGGGGGTTGGGGGGGAGGGTTCCTTCTTCTGGTCTCAGTCTCCACGTTCTGTGCAAAATACGTTCTTCGTGTCAGGCATCTAGAAGTCTCTTTTTTTTCCTGTCCGGCCCTCTATAGACACGGACCTCCCAGTTCTCCTAACCGGGATGCCCAGAGGTGCATCCGCACGACAGGGAATATCGTGTAGGAATTTCTGCAGAGATAAATCTCAGCAGCAAAGCAATTCTGATTGACTGAAACACACCACCATCATCAAAATGTTCCTGCAGTTTCTGTGAGGTAGACGTTTCTAGGCTTTTGGCGCCCCCTCTGGATACAGCTGAAAATTGCAGCCCATTTTTTCAAGTCAACTGTTTATCATAAAATTTCAAAGATACAATAATACAAAATGCTTGCATCAAACGAACAGAAAATATATAAAGCACCGTCGCTTATGGTTAAAAAAGCTATATATTACCTATATCCTATTACATAACTGTATTAAATATATTTACATATGTACGTATCTATCTTGACAAATATTTAGTGAAATATTCCAAAATATCTTAAACTCACAGTCGCCTTCACTGCCTTTATGCCAGTAAACATGGGAATTACAATAAAATGCAGGTAAATACAGACGCCCTGGTTAGAACTTCTGCCCCAAGTTCTGGCCTCTGAGTCTTCTCCTGGGTCAGGTGTCTGCAAATCACAGTTATACTCACAAATGTCCCCCCCAAGGACACAGATCAATCCATACTGCACGGGACTTTTTCTCCCCAAAAAACGATTAAGTTGGTCTTATACTTTCCGAGCATATTCACGCGACCACGACGACAAGACTATTGTATAGAGGTCTCTCAAACGTGTAAACAAACTATAAGGTACCAGAGACGTCCATTGTGAATTGCATTCGATTAGAAAGTAAATACTACTTAACAGGGTCGCAACTTACTACCTTCTGAAGAGTTCCGTTTCCTATAAGAAATGTCGACTTCTTCGGAAGAAAACTAGAGAAAATGAGATTTAAAAAAAAAAATCTTCAAGGAAAAATCTTTTAAATCTTGTTATTTGCAAGATTTGCAAATTAGAAACAAACAAGTCTCTGATATGATGCGGGCCGATTCGCAATAGCAATAATTTAAATCGGGGTGAACATTTTCGAGAGCCAGAAAGGGGGGAGTCGAAAATTAAGACTTTTCCATAGTTGTGAGTATATTTGTGATTCTGAAGACGTGTAACCCGCAGGCGACTAAGGGTTTTCTTCTTCCCCAGAACAGATACCCAACCAAACTCTAAGCATTCGTGTCAACACAAAGATTGTGCTCAAATCACACTTGAAATCATCAGACACCCTCCTCCCCTCCCCCAGAACTCCCAACTGTCTTCGAGTCACAAAAAGGATCGGACTGAAGTCTGGGCGACAGGCTCTCGCCCTTCCAGGTGTTTGTAGAGGAGGACGAGAGCAAGCCAGCAGCGCGACTCCGCCAAAGAGGGCTGTTTTGTCTGCGGCGGTGCCCATTTGTTTGGCCTTTTACAAAACGAATGATCGGCCCCAGCCTGGCGGCCCGGGACGGCCACATTCGCAACGTTCGATCTCTCAAAGCCAGAGCGGTTTGCAAACTCTTTCCAGGGGCAACTCTGCTGACGTTTTGACTCGGCCGAGAGGTGAAGAGCAGAACGTCAAAGCAGTGGCCCTGTCACTAAGGCGTGTCAGCGGTGTGGGAGATTGGGGGGCTGGAGAAGCACTTGTCCCAGTTCAAGGTCGGCGGGGCGCGGGATGGCTTCACGAGCGCGGGACAGTGATGCCGCCACAGCCGCCAGCCTTCGCCCGCACTTAGCTCTGGTTTTTCATTGATTCCCTTTGCAAGAGCGCAGCAGAATCCCGACCCGCCGCACCAGCCCCGGCGAACCAGAGCATGTTAATCTATTTATATGGATTATTACAGAGGAACAGCGGGCGTTGAGTCACCAAAACATTTGCTTCAAAAGACCATTTCTAAGCACTCTCGGAGGAGGCAGTCTCCGTACGGAGCGCGCGTAACCTGGGCTGCGCGTTAAGGAGCAACTGCTTTTCGAATACTGCAAACTCCAGCTAAGTCCCTGGTATCTCGGAGAAAGCAGTGAAAAGAAATGCTTGGAGGTGGGGGTAGATCCTAGTCTCGACACACACACACACACGCACGCACACGCACACGCACACGGAAAGATTCGCGTGGGGACGGCACCAAAATTCTGACATTACGAGAGTACGGCAAACTTACACACTTGGATGTCCCTGGTCCCCCGCCTTCCCCGAAGCACACCCCACCCCCCAGGCCGGCAGTGGGACCAGCGGCAGCGCTCCCCGCCCCGCCCCTCCCCTCCCCTCTTGCTCCTCCCCTCCCCTCCCGTCACCCAGCCCCGTGCCACAATCCTCCTCCCCCCCAAAATCGCATCCAATCAGATGCCTGCCAACCCCTGAAATGCCACGCTGTGATTGGCTGAAGGTCTCTAAGGTGAGGCGGAGTATTTATTAAAGAGCCGCTGGGCTGGGAGTCCGAGAGCAGAGAGCGGAGCTTGAAACTGACTGGGAACTTCCGTGGCTCAGCGACTTGCCAGTTTCACCCCAGGAACTTGTCTTTGCAGGAGAAGAAAAGGGGAACAAACGTCCCCGCTTTAGCTCTTTCTTCCCCTCCTCCTTCTCCTCTTCTTCCTCACCAATTCGCCTTCCCCCCACTTGGAGCGGGCAGCTGCGGGCTGGCCACCCCGTGCCTTCCCAAGTGCTCGCCACCACAGCCGGGTGAGGTGCCAGGCTCCCCGGGAGCCGCTCGCTCCGCGTCCGGGCAGCCGAGGGGAGAGGAGCCCGCGCCTCGAGTCCCCGAGCCGCAGCGGCTTCTCGCCTTTCCCGGCCACCCGCCCCCTGCCCTGGGCCCGCGTATGAATCTCCTGGACCCCTTCATGAAAATGACCGACGAGCAGGAGAAGGGCCTGTCCGGTGCCCCCAGCCCCACCATGTCCGAGGACTCGGCTGGTTCTCCCTGCCCTTCGGGATCCGGCTCTGACACGGAGAACACGCGGCCCCAGGAGAACACGTTCCCCAAGGGCGAGCCAGACCTGAAGAAGGAGAGCGAGGAGGACAAGTTCCCCGTGTGCATCCGCGAGGCCGTCAGCCAGGTGCTCAAGGGCTACGACTGGACGCTGGTGCCCATGCCGGTGCGCGTCAACGGCTCCAGCAAAAACAAGCCGCACGTCAAGCGGCCCATGAACGCCTTCATGGTGTGGGCACAGGCGGCGCGCAGGAAGCTGGCGGACCAGTACCCGCACCTGCACAACGCCGAGCTCAGCAAGACGCTCGGCAAGCTCTGGAGGTAGGGCGGCGCGGCGGGGTGGGCTCCGCGGGGCGTGGGGCGCTGGCCCGGACCTGCTCTCTGTGGCCGGCCTCCCTCCCGGTGGGGGGGAATTATGATCCTGAAACAGGCGGGGTGGGGCCGGAGGGGGTGGGGACGAGGTGTAACTTGGCTCAGAGTTTGACAAACTTGTTGGATTGTTCTAAGGAAGGGGGGGGGGATCTAGGTGGAGGGGAAGGGAGCTAGCCAGAGGATAGGAGACGACGTACAGGGTTCACGGTGGGAGGGGGCAGCCCCCTGACCTCCCGTTGATATGAAGTTCAACCCCAAGATGGGGGCTGGAGTGCGAGGTGAAGTTTGCCTCTCCCTCCCTGTAACTGTGCTCTCTGGCGCAGCCCTCCACCCGCGGAGGTGGGATGGAGGGTGGGGGAGAAACCGCGGCGAGAGGAGTCCCCACGGCTGGAAGGGGAGGGGAGGAGGCAGGCTGCTGGAAATAGGTGGGCGCAGTGTTGCGGAGGGGATGGGGGGAGCGTCAGGAGGCTATCCTAGCAGATTTAAGTAGTTTATAGAAAGTTTTTAAAGGCTGTTGGGGCGGGGGATAACTCCAGTAGCAAAGGCATTTAGAGTGGGAGCCGAGAAAGCTATTTTCAACTGTAGGGTTTCCAAAATAGAAGAGAAGGGGAGAGGGCGGGGCGCGGAGTAACCGCTCAGGTCCGACTAAAAGGACTGAGATTTCTTTTTTCATTTACTTTTTTTTTTTTTTTTTTTTTTTTTTTTAAGAAAAGTTATGAGCTGCGGCAGTGGCTGGAAAGTTGGGAGGAGGGAGGACGAAGGTTGTGTGCCAAGCCGCGGAGAGGTCGGGGTCACGTCCCCCTCCCACCGCCCTGACAGCTCTGAGAATTTCACAGACCCCCCTCCCCATTCTCTTTTTCTCTGTGTCCCCTCCCCCGCCCCCAGACTGCTGAACGAGAGCGAGAAGCGACCCTTCGTGGAGGAGGCGGAGCGGCTGCGCGTGCAGCACAAGAAGGACCACCCGGATTACAAGTACCAGCCCCGGCGAAGGAAGTCGGTGAAGAACGGACAGACGGAGGCGGAGGAGGCCACGGAGCAGACGCACATCTCCCCCAACGCCATCTTCAAGGCGCTGCAGGCCGACTCGCCGCACTCCTCCTCCGGCATGAGTGAGGTGCACTCCCCAGGCGAGCAGTCGGGTGAGTCCCCCCCACGACTCCCCAGCCTAGCCATCCGAGGCCCCGCCTGGCACACCCCCAGACCTCCACCTAGTAGGCTCTGCTTAGGGACTTTGCGCTCCCCGGGGAGGGAAACACCACTTAATCGCCCTCCCCTCCCTGCCCTGGGCCCCACGAAGCCCCTAAATGCGCGCGCGCGCGCGCGCGTGTACACACACACACACACACACACACACACACACACACACACACACACACACACCGTAACCCCTACCTCCTAGCAGATCAATTTTTATTGTGCGCTATAACGCCTTTACAGCTTTACAGGACGTCTCCGTTCTTCGCTTTGCTCCACCACCCCAAAAGCACACATGGGGCTCTTCTACAAGTAGCAGTTTGGTCTTCCGGACCCTCCTGGCCTCAGACCCTCCTCTAACAAAGGAGCCTGCCCAGTGTGTACTGGCGGGTTAATCATTCAGGGTCTCCTCTACAGTGCAGCGTGCCATCCGCGCGGATGCGGGCCTTGTGACACTTTAGCAGGGAGGGAAGGTGGGGTTTCCTAAAACTAGATTAGAGCCTGTGCACAGCCCCTGTTGATTTTCCTTCGCTTCTTTGGCTTTTATTACCTGCAGGGCAATCCCAGGGCCCACCGACGCCACCCACCACCCCCAAAACCGATGTGCAGCCGGGTAAGGCTGACCTGAAGCGAGAGGGGCGCCCCCTGCCGGAGGGGGGCAGACAACCCCCCATAGACTTCCGCGACGTGGATATCGGCGAGCTGAGCAGCGACGTCATCTCCAACATCGAGACCTTCGATGTCAACGAATTTGACCAGTACCTGCCTCCCAATGGCCACCCGGGGGTGCCGGCCACGCACGGCCAGGTCACCTACACTGGCAGCTACGGCATCAGCAGCACAGCGGCCACCCCGGCGGGTGCGGGCCACGTGTGGATGTCCAAGCAGCAGGCGCCGCCGCCGCCGCCCCCGCAGCAGCCCCCGCAGGCCCCGCAGGCCCCGCAGGCGCCCCCGCAGCAGCAGCAGGCGCCCCCGCAGCCGCAGCCCGCGCCCCCGCAGCAGCAGCAGGCGCACACGCTGACCACGCTGAGCAGCGAGCCGGGCCAGTCCCAGCGAACGCACATCAAGACGGAGCAGCTGAGTCCCAGCCACTACAGTGAGCAGCAGCAGCACTCCCCGCAGCAGATCGCTTACAGCCCCTTCAACCTCCCGCACTACAGCCCCTCCTACCCGCCCATCACCCGCTCGCAGTACGACTACACAGACCACCAGAACTCCGGCTCCTACTACAGCCACGCGGCCGGCCAGGGCTCCGGCCTCTACTCCACCTTCACCTACATGAACCCGGCGCAGCGGCCCATGTACACCCCCATCGCCGACACCTCCGGGGTCCCTTCCATCCCGCAGACCCACAGCCCCCAGCACTGGGAACAGCCCGTGTACACACAGCTCACCAGACCTTGAGGAGATCTTACACAGAGGGTGATGATTGGCGTGATGATCATAAAAATTAACCGAAGAAAGAAATAACCAGAACTTCCTTTGGCAATTTTTTTTTTCTTATTCCTTCAAGACATTTAAGCTAAAGGCAACTCATACCCAGATTCCAAGACAGAAACTTTAGCTACCCAAACGCATTACCACGGCGTTGCGAATCAGTGGCCAGGCCACTCTTGGCTAGATGGACCAGCGGAATCGACAAGAAACTGAGCTTGAAAACCTTCGAAGCAAGCGTGGAGGATGATGGGAGAATCGTGTGACCAATTTGCTCAATCTCTCTGCCTGTTTGGACTTTGTAATTATTTTTTAGCAGTAATTAAAGAAAAAAGTCCTCTGTGAGGAGTATTCTCTATTTTAAATATTTTTAGTATGTACTGTGTATGATTCATTACCATTTTGAGGGGATTTATACATATTTTTAGATAAAAAATTAAATGCTCTTATTTTTCCAACAGCTAAACTACTTAGTTGAACAATGTGCCCTAGCTTTTCTTGCGACCAGAGTATTTTTGTACAGATTTGCTTTCTCTTACAAAAAAAAAAAAAATGTGTGTGTTGTATTAACATAGAAAAAACACAAATTTGTGTTATGTGATCAGTTTGGGGAGTTAGCTTTGCTTAATGCCTCAGGCTTTCTGATTCAAAGAGGAGCTGCCTTAGGAAAATAAAGGCCTTATTTTGCAAATATGGAAGTACACGTTAGTCTAGAGAAGCATTTGGTAAGCTTTATCATATATATTTTTTTTAAAACGAGAAAAACACCTTGAGCCTTAAAACCATGCTGCTGAAAAATACTCGCGCTCTTTTAGTGCATTTCCTCCTGTATTTGCTTGTTCATTGCAGTCGTAAGAAAGAAGAAGCAAAAGTCAAGCAAAGGAGACGAAATCTGTTTTGGGGATGTTTCAGCAGCCAGTTAAGTGCCCCAGCACACTGCCCCCTGGTTGCCTGCCCTGCCCCATGTGGAACACAGATGCTAGAATCCTCTCACTTACACTGTCACCTGTGCCTCTCTGAACACCAGCGGTTAACCTTCAAGACATTCCACGTGCTAAAATTATTTATTTTGTAAGGAGAGGTTTTAATTAAAAAAAAAAAAAAAAACTTCCTTTTTTTTTTTTTGTTTTTAAAATTTACCTTCTTTAAAATAGGTTGTTGGAGCCTTCCTCAAAGGGTATGGTCATCTGTTGTTAAATTATGTTCTTAACTGTAACCAGTTTTTTTTTTTATTTATCTCTTTAATCTTTTTTATTATTAAAAGCAAGTTTCTTTGGATTCCTTGTCCTAGATTTGTATAAATGCCTTTTTGTCCGTCTTTTTTTTTTCTTTGTTTTTGTTGAAAACAAACTGGAAACTTGTTTCTCTTTTTGTACAAATGAGAGGTTGCAAATGTAGTGTATCACTGAGTCATTTGCAGTGTTTTCTGCCACAGATCTTTGGGCTGCCTAAGTGTGTGTGTGTGTGTGTGCGTGTGTGTGTAGTGATACAAAACAATGCAAGCGTGTATATTCCCCTGCATGTTCTCTTGGAGAGAGGGAGGAAAGGGGGAGGGGTTCGGCCCACTGACAGACCTTAATTCTTAATTACATCTGTGGCTGGAGAGTTTGAGGATTGCTTTTTAAAAAAGACAGCAAACTTTTTTTTTTTTTATTTAAAAAAAGATATATTAACAGTTTAGAAGTCAGTAGAATAAAATCTTAAAGCACTCTTATAATATGGCATCTTTCAATTTCTGTATAAAAGCAGATCTTTTAAAAAGTATTTCTGTAACTTAAAAAACCTGGCATTTAAATCATATTTTGTCTTTAGGTAAGGTTTGGTTTGTGTTTGTGTTTTGTTTGTTTCCTTGTTTCCCCCCAGACCTTTTGTTCTCTCTGTGAAACTTTCCTTTTTTTTTTCTTTCTTTTTTTGTATATTATTGTTTACAATAAATATACATTGCATTAAAAAGAAAACTGCCCTATGTACTTATTCATCCTGTTCTCTTGTCAAAAGGATGATTTGAAGAATTTGGGCCCAAAAGAAGTTGTTCCATGCCGATCACTGTGTTATTTTTGTTTTTTATGTGCACTTTTGGCAATCCTAAAATCAGCACTGAAGAGAAGACTGAGTCCTCAAAACTCCACGCAGAAAAATCTTGACAAGTGCCACCCCAGTAGGTCACAAAGAGAATTACATGTCAGTAGTGGTCTGCTCAGGCAAAATGTTTGTTGTGGTTTTAACAACCTCATGCTTCAGGGCAAAAGTTGTTCCCTTGTAGAAGTCAGGAGGGAATATTAGACCTGAAATCACTAGCTTGTCAGAAGACAGAATGCCAGAGGGGTTGACTTCAATAGAGCTTGTCTGCATTCAATAGAGCAAACTTTCTGTTACCCAATAATGGGCTGTCCATTTAAAAGGCAAAGGAAACCAAAGTAAAACAGTGTCCGAAGGGGACCAGAGTGACGTCTGTTCTATTAACCCATTAAATAATTCAGAGTTTATCTGCAGGGATCACGGAATGAGATTATTTTTCTGTTCTCTCCAGTTTAACTCACTCTGAGAAGACGCAAAGCTATCGTAGAAGTAATAAGACCTAATCCTGTTTTCCTTGGCCCCAGTTAGATGGGAGTTTCCAGGATCAGAGAACCGTTCAGGTCATTTTTCATTAAACAGATGAAATCACTCCTTCCCTCCCACCCCTACACAGAGACACCCCACCCCCACTCCAGCTGATTGGGGACGTGTCTCCAAGGGGGCTGGTCTCCTTCCTCACCTCTGGCTGGTTTTACTGTTGGGCCTGCATCTTTGAGTCTGAACCAGCATCCAAACTCTCTGGTATTACCTCACATTGTCTGTTTTTGCTTATTAGATTAGTTATCAATTCAAGGCAACATTAGTACTGGGCTTCCTTGGCAAATTCCTTCAACAAACATGGATTGAGGGCCTGTGATGGGCTGAGTGCTGCACAAATACCTCCCTGCCCCCCACCCCCACCCTAGGCGTCAGATTCTGTTGCTTGCTGGTGCCATAAACATCCCATTTGCTTAAGCCCAGAGTCTATCTTCCATTCTTACAAAATCTCTTTATTTTTTTCTCCCTTACCAACTTGCAGAGTCATTTTCAACAGTCTCTGTGATGTTGAACTCTTCTCTGCCTTTATTCGCCCAAATCCCTTTGTCCATTAAAATCAATACACACCATTCCATCCTGACCACCCCTTTCCCAACAAATCTATAATGTTTGCTAGATAATTCTCTCTACTCCTAGAAGTGTCCTCTTTTCCTCAGTATGTGACCTTTGGCAGACCTTCTTAAAGCCAGAATATCCTGTTAAGACATAAACTTGCTAGGTGACCTAGAGCAAGCTGCTTCCTTCCCTGGGCCTCAGTTTCCCCTTCTGTTAAGAATGTTGATAATTCCTCCCTCATCTCATGTATTGTTATTAGGACAGTTTTTAGCATGGAGCAGTCTGAGAATTGACTGGCTCTGAATCTCCTGGTCTATACAGGATTCCTACTGCTTTGGAAGAAAGGCAAATGTTTAGGGTTTTCACAAGCTCTCCAAAGGATTCTGATATGCAGGAAAAATACAAGCCACACCAGAGTGCAGAGAGAGCATCTCTGAATCCGCTCACCATCATCAACCATATCTAGTCCAAGACCGATATCACCAGATTATAAAATATCTTAGAGGAAATTTTAGTCTAAATCCAGAAATGCAGAGCTTATCACCCTGACAACAAGGCATTTATTAGAAGCCTAGGAAACAGTCCTCCAGACCAGAAGAGGCTTGTATTTAGATCCAAGGTTATTTGTTTATTTGCACTATTTTTTTTTTCTATTTTAACAAAAAGGGAATTTTTAACCACAGGGAATAAACAAAAGGGAATTTAAAACTCAGAGCCAGTCTTTTGGGCTATTACTAAAATGGCCCCTTTGGATTAGTTTGAGTGTGTGTTTGACTTTCCCACCTCAACTCCATCCTATCCTTTCTCTTCCCCTGATTTCCAAAATCCAGATTTTTGAGGCATCAGTGTGACACTTTTTAACTTAAATTAATTGATGACCATTACTATAGTCAGAGATGGACTTACTATGACAGTAAAGAAACTAAAGCTTCAGGACTCGTCACTTGCACAGACTCCTATTAAGGCCCTATAATTAATCTTGTACTTTTTAATTTTAAATTTAAGCTCTTTTTCTTGAAGACCCCCCCCGCCCCGAAAATGTTATTCAGACATAAGACAAGATGACATACTGCCATTTGCGACAACATGGATGGATCTTGAGATTATCATGTGAAGCAAAATAAGCCAGACAGAAAAAGTCAAGAACCATATGATTCCATTCATATGTGGGATATAAAACTGAAAGCAACAAACAAACAAGACAAACAAATAAAAACTCATAGACACAACAACAGTTTAGTGGTTGCCAGAGGGTAAGTGGGAAATAAGGGAGGTAGAGAATGGTAAAGGGTGTCAAAAAAATTAATTAAAAAAAGACACAATAGAAAAAAAAATAAAAGCAATTACTTATGTAAAAAAATTAAAAACTGATAAGCGTCAGGTCCCACAACACCTGGGTCCATTGGACAGCAAACCATATGACATCAGAGGCTATAAGCAAGATGCTTTTCTTTCTCTTCTCAACAGTGCCTGGCACTTAGTAGGTGCTTTGTAAATATAACCTTTCATCATGTCTGTGGACCCAAGCAATGTCTCAGAATCCATTATTAGGAATCTCTACCACAGCTTTCTACCACTTGAGCTTACACAATTTTCTTATCCCTCTGAGACGCAAATGATTTTCATTTCTCAAAAGATATTATCTCACGGGTATAATAGAGGTTCAATGAAAGAAAAACCACAAGAAATGTTAATTACCTTTCCTCCCTCATTTCTTCCCTGCCCCTTCCTACTCATTTCTTTTTTCCTTTCTTAGGCCACCTCTCCCCTGCATTTTCTTAGGGGCCCCCATGGATGCTAACAGCTGGAAAAAAAGTTTGCTGAACCCTAACTGGGCTATTTCTTTTCTATCATTCACAAGTTAGCACTCTTTTACTCCTGATAGCTGAAGAACAATTATTTTGAGAACAAGTACAACAAGGGGCAATATCAGATTTGCGTTCATTCAAAACAACCAGGCAAAATTCAGGTAATAAGTACAGTACCTCGAAGCTACTGCTAGACATATCCCTTGAAATTTCAGGATTTTATATTGAACTTAGTCCAGTTTCCATGATTTCAGGTGGCCACATTCCACCGTAGGAAGATTCCTACTCCTCATTCTCATAAACATTTGTGGAACATCTCTTGTAGGTCAGGATTCAGCAGTGAACAAGACAGACGTAGCCCCTGCCCTCATGGGGCTTACATTTTAGGGTAGAGAAGGCAGAAGAAAACAAATAGTCTTCCCTCATGCTTTCTTGTTCACGTGCTATAAAAACAACAACAAAAAAAGACAACTGATTAGGGCCAGTTTGCAGGCTGTTGAAGCCATCCAGGTGAGAGATGACGGCGTCATAGTCTAGGATGGCAATGGGACGGGGTAGTTGACGGGTTAGGGACTGGTTTTGGCGAGAATTTCCTGCACTCTTTTGTTCTCTCCTAATCTCCATCCATTTTTCAGTGATCTGAAATTTATTCTGACCCAGTTTACATGTAAGTAACCCACTCTGTTTTCACCTTAGCCATTCCCTCTTGCCCATGACAATAACCCTCTATCAGTCCCTCTACCTCTTGATGAAACACGGATTCATGTAACTCACAATCCCCTTGTTTACCAGAGACCTCAAGAGAAGGATCCAGTCCCTAGTATCCAAGAGGGCCTCTCTCTTTTTTTCGGGGGGGGGGGGGGATTTTCGTAAGAGTTTATTTGAACCAAGCTGATGACCTAGGCCAGGGAATAAGATCTGAGATGCTCCTCCAAGAGGGTCTCTTAATCTCCAGAGATTTAGTTAATGCCCTGCAGGTTTATGGAATCAGAAATTTGGGATCAGAAATTTGGAAGTTATGATAGGAGGTCGTTATTTTGTGCTCTCATTGCAAAACTCCTTTCTACAACATCTCAGCTGTTGTGTCTCCTCAGTTCTTCTAGAATGCTTACGTGGATTGAGAACTCACTTCTCCTATCATGGAGAACTAACTGCAGAAAAATCATATCTCAGCAGTTTCCTTGAGCCAATGGTGCAAGGTGACCCACTGCTACACCAATATGATGTGAGTCTCGTCTTTGTTCCAAATGACAGCTCTTCAACTATTTGTACAGTGTTCAAGTTTTCTTTTAGTATTTTCCCCGTGCTATGCACTCCAATATATTTTACACCCGATATTGTTCCCAAACCCTTCCGTAACTTGTCATTCTTTTTTGAATGCACTTCACTTACTAGCATTCCCCTCAAATCAGCATGCCCAGAATTATTTCCAGGACACCAATTTTGGTTTGACTAATATGGAATACAAATAAATTCAACTCTTTTGTAACCAGAAGTTGTAGTACTTCTGTTAATTAAAATTAAAATTGTGTTCATTATTGGAGTAGCCAAATCACCAGGTTATGTGATGGTGAGAGATTTCTCACTTATAGTGTAATTGTGCAATTGATTTTGTGAACTTAATTACCAAGTTTTACATTTACCTCTGTCTTGACTGGAGCGTGACATATACAGGCTCAATGGAAGGAAAGAGAGGAAAAGGGATTTACATCATCGAGCCTTTACATTGCCAGGTACTGTGACAGATGTTTTATATACATGATCTCATTTAATCCATTTAATAACCCATAGAGACAGGTGTTATTATTACAGTTTTATTAAGAAGGAAACCAAGGCTCAGAGAGATTAAGCAATTAACCGAGAGTCACATAAACTAGTACCTGGCATAGACAACCACCACTGACTGCCCAACCCCACTATCTGTCACCCCCACGCCCCAACCCAAGTCCTGTTTCCCAAAGAGAATATGAAATAGAATTCATAATGGGAAAAGGAGAATAAATTCTTATGCTGCAAATTTTGTTACAGGGAATCCTTTTAAAGCAAAATATGACCATATGACCTCCCTGACCTTATTCAAAACCTATCCACTTGGAATAAAACCCATCTTCTTTACAAAGGATGCTGTGCCCTACTCCAGGGGTTTGCAAACCACAGCCCATAGATCATATCCTGCCCGTCACCTATTGTTACAAATAAATGTTTATCAGAACACAGTCATGCTCATTAACTTACATATATCACATATGCTGCTTTCCTGCTATGTTAGCAGAATGCAGTCATTGGAACAGAGATCATGGCCTGCAAAGCGTGAAATATTTACTAGCTGGCCTTTTCCGAAAAGTCTTGCTGCCATCTCCCCACACAATCTAGCCCTAGCCTACTTCTGTGACCTTCTCTCTTGCCCTTATCTGCCTTATTCTCTGTGCCCCCCCCCAACTTCTTTTTCATTCTCAAATCTCTCAAGCTCTTTGCCATTTAAGAGCCTTTGTACTTGCTACTTCCCTGACCGAAAGCACCTTTTCATCAGAATTTTCCCTGTCTCCCTTCTATCTTTCAGATCTCAGCTCAAATGTCATCTCTTCCTTGGGATCGCCCTTACTTGACCATCCTAGATTGAGTGGTCCATACTGCCATAATCCAAGTCATTCTCCCACTATCCTGTCTGCTTGTGCAACCACGTCACTTCCTGAAATTATCTTTAGTCATTTGCAGGTTTGTTTCCTCTGACTAAGGCTTTGAACTTGGTCTTATTCCCAATTTATCTCCAGGACCTAGAAAAGTGTTCAACACATAACAGGAGCGTCAATAACTATTGGTGAGTTGATTGATATATTAAGCGGTTTTTACTCCCCCAGATCCTCAGGTGGGAACTGAGTATGAGGGGTTCAGAGGCAAAAAGTTATCAATTACCCTGTAGTTAAATAATCAATTAAGTGAATATTTTGATGAGTATTCCCTATTTCAGGGCAGGACTCCAAAACTAATAAGATAAGGAGCTCACAAGAAAAAGGATGGAAGTCAAGTAATTAAACCAACAATAGTGTTCAGTTAGAGGTGTGCAGAGAATGCTATAAAAATACAGAAGATGGAAGGCAGAGAAAGCGGGCTGGAGAAAGGGGCAGTTGGCTCACTGAGGCACAGAGAAGGGACTATGCAAGACCATGGGATATGAAAGAGGTTCACAGTTTGAGGCAAATACAAGTTGGTTGGGTGTGACTAGGCGTGGATATGGGTAGGTAAATGGCAGAGAATTCATTGAGAGATAAGCAGAGGTGGAATCATCGGGAACTTTAGAAAGATTTTAACAACAGAAATGACAAGAGCAGCTGTGTGCTAAAATGAAGGCATTACTCCCCCTTCACCAATCCAGATGTTTTACTTTGTTGGGAGAACACGGAAGAGTCTCTTCTGTAGTCCACTGCAGAAGAGATTAAAGCCGGAGCAGAGGACAGGGCAGTGGCAATATAGGGGAGAAAAGGGGGTGCTCATGAGATTCTAGGAGGACAAGTGGCAAAATTTGAGAAGTGGTGGGATGTAGATCAAGAAAGAAGAAGGAATTAAGGATGACCTCTGCGCTCTGTCCTTGGTGAGAAGGTGACAGGTGGTGCCATTGAACCAATTGTGGCATGTGGGGAAGTAGTTGAAACTGCTTCTTGGGCACTTGAACGTGCGTGTGGATGAACCTACAGTAGAAAATAAGCATAATGTGTAGATTGTGATCAAATGCAACTTTATTTTGCCTTTACTGTCTCTTTAGACTTTATTCAGGAGCTGGGATCTTCCCTTGGCCCTAAGTGATCACTGGGGGTGGGGCTGAAACTTGGGGGATTGAGAACATGGCCCTTCCCAGCATTCTCAGAAAATAAAATGTCCTCTGGTTATGGAATTATCACATTTTTAAAAACTCATTGAAATGCCCCATCCTAAGTAATAACTAAACTGGCTTCATGTTAAGTCTTTGCTCTTTAACTCATGATGGCTTTCTGGTGGAAACCTGTAGTGGGGAAGAGGGTTTCTCTGCATGGTCCCGCTGCCCCCATTCCCACTAGCTCGCTGCTGCTGTTTCCTGTCTGCCCAACAGAGTCGAAGGGGATAGGACACGCAAGGACGGAGAGGAGGAGAAAGTGAAAAGGACACTTATCTAGATGGCGTCTCACTGTTGGATCCTAGTAGATGGTTGACGCCGGGATCCCTGGGGGGCCAGGCACCTGATTGGAGCTGCCTGTTCTCCCCTGGGGCACTTTCAGGACTCCCCATTTGTGCAGCTGTATCGATTCAGGCAGATACAGTCCTCCTCAGACTGCTCAGTTTCAACTCCTATCGCACTGGTGAGCATGCTCAGAACACCTCCAGCCTCTTCCTGTGAGGTCTCCTTGCCCCGGCAGGTGACTGCCAAGCAGGACCTGACATGATCCCAGACTTGCTCTCTCTCCCAGGGAACCACATTGGGTTAGTGGAAAAACATCGCTTACCTAAGGGAAGTCACCGCTCACACAAGTTACCTGGACTCTTGAGACAGGCACCAGTTCTCCGTGTTTCTTGACTCATTCCAAAGCTGTGTGAACAACCGCTTTTAAAGTGCCATGGGCTGAACTTGGGGTTAGTGGATAACACCACCAGGCCTCCCCAGTGAAGAGAGGGTGGGAACTGTTATGTGGCAACAGCTCTCCAAAAATCATCCTTCATCGATTGCCTTTCTTATTTCTGACTCTGCCCCCCTCCTTTGTTTTATTGAGGTGAAAATTGCGTTTGTTTTTTTTAAAAAAACCTTACCTACATTGAAATGCATAGATCTTAAGTGTATAACTCTATTAATTTTGGTAAATGTGTATATCTGAGCAACCACCACCCCTATGAATGTAGAGAACATAACCATCATCCCAGAAAGTTTCCTCATTCGCTTTTTCGGTCAATCCCCATCTCCCACAAGACAACCACTGGTCCGATTTCTATCACTGCACATTAGATTTGCCTGTTCTTGAACTTCATGTAAATGAAATTAGACAGTCTGTACCCATTTCTATCTGGCTTCTTTTGCTCAACGTAATTTGCGTAAAAGCATCAGTGCTCCAGGTATCAGTAATTTGTTCTTTTCTCTCCTTGAGTAGTATTCCCTCGTATAAAGATACAACAACGTGTTTATCCATTTCCTGCGATGGACGTTTGGATTTTTTCTAATTTGGAACTATTGTGAATAAAGCTGATATAAATCTCTCTTGGGAAAATACCTAGAAATGTTATTGCTGGGTCACAGAATAGATAAATGCTCAACCTTGTAAGAAACTTCCAAGCCATTTTCCAAAGTACATAAATCATGTCACACCCCCACAAAGCCATGTAGGAGAGCCCCAGTTTCTCTGCATCAATACCAACATTTGTTGTCAGGTTTTAAAAATTTGACACCTATTTTTGTGGGTGTGAAATGGTATCTCACGCTTTTACTTTGCATTTCCAATGACCCCTTTTCCTCAATGTAATTCTCTTGCACATTGTTTTGCATTACAGAATTAATGCGACATCAGATCTGACGACCCCCTACACTCTTCTGGAACCCAGATGTTTATTTCCTTTCTTTGGATGGGAAGAGTTTGGATATCCATTTTTCTTATGACTTTTCATTTTTGCAGCTGTCTCTGCACTGTATAAATCCAGCTAGACCCATATAGGGCGTGCCAAGCACGGTGAGGGAGCCAACAGTACTTGTCCCCCAGGTCCAGCTGGAGACAAAGAGAACTGGGAATCCAAGAGTGTCTAATATGAGACTCTCAGCTCCCTGACAGGCAGCTTGGGAGGTGGAAGAAGGCAGGATAATGGAGGGAAATGTTAAAAGCCCAAATAAACATCGGAACTTCTAGGTGGTGCTTATTCAAATTACCCTAAATTATCTGACCTGTGGAGAGCTGACCCACATTTATCTGACCCACATGCAGATAAAGGGCTTTGTAGAAAGATGACATTGGTGGAGCTTTTGCATTTACAGCTTAAAGCCCCTTAAAAGGGTAATATTTACTCCTCCTCTGAGTATCCTTCATCTCTGTAAGTTCAGAAAAAAAGAGCACTTCTCTTGTAGGGTTCCCCAAAACAGAGATAGAGGAAGGAGTCTGGAGACGTATTTCCCCTTACGTTTGAGGCCCCTGCATCCCAGAACGATCATGCACTAACCCCCGGCTCCCCAGTCAACAGCTCTGACTCTCTCCAGAGCCAATTTTGAAAGTCCCTGAAATTTCTGAAGCCTTCACTGAACATGAGCACACATCTGACCTCTGAGTTGATTTCATCACCCAGCTGGCCCCTGTCTGAACCCCTGCCTCCATGGAGAATTCTTGAAATCCATCCTATCCTCCACCTGCAGCTGTTTTCCGGGATTTGAAAAATAATAACAATAATAATAATAATAATAATAAGGCACTTTTAAGTCTCCTCTCTGCCCCTGCTCCTGATTCCTTATCCTCACCAAGACTCTTCTGTGTCCAGTTTTCATCGGTGTTTTCTGGTCATTTCGATTCAGCCCTAACGCAAATGCTTAACTGTTGAAACCAAGCCTACTCCACATGCCAGACAACAAAATGAAGATGGCAGGAAAGTAACTTGAGCCAACAGAGTATCAGAAATCAGCCATGAGTAAGAGCCGATCAATGGACATGAGGCCAAATGAAATTCAGCTGTCCAGCTAGAGGCCAGCACCCATAGCTATTAATCAAAAACGGTCCCGCCGGGCATAGACTGTGGAAAGAACTGTCTTGCTCTGGTGTATTCAGACATATTGCTCAAGAGGTCATAACCATCAGGACAACAAATGTTTCTTCCTCGTCTGCCAGCTGACAGGCTCCATGCTGGAAGCTAATGGTACAGAGGGACCCCACACCTAGTAGGGAAAGACCCCCATTAAAGAAGTCATTTTAATAAATTATGGCGAACTATGTTCCTGGATTAAATATCGTCAAGGGAGTTGTGTGAATCAAGAGTTGATAGTCAGGAGTTCCCTAGCTTCTAAAATTCATCGTCTGAACGTGTATGGCTTTTTAAAGACCACACGAAAAGTGAAAGATTACTTAATAAACAAATAAATTGATTCACTGCAAAAAAAGAATCAATAGCCCGATTTGTATAGCCATCTTCCACTTGACTAGCATTTAGATTGCTCTACGCCGCCAGGTTGCACGTTATTACAACTTCAGTGATTTAACTGAAACTATAATTGCCACTTATCATCGATGGGGGGGAGTTTGACAAAGTCTTCTTTCCCAGAAACGCTTGTCTGTGCTGATGTGCTATTGACACCCTTGCCCCCAGGGGCCACATTTCACTCTTGATTTCTCAGAGCTCCCCGACTCAAAAGTCCCTGGGGAGGACGAGTCCCACAGTTTTTGAAAGGGAGCCAAGGACTACATGTCTTTTCTGACTATTCAGTGTATCACCCTGGTCCAGAGGCGATAAAAATGATGCCGTGTGCTGACCTGCTGTTGGCTGTACCTGCCAAGACCCCAGCACCGACCAGGATTCAACCAAGTTGGTGGAATTTATATGAGATGGAGGAAAGAACGACGGCACAGACAGTTAACTACCAGCAGCAGGGAGGGGGCTTACTTGCAAGTCTTCTTCTCTGCTGTATTAAAAGATAATCCAATCTCCATTTTACAGTCTGGCTCGGTGAGGGACGAGGCGGGGGAGGGGCGAAGGGCAGCTCTGCTGACCGGGGAGTGGGCAACATCCATGCTGAGCACACTATTTGGTGACACTCAACCCGCCTAGGAGCAGAATCTTGACAGACTGCAACCCCCCTCAGGCTGGGACCCACCCCACAAGCTGCTGTTGTCCCACCACAGCTGTTTCCGTTTTTTATTACGATTTTCTCCGCCTTTCATTTTCCAGGCCAAGGGGAAGCTCAGGGGGCCCATCTGTTTCTCTCTTGCCCTGTTCCCTGTTCCCAGAAGCAAAGCAGACACATGCACGCGTGCACACACACTCCACACCAGGCCACCACAAGTCCTTTAGGACAATGAAGAACAGGAACCAGAAGTGCTCATTACCCTCCCATCATCCCTCCAGGGACCCAAAATGAGAGGAGGCCACAGGGAGAGGAGGCGGTGTCCTCAGAAAGCTTTACAGGAGGCGTGTACGGTGAGAGAAGCGTCCGGTACAGCAAGCAAACCTCGGTAAAACAACAGGTTTGCTTCCTAGGAGAACTTTCTGTTTTGTTTTTTGTTTTGACTTAAACGTTCCTGGTAAAACAAAACCAAAAAAAAAAAACAGGCTTCGTGTTTCAAGCCCGCAGTGCATATTCACTCAAGCCCAGAAAACCTAAGAGAAATGACCCCATCAGGCTTAAGAGAAGTTAGCAACTAATTAAAAGAGCAAGCTTCCCCTTAAGATGGAGCGAAATAGCATTGTTGTTAGCAAACATGACACTACAAAAGCCAGCCAGAGTCCCTAAGGCCCCAAGGACAAAACCAGGTCTTGGACAACACTGTCCTATCAAAGTACCAAAACTGGACCTTTTATGACAATTTTTTCCTTCCTAATGTGACGGGAGTAAGCCTTCACTTCCTGTTAGTTCAGTCTCTCTACAGACACCCACCTAGAAAGGGCTGTGGCCATTCGTGCTGAAACTGGTGCATTTTTCTCCTCCCTTCTTCTGTCATCAACGTTTCCTGCAGCACCAATGTTCTTGTTTCCAGATTGTTCAAGAACCTATCGCACTGGATCCTAAAGACCACATGGAGTCAAGCAAAGCTTTAGGTTCTTTTTCAAGCGACTCAGAGCTGGTGTGGCCTATGCCTTTTCTCGTGCTAACGAGATAACTCCCAAGTATTTACTTATATTTTCCTTTGTTGTTGTTTCCAAATTGTTTTATATGGGTTTCTCTCTTTTACAGCAATAGCTTCCAGGCTTCGAAATGACTAGAGTTGTACCTTACTCTGTTTTTCGGTATCACTCATAGGACTCAGCAATTACTACAGTGTTGTACTCTTCACGGAAAGCCCTCAATAAATATCAGTGAAAAGAAGGAAGAATGGAAGGAAGGAAAGAAGGAAGGAAGGAAGGAAGGAAGGAAGGAAGGAAGGAAGGAAGGAAGGAAGGAAACGTAATGACTTCTTATAGAATGAGAGAATGAGCAGTATTCCTTAATTATCTCTGTCTTTGCCCAAGTATTCCTTTGTCTCCTTACTGGTACCTCCTTCCCAAATTATTACCAGGAAGCTAAAGTCTGGATAACCTGGCTTTAGGCCTGGATGCAGACAGGACTCAGCTTTATGATAAATGACAACTGATTGCATATGCTTTTGGACAAATAGATGCTATCCCAGAAGGAAAGAACACAATATTGCCAGAGATGCTAAACTCGGACTGTGTTTACTTTTGATCACCTCTGTTTATAGGGCTGTGAGATCTGCCCACTGGACTTTACTTTTCACCTATGGGATTATTACCCTGAGTTGTGGGGACCCTGAGTTCTTTATTACGCCCCCAGTGGTCTCAACTTGTAAATTTCAAGCCACTACTAACGTGGCCAGACAGATTTTTAAGACTCCTATAGAAAGCATACAATTAACCATCTCCTGTCGGCTGGAAAATCAGCTCAATAGCCATTCAAGTTCATGTCCAAACTCCTTTACATTAAAGAAGGCTTAGAAATGTGCCTCGTGTCTGGGAACTAGAATCTCTCTAAAGCTATGGAGACAGAAAGAAGTCCAAAATGGGGGAGTGGAGCCAGCCATGAGAAGGCAGCGTTGTGCAGAGGGGCACACGTGCATATGAGTTATAAGTCAATCACTGTAGTTACCAGTTGCGTGTTGTTGGTTTTTATTTCCCCCAAGTCATTTTACTGGAGTAGTTATACAAGTAAACCCTACAAGATACCAACCCATACATTTTTTTACTAGCCTGCTCTGTCACTGGAACTTCACACGCAGGTGTGTACGCACCTGGGGCAGGTAGTGGAATAGCCAAATAAATCACATGCTTGTCAGTGGCCGGAAGCACCAGCAGGGACCACAGAGCCTACAGACCCTCTCTGTAGTGAAGCAGAAGGAGATATTGGTGCACAGAACAAGTCTCTCACCCTGGGCATCAGGGCCCTGGCTACCAACTCAGAAAAGAAGCACCATCACCAAGCACCATGAAGAACGCTGCCCACAACAAATGCATGTGTCATCCCAAAGAATGGATGCAACAGGACTCATCACTGCTCAGACTTCGTGAGCCAAGTGGCAGGGAACTAACACTAATAAAAGACAAGCAAGTAAGCCTTCCGTAATCTTGACTCAGTTACATTACTGCCTTGATTTTCTCACCCTTCTCTTTGACCATTGTAGGCGTATTCACACTGAACGACCTATCCTTTCTCCTCCTCCTCCTCCTTCCCCGAATCTCTTGGGTTTGTTTTTTGCTCGTATGTCTCCCTGCATCCGGAATACCCATTCCCTATCTCTGTGTGTTCAAATTCTACCTGGATTTCAAGCGTCATCTCAAATGTTACCTCCTTCACAAATTCATCTGTTATTTCTCCAAATCCCATGTTATGGCTGGTAGACCTTGGGAAGAGTGCTGTTGCCTAAGGAGCAATCGTTCCAGAACAATTCTGATTATACCCATCTCCGATGTTCTATATTATATGCTGTGTTAATAGCGTATTTCACAAGCGCCCTTTGTGTATGGAACACAGTCTAATCTCTCTCACCCAGCCTGGAGAGCTCTTTGTGACCTGGCTTCTCTCTGTATCTCCTGCCTTTCCTTGCTTTGCCTGCTTTGCTGTCTAAGGTGAAGGCCACACCGTACCACATGTCACGCCTCGCTGTTTCTCGTAGCTGTGGCTGTACCTGAACGGCTTCCCTCGGCAGATCTCTTGAGCCCTTCACCTGGGTCCCTCCTACTCATCCTCCAGGCTCTACATGTGTGTGATCTTTGGGAAGCCTTCCCCTCCCCCAGCAAGCTCAGCCTCTTCTCTGTACTCTCACAGCACCTTACTGTCACCCCCTTTCTAGAATTTTCTACATTGTACTGCAATAATCTGATCACCATCCTTTTCTCTTCCATGAGGTTAAGCCTTCTGTGAAGACATTTTATTTAAATTTGCCACCCATTGCCTACCAGAGCACAGCAGAGTACCTTTGTACCTTTTTTTTTTTCTTTGCTGTGAATATAATTGGGGCAATGTGAAATTTTGGTGGAATGCTTTATTTCCTAATCATCAGGATTGCCATTCCTTCGAAAGATTCAGAAGGAAAACAATGCTCCCCGAGGGGTCAGGGTTCCCGCTCACCTGGGACCTGCTCTTGTATCTGGTTCATCCCGGCATGATTGGGTTTGCTGATGGGAACTGTCTTTGTCAATATGGACGGCTATAATAGAACATCATGGACTGGGGGGCTTATAAACAACAGAAATTTACTTCTCATAGTTCTAGCGGCTGGGAAGGCCAAGATCAAAGCTCCAGCAGATTCTGTCTCCGGTGAGAGCCCAATTCCTGGTTTGTGGAAGGCCCTCTTCTCTCTGTGACCTCCTAAGGCAGAAAGGGGCTAGAGAGCTCTCTGGGGTCTCTTTGCTAAGGGCACTAATTCCATTCATGAGGAATTACCCTCATGACCTAATCACCTTCAAAGTTCTCACCGCCTGATACCATCACGTTGGGAGTTAGGATTTGACACATGAATGTTGGAGGGTAGGGTGGCATATCCATTCAGTTTATAACAGACACACATCAACTTCTATGCACCCCGTGCAGGGGATCTTATTATGAGATGATGTCATCAGTGACATATCATTACTTTAACCATATTTGAACCTCAGGATTGTCAAGAACTAGAAAGTAAAATCATCATCATCATTGTCATCATCCAGACAGATTTCTTCCCATTAAGAAGGAATTTTCAACCCTCTGAAAACTAAAACCCACCAGAAGGTTGCTATGATTTCTCTCCTCTTGCCTGGACACGATACCATTTACAGTGAGATCTAGCAATTCAAAGATTTCCAGAGAAAAAAGGAAAAATTACTAAGTCCTGAAATTCCAGGAGAATGCAGAATGGATCTTGAATTTGCACCTTTCAGGGCTAATCTTTTACAATGCTGATTATCGTTTTCTCCCTGGGGTTACGAATCTCTTCTGCAGCCAAATCGACATTGAAAGCCTTTTCCCAAAATGGAGGCTGGGCAGTGTTTGAAGTTGGCCATCCACCTCCTTTCCCTCACTCTCGGGATGGCTGCTCCAGTGGTCACCTTTTCCCTGCCCAAGGCCCCGCTGTGCAGGAATAAGCAGGATGCAGAGCATGACAGGAGTGTGAAGAGATGAAGAGCAGGGGCTGGGGAGGATGAAGAACAAAACACATGTCAAGTCTGGAAACAGTTAAGCCGGGCTTGTCTTTCTGCCCGCCAATGGGAATCAAAGTTATTATTGATACTGTTGTTCAGCTAGATTTGAACTGACACTATGTCGAAGCCTGGTTAATTTATAACAGTGTTTCTAGCAGAGAAAAAAAAAAAATGCATCGTGAATTCCAAACAAAGTTACCAATGAAAGTTTGGAAACCAGTCTATTGTTCTATTGCAAATCACCTGTGTCTTCATTAAGATATTAAGACTGGATTCAATAATGTTGGCTGCTGTCTCAACACCTTCAGTTCTGACTCAGCTTGTCATGAACCCCAAATCCGATTTTATTTCCATGAAAACCCGTACCAATTGATTTTGAAAATAAAAATTTTCAGGGCTATACATTTGTTCCGCTTGAATGTCATTTAGTTTCTTTGGATCCACTGCTACCGACTCTCAGATTAGCTCGCATTTTGATTGGTAAGTTGGTAAATGTTGATCAATATTAGTGATCCCTTCCAGTTTTTGATCATAAACACATTTCATAAGCACGTCTTTTATGACTTCATCTAATTTTTATGGATTAAACTATTGTGCAGGATCCAAACGATCCTCCTCTGGAGAGTTTCCTATCATGTTAACACCCATTTAGGGTTGAGCAGCTAAAACATGGTTATAAGATGAGACTCTCTGAGCACATGTCCCCACATTTTCCATGCCATCCTGCCATGGTGCTACCCAGCTATGGTGCGAGAGTTTCATGAGTTGAGACTATAGTTGATTGTAACTTCCATCATACTTTCTGCTAAAAAACTCACAAAAAGTGCATTTCAATTACCACCTGTTTGATTTACATGTAGTGAAAAAATATCTATTTTAAAACACTCAATTAAATGACAGGATAGAAAAGCAAATATTTATAAAACTGAGGCTGAATTTAAAAAAAAAGGAAAGTGTGGGAAATGCTGTTGAACTGTCCCAAACTCATTCTCTAAGCCAGTGGGCGGGTTGTAAGCTCCGTTAGTGAGATGCCCCATTTCTTTTCCTCAGAGACACTGCGACCAAAGCTAAGCAGGTAACAATCAGCTTTAGATGCAGTCATTTCAACCCTGGCAATCAAATCTTGTTCTGGGAAAGAGAGAACACTGCATACCATGAGACATATTGTAGATAAGCCTTCTAGAACTTGCAGTAACTGTAGCGAAATGATTTGGGCTCCTCATCTGACCTGATACAATGTGACAAAACAGGGACAGTTATATCCCAAGGGCACTATTTGATCATGAGTCATCCAGTCCCACTAAGCCTGCTATCCCCTTGGTGGTAGTGGCTAGGGACAATGGTGGTGGGGCAGGGGCGGGGGTGGGGGGGTAAGGGGGGGTGGGGGGGGTCTGTCAATACAATCAGTCATCTAACTGTCTAAGAGACCCCCTGGGTTACTTTATAAGGGACATGAAAATCGTGGAGGCCAGAGTGGAAGGATGGTGATATGTAACATTTAGTGGGTGCTTAAGTAGTGCCAGGTAGGTTCTAAGCACTTTGCCTCATGGGGAGAGGCACTATGATCCCAGTTTTCCCTGTGAGGACACCGGGCGACACAGAGTTAAGTCACAGGGCCAAAGTCAGATGGCTGGTAAATAGCAGAGATGGGATGTGAACCCAGATAATCTGGCTCCCAACCCTCCCCTTGAATTCTACAGCCTCCCAGAGCACAGTGAGGGAAGCGAGACAACAAAGCTGTGCTGTGCCAAGTTTGAAGTCTTCTTCAGGAGCACAGCTTGCTCCGAAATAGATTTCAAGGTCCTTGAAGAAAGCCCATGCCACTTTAGTCTCTGTCCTTTCCTCCATCTTCCACTCCCCCCCTAAACCTTGGTAGCTTCTGCCCCACCTGCTCCCACAGCGGCTTCTCCCCCAACGCCATTGCTTACGGCGAAGATCCATTTGTTTTCAATTATACGACACACACTCACACCTTCTTCTGGGTCATTTCCCAAGAGGTGGGAGGGAGAAATGTGGGTCTGGGAGGTTGTGGAAAGCATTCCTTCCGCTTTGTAACACCCTTTCCTGCCCACGGAACGCACTGGGACCCCAAGGAGAGGGACTTGGACTCTGTCCTGGGAGGAAGACTGGGACAGGAGAAAAAGAGGGAGGGAAAAGGGGAATCAGGAGGGGAGGACGAGGGAATGGGAATGGAAGAGGGAGAGGAGGCAGGAGAAGGAGGGGAGGAGAGGAGGGAGCGGAGGAGAGAGGAGAAGGTAGAGGTAGGGGAGGAGGAGGGGGGGGAAGGGGGGGGGAAGGGGAGGAGGAAGACGTTGTCTCCTCAAAGGAAGATCCTTTTCCCATGGAAATGCACTCTGGCTGGTGCCCATTAGCATCCCTATGCATAATGAGGGTCCGGCCTATTGTTATGCAAATTAATTCAGATGACAACACTCTCTCCTCGACAACATGCCCCAGCTTGTGGAAGTTTCTCACACTGCCTCAGCCAATACTAACTGGCGGCCTCTACACCATCTTTCATTAATTATTTTTCCCCCTTTCTCTCTTGCAAGGTTTGTTTTCAGCTACAATCCCCTTCACTTCCCAGCTGCTGCTGGTTACTTTTCATTCTGGAGCAGTTGACAACGTCCCGATCAACGCAATAAAATATGAGGGGGGAAAAATGAATAAAAACTAGAGGAAAATCCGCATTTCAGAGCCATAATGAAAAAAAAAAAAAAAAAAAAAAACCTGAGTTTGACTGAACAGAGAGGTGGATTTATTTCCAGGCATCCACGGAGCAGGGTCTCCTTTCTTTAGGTTTCACACTGTGGTCAGACCATCTAAGCACCATCACTTGTCCCCAGTGGGCACCATTCGCCTGCCGGTTGCTCCCCCAATAAAGTGACCTCTGGGAGTTTGACTATGGAGAGGGTGACCTATCCTTGCCATTGTTCGGCCAGCCCACCTCTTACCCCAGGCCACTGACCAAGTATTTCCCACTTGCCCAGTCAGCAGGCTTGGGCAGCACTGCCACAGGCTTAGAGCGGTTCTGGCCCTAAGGGCAGTTCTCTGTCAAAAGAAAGTCAACAGGGGTGGCTTCAGACAAAGCCAAAAGGGGGGAAAACAGAGCTGCAGCTCATGCCTGCTGAGGTGTGGGCTCTTCCCACTTCCTGATCCCCTGATGTCCAGACATTTTGTCCCCAGCCCTGTCTTGTCCTAGGGCCTATCCTGCAGCCTAAAGTTAACAGCTGGCCCTCTCTCCTACTTCTGGATGTCTGCCTTTTTGCTCTATACCAGCAAAGCAGCCTCCATAATTCACAGTTCTGGTGTCTGAGGACCAGTTCAAGTCCTGACTCTGTCTCTTTTCTAGTTGCATGACCTTAGACATGTTATTTACCCTCCGTGTGTTTCCATGCACTCATCTATAAAATGCGGGTAACAATTGTATTCACCTCCTAGGGCTGTTGTGATGATTAAATACATAAGACACATAAAGCACCGAAAACAATGCCAGGGATATTGTAAGCAGTTCCACAAATGTTAGCTACTGCCATTCATTAATTTTCCCAGACTTTACCTTTTTTTTTTGGCTTATCTGGCTAATTCTCCCCTTGCCAATTCAGCCAAGTTCTCTCTCTCCTTTACTGCTTCCAACCCTCCCCTCCGGGCAGCCCTGTCCTGGTTTCTTTTGCGTGTGACAATAAAATGCGTAATAACATGCAGGATTGCTGACACAGAAAGCACGTGACCCAGGGAAAACCCTTGTTTTCTGAAAGTCCTGACCTTTCCACCATACCTCTGAGTAGATGGGGTAAGGAAAGACAGGCGGGGGAAGAGAGGGACCTTCTGGAAATCAACTTGAGCTTAAACATTATCTGAACAACAGACAGGCTTTGTAGCCAGACACAAATTATGTGCAAATCATATGCAAATCTGAATGTAAATACTTTCGTCCCAGGGAGAAAATCCTTGAGGAGACATTCCCATTCCTTCCTCCCCTGCTTCCCAAGCCCCACTTTGTTTTCTGATTGGTTGATTTGGAATTCCTTATGAAGATTCAAAGATGCACGTAATTCTCCAGAGGAATTCATTTCACCTGCTTGTCAGAGGTCAGAGCCTGAAGAAACCTTGGGAACGGACATTCCTGCAGCTAACTGGAGGGAGTTCTCTGGACAAGGTCAAGAGCCAACACAACTACGAACCTCTCAGGGGCCTCGGGCTGGGCTGGGGAAGGCCACTCTCCCGGACCCTTGGGCTGCCCCTTCCTGGAGCTGAGGCACCAAAAACCACCCCTGGCCTAACCCTCACTCCACCAGGTCTTGCTTACACGCTTCATTTCTTTCACCAGATTTGAAAGGAAGCACAAAGTAACTTAGCAGTAGGGATAGGAAGTGGGAGGGGGGGGAAAAAAGAGAAAGCATGACTACTTCATTCATTCATTCAACAAAATGTGATTGGGTCCCTACTGGGCGGCAGACAGGACCCCAACCATTCCTGAGGGAATTTCACCTAAGCTTCTCAGAAGGTAGACGGTTCACACACGAGACAACTCAGGTTCACGGAGCGTACCTTGCTCTAAGTTTCATGTCAGCACAGTTGCTGGAGAAAATCATTTAACTAGAAAATCGTTATAAATTCAGAATCCCCAACCACCATCGGGCCCTCGATATGGCCAGAAACCCTGTGTGTTGCTTTAGTCAGCAAGCTTTGCCATTCCAGGGTAGAAATAGCTACACCATATCTTCTCTTTCCTCAAACCTCTTGCTTTCCCACTCTTTCCTCACTGCAAGTTTGATGATCGTGCCTCATAATACCTCACAGAGAAAACAAGCCTTCCCACCAGACCCACGGATGTATCCACTCATCTTACCCACCCTTTCCTCCTTCCCTAGTGGTCAGGGGAGGACATGTCCCTTCTCCTTCAAAGACCAATGGCTTCAGATCCTCCCCAGGGACCTGGCTCCCTCCGTAAGGCCTCTCTCTGAGACTTTCTAAGTTTCAAATTCCCCTTCACTTTTGGAATTGGCTCTTCAGCATGCCCACAAGTCAATGGACACATTGAGTGGATGACCTCTGCCGTGCCCTTAGAATAGTGCCTGTGACGTAGCGGGTGTGCCCAAGAGTTTGCCATAACGGTTCTATGAAAATCAGTAAGCTCACTAATCTCAGGGAGAAGCATCCAGAAGCATTGAGATCGCTTTCTTGGTCCAAGGGCATCAGTCCCATGTGGTGTTACCTGTCATGTTAAACATTCGCTCTTTGACTTCTCAGGTTCTAAACTAAAATGAACTTGCAGACATGCACAAAAAAGAAATATTCAGGAATTCACAATTTGCAAATGCACATGCCGATTTCCAGTTTCTCACCAGTGCAAATTATGCTGCAATGCGTGTCCTTGCTTCTCTGTCAACGGAAAGCAATCATGGGAACCAGGGTTGTTGGGAGGATAGGAGCTAATTTATCTTAAATGACCAACACAGGTTTTAGTGCAAAGTAGATGCTCGGTACATGGTAATTATTAATTAATTAATTACTACTACTACTAATGAAGAGTAGTAACATTAGTAGAGTCAGGTTTGGGATCAAGGTCTGTGACCCCATTCCTAAAGCCACCTGGTTGGCTGAGGTAACACAATTCTGGGGCAGAAAACGCCCCAGAGGAGACTATGTATTAGAGAAGCATCCATGGCTTCTTCAGAAGGGCACACTGTCTGACCTCCACTGTCATCCTTGTATTGGGGCCGAGGGTGGTCAGCAGTAGTTCTCCTCCAGGGGTGATTTCTCCCACCAGGGGACCTTTGGCAGTGTCTGGGGACATTTTTGGTTGTCACAACTGGGAGGGGGTGTGTGTTACTGGCATCTAGTGAGTAGAGGCCAGGGATGCCGTGAGACACTGTACAGGGCATCCTGCAGAGCAGCCCCCACAACAAAGAAGGACCCAGATCCAAACACCAACAGGGTCGAGGGTGGGAACCCCTGTTGCAGACCGTGGACACAGACAGCCTGAACCCACTTGCCACCCCTCTTCTCAGGAGCTCTGCAGTCACAGGGACGTTACTCAGGCTCTCTAGCCCTCACGTCTCCCTCGGTGACATGGAAATGATGACAATAATACTAAGAGCATGTATCCCATAGGAAAGGATTGTGGGACTTCATAGAAGCAAAGTGCTGAGACCTGCATCTGGCACATAGTAGGGACGATGGAGGACGTCCCTGTTATCCACCTTGACCCATAGCATGGACCATGCCAACCACACGCCCCTTCCAACTTCAGCACTTGGTGCTAAAGTAAAGCCTAGACCTCAGTTCATTTCCACGTAGGATCAATAGAGACAGGAAGTTTCTGGAAAGTTTGAAACTGTAAAAAATAACCACAATGAAAACTCTGTGTGTGTGTGTGTGTGTGTGTGTGTGTGTGTGTGTGTGTATGTGTGTGTTTGGTGAGAGTTTGGAAAATTTTACAATTATGCAATATTGCTCTTATACAGCACACTTTGAGAGCTTAAAATCCCTTAGGAGGATGAGAAATATAGGCACATTATACAAACTTGCAGTACCGGGCATGTTTTTAAAGTAGAAATGGGTGAGGGGCAAGGGGTGGCGAATATTAGGACTCGACAGTGACCGCCGTGAGGAATAACATCAGGGCGTTGGCCACTGTCCATCATGATGTGATGATTCTGGAAGGACGGTCTGTCCCTGTGGTCCCATCCATACACTGTCCCTCAGCCTCACTGCCAGTGCTTTCAAAGCCCTAAGGTTTCCTCTTGGGTTCAGATCCCACCCCTCACAGCTCCTCCCTCTGTACCCTTTCTCTGCATGATGAAAACAGAACAAACACTGGAGTCCCACTGACGGGTGCTGAAATCTCAGCTTCTCCCTTCATAAGCTCTGTGTCCTTGGGTGAGTTACCGAACTTCTCTGGGCCAGGTTTCCTTACCTGTGGGCTTTGTTGTCAGTTAGCTGTCAGATTCCCGCTAAACGAGGTTAGCTCTCCTCTGTTATGGGATAAAGTGTGTTCCCCTCAAAATTCATATGTTGAAATCAAAACTATGAATAATAAAATGGCAATAACTACATAGCTATGAACAATTACTTTCAATGTAAATGGATTAAGAGCGCCAATCAAAAGATAGCGTGGCCGAGTGGATAAGAAAACAAGAGCCTTACATATGCTGCCAGATCACACAGACTGAAAGTAAAGGGATGGGAAAAAGATATTTCATGAAAATGGAAACACACACAAAAATGCTGAGGTAGCAATACTTACACCAGACAAAACAGACTTTAAAACAAAGGTTATAACAAGAGACAGAGAAAGACCCAATAATCTCAGTTCTGGGTATTTATCCGAAGAAACCCAAAGCAGTACTTTGAGGGGACATGTGCATCCATATGTTCATTGCAGCATTGCTTACAATGGCCAAGATGCGGAGGCAGCCTGGGTGCCCACTGATAGAAGAATGGACAAAGAAGAGGTGGTACATATATAGTGGAATGGTGCTCAGCCAGGGAAGGGAATGGGTTCTTGCCAACTGCAGAGGCATGGATGGACCCGGAGGGTGTTGTGCTGAGTGGAGTATGTCAGACCGAGAAAGACAGATGCAATGTGATTTCACTTATATGTGGAATCTAAAGAACAAAACAAACAAACAAACAAACAAAAGTGAAACAAACTCATAGAGATACAGAGGACATTTTGATGGTTGCCAGACGGGAGGAAGGTTTGAAATGGGTGAAAAAGGTGAAGGGATTAAGAAGTACAAATTGGTTGTTACAAAGTAGTCATGGGGATGTAAAGTAAAGCATAGGGAATATAGTCAATAATATGGTAATAACTATGTACAGTGCCAGGTGGGTACTAGACTCATCAGGGGGAATCACTTCTTAGATTATATAAATATCTAACCACTATGCTGTACACCTGAAATCAAAATAAAATAATAATGAATGTCAACTATAATTGAAAAATTAAAAAGGAGTGGGAAAGGTGAAGGGGACTAAGAGGTCCAAATTTCCAGGTATAACATAAATAGGTCATGGAGATGTGATGTAATATACAGCATGGGGAATATAGTCAGTAATATTATGATAGCATAGTACAGTGTCAGATGGCTGCTGGATTCATGGTGGTCACTTCTTTAGGTATATAAATATTGAATAACTATGGTGTACACCTTACACTAATATAAAATTGTATGTTAGCTATGTGCTAATAAAAGTCTTTTAAAAATAATGAAAGCATACTTAGATGAAACATACTTGGCCTATTTCTGTTGTATACAACGCTGCCTGCGTCCTGGCACTATTTCCCTACACTGTTCTTACCACCTGAAAGCAGTGTGCAGCTTGAGGACTTCTGAGCCGTAACCCTCAGTCAGATCTAAGGGGGTCGGAGACAAGGGGAGAGACGTGAGGCTTGGTGTGCCCACTCTGGCCGTTCCTCTTGCCTGAGTCCTGACTCAGCCCAGGGCCTCACAATGGTTCCTACCAGGCTGCAACAAGGACACAGTAAGTCCAGGGGCCAAGGGCATCGAGACGAACACAGCCACTAGCTCTCATGGACTTTACCATTCTCTCAGGTGGAGTGCTTTGTTCTTTCTCTTTCTGCTCTCCTCTTCTTCCTCATTCTCTCTCACACGCTCACGCTCTACCTTTCTCCATCCCTCTCCAAATTTCACATCTTCTTCCCATGTCCTGCTTTGTCTGTGACGTGTCCCTTTCTCTCCCCCGTCTCTATCCCTCCTTGAATCTCTGGTGGAAATAGGTTGGAGTTAAGAAAGGCAACCAGAACTTGGTCTAGAGGCATGCTTTGTTTGGTGGGGATAAACCACCTTGACCTCTCTTTGTAGGTATCCCTCAGCAGAGAGAATTCCCACGGCCTCACTGGATCTAGTAGTGGACTTCAACTGGGTTGCCCTTCCCCCTCCTTCAGGAGTACAATAGTCGGGGAAAGAAGTTTAGATCCTGGAATCATTTCCAAAAGCCATTTCATTACCAAAATGTGCTTTTCCCAATGCCAGTCTTCCACTGTCTCCCTCTTTCTTTATTTCCCCTCCACCAGCACCACCACCACCATTTCACAGGTAGGGAAATGCAGACCAGTGCGTGCATCTCTTGCCCGCCTCTCGCCCTGCCAGGAGCATGGAGAGTCTCGTGAAAACCTACCACAAAGAGAAAGAAAGGACCCGTGGAATCTAGCCCATTTCTTCCCACTCGATGCCTGGTTCTCATTTGGCCCAGTCTCAGATTTCCAGTGGTCCCATTGCCTGCTTTCTCGGACGACCCGAGCCCATTGAATAGTGCTCATTTTCATTGATGCTTCCTTGTGCCATCGACAAAGATGAATGGTTGGCCCCTCTGGCCGCCTTCCATATGACTTCATTTGCAAAGTCCAGGGAAAAGGACTGGGCATCACATCACATCCCCTTATCAATGTGGGGCTGGGCCGGGAAGGCTAACTGGGCAGAAAGAGGGAAGACAGCTCTTCCATCAAATGACTTCTGTTTTTGATTTTGCAGCTTGCACAATACATCTCACCACGCCTGCCAATCGCCCCAGCAGGGGAGTGGGGGGGGGGGCAGTTGGTGGGGGAGAGGAAAGCAAAGGCATCATTCAAGCTGCCTGCCCTTGGCCCGTCATTCCCTGTATGTGCGTGGACTGTGCTTCTCTGTTCTCATAACTCACTTCCCTGAGGTGTCACGGTGTGGAGGGACGAGGCATGCTTCCTCATGGTTTCCTTAATCCCCCCGTGTCAAGTAACATATGCATCACTCCCTTACCCTCAACACAGTTTTGGCAGGTTCTGCACCAACATCTGTTGCCCGAGGTCTGCCCCATACAAGCTTCCCCTTCATCAAATGACAGGGACAGTAGGCAAAGCTCTTCTCTTCCTTCCCCTTCTGCCAGCTCGCAGCTTGGGGTCCCAGGGTCCAGCACTTAGCCGTCAAACAAGCCCTGAACAAGCCGGGAGGCGGAGGCGGCCCCAGGAGTGTATCACCAGAGACATCACCCTCCCCATCCCCCATCCGAACGACGCCCGGGTGACCTCCTCTACAACATCAGTAATTTGTCTTGGAGACCCGCCATACCTACAGCAAGCACAGGAAGGATTAGAACACAACATATGCCGCACAGCAACAGAAACACGCTAAGGTCCTTCCTGAGCCTGAAGGATTATTGAGGGGGAGGAGAGGGAGAGACAGAGAGTGCGAAAGATGAATGTTGAATAAGAGAAACCCCCGTTTACTCATCCAGCACTGAAAGGAAATGGATGCCTCAGAACTCGGGTGTGTTGAGGTCAAATCTGATATGAGCTTTGAATTGCAGCCGCTTTAAAGCCTATTGGTGACAGATGTGGACTTTCGCCAAGGCAACCACAAAGTAGGATCAAAGGAAGTTGAAAAACAACAACTGGGGCTCCCTAACTAAAGATTTTTACTGCCCTTGGAATGCTAGCCCAGTGGCCCCGATCAGGAAGTGGAAGACAGACTGGGAAAGGCAACATTAAAATGATTTGGGGGGGAGGGGGGGAATAAAGACCCAAAAATCAGTCCGATGCCTTGAGATTTGGGTTTTCTCCATTGCAGCAAAGAAACAGTAAACACTAACCAGGGCGCAGAGTGACACTTCGAACCAGCTACTTAGAGAGGAAATCTCTTCACCTTCGTTCGAGGAACACAGATGGTGAGCAATAATTAGTACATTTTAAAGGTGAAAGGGACAGGAAAGTGAATTGGGTTTCAGGTTACTGGCTTTGAAGTCATATTAGTTGAGTTCAAATCCAGGTTTTGCCACTTCATGGCTGTGTGATCCTGGGAAAGTCACTTAACGTCTCTGGGTTTCGTTTTCTTGTCTATACACAGAATTGATAATAATAATAATACCTATTTTAAAGAGTTGCAAGGATTAAAGACGCACATGTAATGTGCTTAAAACACTGCTGGGGCAAGTGTAAAAACTCAATAAATGTTAGCTATTTTGCTATTAATTTATAAGAATAAATTTACATCCTGCAGAATGTTCACCTTGGGGAAGACAAGATCAAAAGCACTGTGTGTGTGTGTGTGTGTGTGTGTGTGTGTTCACAATTCTAGACTCAAAGAGTCCATCATGTGACAGTAATTTGCAAATGAAAATTGCGCTGTACAAACACTTGTGAATTTCAAATTCCTCATTCTTCACATCGAAAATCAGGTTCAGCAGCACATCCCAGGGAGGCTGAAGACAACCAAAATAACAAAACTAACTGCCTTGAGAAGAAAAGCACACCTCAAAAAGGGTGAACACATTTGCTGGTACTTTCCAGATGCAGCCTTGTTCTAAACCGGCTCTTTAGTCAATGAGGATGATTAGAAACATCAATCACTATTTAATTATCTGGCTGCCCTTACTACCAATGGAATATGTCGGCCTCTTCCAAATTGACTCCTCCCTACTTTCACATAATGCAAAGACCTACAATTCTCAGGTCCTTTCAACCCAGCTCCACGTGGCTCAGTTCCCCAGGTGTCAAGCTTAGTTACGCTGGAGTCCTGTGGGAAAGGGCTTACGTTATCACTGCTAATTCTGGGACAAAGTCTCTTTACACAAGAATCCCATCCACCAACAAATGTTTCCAGCTGTGGGAAGGAGAGTCGGGGGGGGGGGGGGTGGCGCCCTTCCACATCACCCACTGGTGATTCCTCTTGGTAGAGCTTCCCACAGAGAAGTTGATACCTACCTCCCCACAGGAACATCTCCGAGGCCAGCTGTGGGAACCCCAGGGGAACAATCTCAGAGTCTGGGACATACCCCACACCATCTCTAACTCCACGACTTAACAGAGATCTTTACAACACGGTACGGGGATAGAATATATTTAAAAGGGAAAATCTCATCTTAGAAAGAAATTAATTAGATGAATGAAATATTGTTCTGGTTTGTAGATCTATTCCAAGAAGGCAATGGAAGATGTCTGGGCAGGTGTGGCCAACAGATTCCATCTCATCTCAGCAACCAACCCTAGTTTGGTGGTACCGTGTTTCCCCAGAAATAAGACGTAGCCGGACCATCAGCTCTAATGCGTCTTTTGGAGCAGAAATTAATATAAGACCCGGTCTTATTTTAATATCATATCAGTCTGTGTCTATAATATAATATAATATAATATAATATAATATAATATAATATAATATAATATAATATAATACCAGTCTTATATTAATTTCTGCTCCAAAAGACGCCTTAGAGCTGATGGTCCGGCTAGGTCTTATTTTCAGGGAAACACAGTAGCTTCCTGAAGCACTCTACTAAGATGGACTGTGAAACCGTAAGCCAGCATGAAGTTGGCTGTGACCGATGAGCAATGGCCGCCGTGTGCGGGAGGACGTTTGCCATTACTGGTTAGCAATGCCTGCAATACGTGGTGGCCGTGGGTATGTGCCTTGGATAATACAAGATAAATTTCTAGTTTTCTGATAGGATCATTCCAAGGAATCTTTGAACAATTTCTTAAAATTCCCGGGCCCTCATTTTCATTTATTTTAGAGTATAAAAGGGAGAGGAGAAGGAAGAATTATTATTATTTTTAATGTTTGAATGAACTGGTGTCTGAAGTCAGTTTTTATTTATACATGTTAATGAGGGTATGGAAACCCTCCTATCCGAACACCAGGTCTCGTCCTAGAGAGTTTAGTAAAAATTGATTTCTATGTCTGTAACAGACTTATTTTTTGCCCTCCCTAAAATAATTATCAATAAGATTAACTATCCAGCCACCTACCTCCATAGGCATTCTTGCATCACCACTTGAATCTGACATCTTACTATTAAAGAGTGAGGTACAGGACCTTATTGGGAAAGCAGGTAAATTCCCAGCAGGTGATGTTTAAGATATGGCTGGGGGGGGGGGGGATAATATTAGTTTACATTGACTGAAATAGATCAAAATACCTCTCTCTATGTCCTGGATAATTCTCTCTCTCTCTCTCTCTCTCTCTCTCTCTCTCTCTCTCTCTCTCTCTCTCTCTCTCTCTCTGGAAGTCTCCTTCTTTATCTTTAAGAGACATGCCACAGGAAAGGAGGAGAACATAACCTTGAACTATAGCCTAGGTGTCCCTCTACAAGGAAATAAGGGAAAAGCGAGAGATTCCAGACACATGAACAAACTCAGAATTTGGAACTAAAGTTAACTTGTAAGATTGGCTTTTGCTCTCCTGATAAAAGGGACAGATATAATGAATACTATTAATTTCTTTCCTCTTCTTGCCTTGAGTGCAGATGTGATGCATGGAGCTACAGAAGATGTTTTGTGACCGGGAGGCAACATCCATGAGGGTGAAAGGCCAACAAGAAAGGAAATGTAGAGAGGTAGGAGGAAGCATGGGTTGGGGGGAGCGGAGGGGGGAGGTCATCAGTGAGTGCTGAACAAGGCTTGAACTACATTTTCCAGACTTCTTTGTGAGTCAATTAAATGCCTTTAATTTTTAAAACACTGTTATTAAAGTTTTATTATTTGCCGCTTAAAGTATTTCTATACAACTCTTTACTACTATAATTTGGTTCTTTTTAGGCATTGTACCCGTAATGATTTCCACAACTGTCTTATGTTGCTTTAAAAAAAAAAAAAAAAAGCATAGAAGAAAACATAGGTACTAAACTTACGGACCTTGGGTTCAAAGAGCATTTTATGAATTTGACTACAAAGGCAAGGGAAGTAAAAGCTAAAATAAATGAATGGGACTATATCAAACTTAAAAGCTTCTGCACAGCAAAATAAACCATTGACAAAATAAAGAGGCAACCAACTGAATGGGAGAAAATATTTGCAAACAGTGCCTCTGAGAAGGGGCTAATATCCAAAATATAAAAGGAACTCATGCAACTCAACAACAAAAAAATAAACAACCCAATTGAAAAATGGGCAGAGGACCAGAAGAGACATTTCTCCAAAGAGGACATACAAATGGCAAATAGACATATGAAAAAATGCTCAACATCACTAATCATCAGAGAAATGCAAATCAAAACAACAATGAGATATCACCTCACCCCAGTCAGAATGGCTATCATCAACAAGACAAATAGTAACAAGTGTTGGAGAGTCTGTGGAGAAAAAGGAACCCTCATACACTGTTGGTGGGTATGCAGACTGGTGCAGCCGTTATGGAAGGCAGTGTGGAGGTTCCTCAAAAAATTCCGAATAGAATTGCCGTATGACCCAGCAATCCCTCTCCTGGGTACCTACCCAAAAAATCTGAAAACATTTATCCATAAAGACAAGTGTGCTCCAATGTTCATTGCAGCTTTATTTACGGTGGCCAAGACATGGAAACAACCAAAATGTCCTTCGACAGATGAATGGATAAAGAAGGTGTGGTTTATATACACAATGGAATATACTCGGCGGTAAGAAAAGATGAAATAGGACCATTTGTGACAACATGGATGGATCTTGAGATTACAATGCTAAGCAAAATAAGTCAGACAGAAAAAGCAGAGAACCATATGATTTCACCAATATGTGGTATATAAACCAAAAACAACAAAAGAACAAGACAAACAAATGAGAAAAAAAACTCATAGACAGACAATAGTTTAGTGTTACCAGAGGGTAAGGGGGGAGAGGGGGTGGGAGATGAAGGTAAGGGGAATCAAATATATGGTGATGGAAGGAGAACTGATTCTGGGTGGTGAACACAATGGGATTTATAGATGATGTAATACAGAATGGTACACCTGAAATCTATGTAACTTTACTAACAATTGTCACCCCAATAAACTTTAATTTAAAAAAAAAAGAATGCTAAGGATATAAATCTAAACTGTCAAGAGGTCACAGAGAAAAAGTGTGGCATGCCAGCTCGCATAAATGAGAGTTTGGGGATGCGTTGATGAGGGTCTATAAAAGAAAGGCAGGTCAGAATTTCAATCTGGTTGACTTTTCTAACATATTCTAAATGATGAGAACACAGCCTGGGCCATCAGTCAGCCCTTTCTAAACAGAGCATTTCCCAAAGCTGTGCCCTAGGTGTCAACACCTTTGAGACTTGAGTCAGAGAGAAAGAGCCCATCTGTACATACAACCTCCACCCACCTTCAGCGTCTCCAGTAAGCAGAGTATGACTGAGTCAGCTCCCAGCACCTGTGTTAATAATTCGGAGAGCACGCAGCCTGCCTTTCCATGAGTACAACTCATAAGAACAACTCAGCAAACAGCTGTGGCTTTAGATTTCAGTGTCCCTGTGTTCATGGGCAGCGTTATTCTGTACCATATCCTTTCTAACACAGCCACCAAAACAGTCACGAAGGGCTCAACGCGGGCTAGGAAGACTGCTTCTTTCCAAACAGCTAGATATTACGCATTTACCTTGAGCAGATAAGCAAAGAATGCTAATGACATCTCTTCACATCCTGATTTATCCGGTTGAAGCCATAGGTAGACCATTCTGACTCCTCTTTCACTGTACGCTCCCAGAAAGAATTGATAGGGAGGGAGGGTAGGATTGAAAAGAGAGGGCAACATTTCTTTAGCCTCTGCTCTGTGCCTGACCCTGTACTAGTAGGTATCTTCCTATGTATGATCTTATTGCAGCCTCACAGGAATCCCAGAAAATAGGAGAAATTGGCCCCATTTTATGGATAAGGAGATAGGGCTTGGAGAGAACAGATGATTTGTCTAAGAGCTATAGCTAAGTGCATACACAGAGATCATTAGCGGTCACCCCTATTTCTAGGGGCGTGCATCTCTACATTTCCCAGTCCTCCTTGCAGTTGGGCTTATCGTGTTACCGAGTTCTGGAGTGTGGACAGAAGCAATGCCCCCCCTCCGATGGCTGCACCCCTAACCCATCTTGCACATCCTCGCTCCTATGACCGCAAGCAACAAGATAAAAGGAGCCAGGATCTTTGAATCCCTACTTGGAGGAGAGCTGGTCATCGTTTTGGATTGTGCAAATTGATATTTTTTAATGTAGTTGTGGCTAAAGCATGATCTATATTACATTGTCTTCTACAAAAGTTCCCATTTCAAAGACAGTCTACTACACACTACCCCATGGAGTAATGAAGGAATCTCTGAAGCAACTGGGCCCAAAGATTACACAGGTCCATCATGTCCAGTGCAACAACCAAGCAACTAAAACTAGCCCACAGTGAGTTCAGAAAGGTGGTAGCCTGTGGACAGGGCAGACGGAGTATGAGCTCCCTAGGACATAATATTCTTGTGTGTCTCCCACTTCATCTGACATAGTACTCAGACATAATAGAATCCAGAAAATACACGTCAAATCAAGCCTAGTCCCATCTCAGGTTGGGTTTGAACTTGGTGTGATAGTCCTTGATAATTTCCTCCTAAGGTTCATGTCTCAGTTTCTTCTTTTGTTCATAGTGTCCGTGGCACAAAACCCGTGGCTCTCCTGAAGTGTTCTTACACACATGAAAGCTGCAAGAGCAGACACTCAGTGGGTCTGAAAGGAAAGGAGCCCAGGAAATCCATGGCATTATTGGTAGAAATGATCTAGAGAACCACATGCGTGGGTCATTTCCATGTGCTCTGACTGGGGACATATTCCAAGCTGGGCTCAGCTCTGAGAAGCCAAACTAGTAATTATCCCGAGAAGATCAACTTCTATTTAGAAGCTGTCAAAGAGAAGTAGGTGGCGAGATGGATTAGTGGACTGGAAAGGGGGCTGGAAGCTGCTGGTGAAAAGCAACAAAGATTTAGAGCAGAGGATTTTGAATCCTTAGACCTCCTTCTCATTATAGAGCATCTTCCATGCTATGTGACTGTTGATAAATATTCATGGGAGGGGGAATGGACCTAATGTAATGCAAATCACATGCAAAGCAACATGTAAATTGGAACCATTATATGAAGTCAATAGGTGAGGTACTATGCATATTAAAAGTACAGGACAACAGCTCCAAAGGCCCATAATACTAGCAGGGGACCCTCCAATCCAAAAGGAATCTGGTGGTCAAAGAGAGAACATTGCTGCCAAAGAATGTCACCAAGCATGAAGCAGGAACAGTGAGGCCCTAATACAGAGAGAAACAGGAATGGGGACGGCTGCCTGGTCCGTTCTCCCATCCTTTTCAATGCTGTATTCAAAAAGAGTTCTCCTTCATCGCCTTCCCATACTGATCGGACCTGATACTGATTGATTGGTCAAATCCACTGAGTGACAGGGAGGCAGTCTGATCCGCTTGTCCATTAGCCACGCTGTTCAGGATGGCTCCTTCAAGCCTTCTAACAAAAGAGCAAGGGACATGGAGACAGCCCGAGAGGCTGGTCACTTTGAACTCACTGGCACCACACACAAGCCTTTTGCATGCTTTTGTATTCCCTGAAAGCTCTCTTCCCGTGAGTGTCACATGCTCGCAGGCCATGCAGGCGTGTTTGGTACAGATTTGCATACATCTGCAGAAGTGCGTCAAGTTTGAAGACAAGCCCACAGACACTCAGATGCATGCTTGTGGCGTCCACCTAAGTCCTCTGGGAGCGGCAGGAGAGTTTGACCATCATAACGGCTCCGGGCCAGAGAAGGTCACAGGCTGTTTCTGATTGGAGCCCTCCACTGTGTTTGCTTTCTATGCCCCCACAGACCTCCTGACAGGACTGGGGGACACGGAAATAAGTCAGGGGTGACCCTTCTGGTGACCCATAGCTTCACCAGCCGGCTCCTGATTGCAACCTTCTGGCTTCAGTAACAGCCTTTAATTCAGGCCTGCTGGCTTCACCGAGGCCAGAGCGGCCGCAGAGCTGGTGGCAGTAAACAAGGCCGTTCTCAGAGGTCCTGTAAGCTCTCTCCACCCGTAAGATAAGCCAAGGTGGTGGGGTGGGGGTGGGGGTGGGACACGCCACAGGAAGGAGAAGAGGTGAGGACAAACAGAGACCAGAAGCCTCTGAAGGATCACAACAGACACTCTCCCTTTGGCTCCTATGCACCCTTCTCTCCCGGGCACTATGCGGCTACCTGAGCTCAGATCTGCTGGTTTCAGTCATTGGATGCAAACCTAATATGAGCACCTACGCCGTCGTAGAAGCCCTGCCTTCACATCCCTACTCCTCTGGCATTAAGCTGTAGAAGCTATTCTCAGTTACCTGGTGAGATAATAAAACAAATGGAGACTCGGGCTCAGCTTTATATACCCACAGCACAGTTTATAAGGGACACACACACACACACACACACAGACCTACCTCTGCATTTGCCACAATCAGAACATCTCCTTACACCAGGGACAGGAGGCTTTTTCAAACAGGACTTGACGTTAGAGAATGGACACGGAAGAGTCAAAGCAATCTCCCTGCTCTCTGCAATCTTATGCATGGGACCACCTCCCCAGTGCAGACAGGGACATCGCATAGCTTCTGAAATTGATAAGTCTTCCCATCGAATTGTCTCCTTTTACAGGCCATCTACTGAGGCCCAGAAAGAAGCGCCCTCATCAGAGTGTGTTGCCCTTCAGAGTCATGGGGATGACAGGACTCAAATTCCACCGGTGGCTCCCTGTGCCTTTTCCACCACACACACTCCCAGAGGGCTGGCCAGTGTCCAGTACCTCCAGCCACTGCTTCCACAAGCCCTCCCCCACAGACCCCTTCTCCCCTATACAGGATTCTTGCAGGTGGATTTACAGCAGGCAGATCCTACATAAATAGCAACGATGACCTAAAGAAAGATCCAAGTAGGAAGCAGAGGTGAAATGCAAGATTCTGGCAGCCAAGCACACTGTGTCTGTTCTAATACTTACTGAAGAGTCTACAAAACTGATTCAGACTCCTGGCTGGACCTCCCCTGGCCAAGAGGCCAGGTCTGACCCAGGTTCTTCTGATAGCCAGGCACCATCCCCTCCCCCAGCCTCTCCAATCCGAATTCAAACATATCCTATCTTTCAGAAAATTTGCTTTTCAACTCCAAGGTCCTTTTAGGTTTAAGGAGTTGCAAGACAAATAGTATAAAAAGATGAAAGTCACTGGGAGGAAGTTGGTGTTGATAAGCCATCTTTATAGGGGTGTATACCTGCTCCCTCCCTCCGGAGGACTCCCCAGAATTACCTTTCCCATCCATTCTGAGGCTCGGCCCCTCCCAGCATTGCACAGGATGTCAGCCTCTCAGTCTAAAGCCCGGCTGCTTGCAGACATATTAAACACATTCTGTCAAGCCTGTGATACAGGCTTAACTTTTGACCTGCTTTCGTTTTTCTTTTCCTTTTGTAGAAGTGGTGGTGAGTTTGACTTTTAATTTTTTTTTTTTTTTTTACTTTTTTTTTTACTTTCCTTGTTTTAAAGCTTCAAAATGAAGCCCATGTCACACTGGAAAAAGTCAACTGCCAAATCATTCTCAGGGTTCCCTTTCCGTGATTGGCATGGGCTTTGGCCTAAATGCTCTTCCAAGCGCACGCCTGGCTTTTAAAACCTGGGCCCTGCTGGCTGTACCTGATTATGTGGAAGCGTTGTGTAGTCAGAGCCTGAGGAGGCAGGCTGCAGACCCACTCTCATGAGGGGCGTCCAAGTAACACCGAGTAGCCCAGAGTGCAAGAACCCTAGTTACCAAGCCCCACAAGATGAAGCCATTTCATTTCTAAGGTATCATCTTCTTCATGAAAAGAATTTTTAAGCTTTTCTAGGCAGTTTATTAGAAAAAGACTTTTCCTTCAGCCCTAGTTTGGAAGGCTGAACTACTGAACATGCTGCTAGGGTAGTTTTCCAACTTCAAGCTCCCCAAGGTATTCATTCATTCATTCATTCATTTATTCAACCAACAAACATGGTGAGCAGATAAACATGCCCCCTGACCTCCTAGAGCTCACAACTTAGTTAAGGTGATATTGTAATAGACAATAACCAAAAGGCAACATAGAGCTTTGTGCCAAGAAAAGAAAGGGTACTAGAAAGAAAGGTACTAAGAGGCAGCAAGGGTCCATTCCCTAGGGACAGGAGGCTCCAAAGGCCATCACAAGGGTTTTGGTGTCCAGCCTGGGAAGAGCGGGAAGCCATACATCCTGCCTCCTCCTTTCTCCTGCTGTCACGCTGGTCCAGAGGGGACAGACCCTTCTGGTGTCAGTTAAGATTTCGTTTCCATGCCCACTGACCGTCTTTGCCCCAAACCACAGAGTACCCTTCATGTGATGCCACCACAACAGCTTCTGAACCTCAAGCCTTGTCCAGAGAAGATAGAGTGGGTGTTTAAAGTCTGAGGATGAGCCATGAGAAGGCTTGAAACAGTCTAGGCTCCCAGCCTGGACGGGAATGGCAGCCCAGCTGGGAAACCAGTGTAAAGGTGATCAAACTGTAAGTTGGCCAGCCTCTCTTGTTCTGTTTGGAAACGTGTCAAGACGGCGCAATATTAGTGTTTAGAAGCCAAGGTGGGTCACTGACCGTCCCATCCTGGCGCTCGCACATGCTCATTCAGGCAAGGCCGTGGGTTAGCCAGCCACTCCCTGCACGTCCTGACACAGGCAGCGGGCCCCTGCCCCATGGAAAAGTGGCTTTGCTGACAGCCACTCGATCCAACTTAACAATTGCACAGGAAGCAAAATAAGCTGCGGCGTCATTAGCAAAATGATGGGAAAATATGTAAGCAATTCAAGTCCCATTAGAGTTCCCTTCAATGAACACGTGAACAGAGTGAAGGGGAAAACGCAAGTGTCTGGCCCCATTGGGCAGTTTTGCAAATGTCTTTCAGGAATCTCTAGACTGTGGCAATCCTTCAGTTTGAACGGGTCTTCAAGAATCCAGCTCAGAAAACTTGTCACCTATCCTCCTTCCTCGTCCAGTTCATCTTTTCCTGCTGGCCTTCAGAATGCAGGACCTGCTTAGAACGGTTCTCACATCAGGTCAGTGGCTGGGCCTCCCAACCTCTCCTCTGTGGTCTTATTTTCACCCATTTTCTGAATTATAGCCTTGTAAAGCATTTGAAGATTTGACCTTATCTAGTATGTGGTTTCATTGGCTGGAATAAAAAAAAAAAAAAAGGGGGGGGGGGGAAGGAAGAAAAACAGGAAACGAACCAAGTTACCTAAATTCAGTCCCTAAATTCCTGACTTTCGGGGTTGAGATCTTCCAGCTTTTGCTGAAAGGAGAATGAATGAATATCATGTAAAACTTTCCCAAAGTCTGAAGTGACTTCTCGTGAAGAACAATGGCCAGAAAAATGAAACAGAGTCCAGGACGTGCCACCAGCCACTGAAAGACAACACATTTTCTATTTTTCCTCTAAAAAAAAAATCCTTCCCCCAGCCCTTCATTCTCTGCCTTTGTTGTTAATACTGCCACCCATCCAGACGGCCAAGCCAGAAAACCACACCCCATCTTGGGCCTTTTCCCTTCTCTCACTTTCCAAGCCTAAAAGTCCTTTCAATTTCACCCCCTAAAATTTTCTGTCACCCCTCTCTATCATCGCCATCTAATTTGGGTCACACTGACTCTTGCCAAAATATTATTATGGTTTCCCCCCAATACAGGCATGGATGGAGCCCTCATTTCATCCAGTGCTCTGTTTCAGTGCCACCAACTCAGAGAGCCTTTCTCTGGCCATTCACTCTAAACCATGATTCCCTAGCCCTCTTTATCCTGACTCAGGTTATTTTTCCTAACAGACCTTATTCACACATCTCATCGTGTCACACATACATACACATATACATCATATAGTTGTATGTCATACAATGTACATTTATATCTCAGATATTTAGTTGTGTATATACATGATAGATTTATTGTTGGCTTTCCCCTTTCAGAAAAGCCCCTTGCTTTGTTCCTTGCTGTATCACAGGACCTCGACTGATGCCTGGTATACAGAAGAAGCCCTGTAAATATTTGCCTAACGAATGAACGAGTAGGTGTCCCTCTTTTCAGTCTCACGTATCCTTCGGTCCATTCCCTGCATTGATGGGACTTACTTTCTGAAAGGCAGATTTGACCCCATTATTTGATGGCTACCAATGCTCCCATGCCTTCCAGTCACCTACGGAATAGGTCTCACTGCTACCTGGGAACTACGGGTGCCACGACCTGGCCCCGCCACTTCTGCAGCCTCGTTTCCCCGGCCCACCTCCAACTCCCAGGCCTCACCCACCCAACACGCCAGCCATGAGCAATGACCATGGGCTTCCCAAACATGCCAGGCTCTTTCTGCCCTCAGTGCCTTCACAGGGGATATTTCCTAAGCCTACAATGGCCCTCCTCCCGTGGATTGCTTAGCGAACTCTGAAAAGCCATCTCTTCTCCACCCCCTGCCCTCCTGCCCCTCCTGTATCTTGCACAATACTTCCGTTCTAAGTGACAGAACCTTTCAGAGTGTCGGGTGTAAGCCTGTTTCTTTGTAGCCTCCCTTGGGCTGCGTAGCAATAGGTACCAACCATATCGTCACCCTAATTGGGTAGACACTCAATGTCTTTAGCATTGGAAAATTCTTCTTTCAAATTAGCATGTCTTACCAAATAAAACAAAGCTTGTGAAAGACATGTAGAAAAAAAGTCTCAAGCCCGCTCCTGCAATCTCTTATTTATTCAGAAAAAAATACATAGAAATCACAAAGAGGACAAGAAAAGAAAATAAAGGGTGTAGTGAGAGATGAATTTTTCAGCCAAGTGACAAAAAAATAATAATAATAATAACTGGCTTTTGCCTTTACATTACATTGATTACATAACTGAAGCCTGAACTCAAATGACAGAGAACTTGGCAAAATTACCGAATCCACCATGAAGGGCTGCTGGGCATGTCCCACGAACAAAAACGGCAAAAAGCCAAAATTAGCCTGAAAACTCACTTTGGGCTTTGACTTTTATTCCTCTGGAGTGACAGGAAGCCTTAGCTGGGAGATTAGGACGCCTCAGACCCAGTCCAGGCGATATCACCTCTGCTACCACAGCAATGCAGGCAAACTCTACCTCAATATGCCCACTCACTCCTATTGCTCTCCCCTCCCCTTCTCTCCCCTCCCCTCCCCTCTCCTCTCCTCTCTTCTCCTCTCCCCCCTCTCCTCCCCTCCCCTCCCTTTTGCTCCCCTCCCCTCCCCGCTCTTCTCCTCTCCAGTTCCCAGCTTTCCTATTAAATGACTCCATCTGTCCAGTTTCCTTCTCTCTGTTCTGTTTTCTTTGATGAGCTCACGCTGAGTGCAGAGAGAGCTAGGAATACTGACTGTTGGTTCACGTCCAGGGACACTAGCCACTATTGTTACCTTCACTCTCACCACCCAAAGTAATAAAAATAGTATATATAAAATAAAATATAAAGATACATTTCACTTCTGTGAAAGGAAAAATGGATTAAAGCTTTGAAGGGGAGCCCGCATTGGAGCATCCAGTGGCTGTTTACTGAAGAAGGATGAGGCTTGAGGGTCAACCATCAGCTCCAACCTCTGGTGAGAGCAGGAGGAGTTGGGTGAGAGGGGCTGACCCCCCAAAGAGAAACACTGGGGGTGATCACACCAACTTCACTCTAGTATATTCACTGTTCCTTGCATTTGAGCAAGGAATTCTTCTCTATCTTAGAAACTTGAGTGTGAAGATAGCTATTTGGATTCCTGTTGCCCGGGTCTCCTAGAAAAGTCTGGAAATGTGGCCTGTGATGTCTCTAAGACTCCAGAAGACACTTCAGTGGGACTCAGCTTCACGTCAGCCGAGCCCAGGAAGGACATGTATAAATTCTTTCATTTGAAAAACAGAGTCACTGTTACAGACTCTGAGGTCTGGTAATACGCAAGCAAAAATCCAAAAATGCTTGCCCTCTAGGAACTTATTTTCTGTTGGGAAAAAGGGAAATATAAAATTCAAAACCAAAGGAATAGTGAAACTCTACGGGGTTTCAGAGAGTGAATGCTAAGGAGGAGAAGACAACAGAGGGCAGGGATAAGAAACGCTGGGGAATTGATTGATATTGTTCCAAGAAGGCTGCACTGAGAAGGTGACATCTGAACAAAGCCCTGAAGGACCACGTGAGGGAGGGTGCAAATCTATAAAGCAAAGATTTAGAGTTATAACAGAGCTTCCCGAGCATCTCACATTCTGTCCTACCCTGAGGCATGAGGAGCAAATAAAAATAAGGCGGAGGAGAAACAGAAACCACATCACCCACTGTTCTTGTTGCCATCTGGCAGGCCCTGGAACTCATCAGTGTATTTGGTTACTGTGTTTACACAGCCGGCAGGACACACACTTTACTCAGGGCTCCCCAGAGCTGTCGAAATGGTCCTTGCTTCCCCAGATTCCTGAGGCCCCCGCATCCGGATGCGGGAGCTCCACCCCTTGTAGGGCGCCAAGCATCCCCTTGGGTTGTCCAAAGACTGGGGCCTCCAGTGCCCCCCGGGCCAGGTTCAGATCCTCATCGAGACCAAGTCCTAGGCCTGGGCGTCGGGTTGGGAAAGAGGACTTGGGAAGTCATTGCCTCAACCAAGAAGGGAGACAATCCTGCTGAGCAGGCCACCAGGCTGAGGATAATACATGAATGCGTCATCGAACACGCTACCTGCAGTGCCTGACCCATGGGGAAAGCTCATTGAACTTCGGCTGTTATTAATAACAATCACTGCTCCAACTCTGCCGGGTACATAAAGTATAAACGTGCGTACCATGTATGTTATATGCAGTCTTTGTTTTTGTTTTTCACATGATCCTATCTTTGACGTACTTTCGAGCAAAAACACTGAGGTTCAGAAAGGTTCAATACTGCTCAAAAGTTTGCAGTTAATGAGTGGATTTGAACCCAAGCCTCTCCCTTGCTAAAACTTGGGCTCTCGATGGCTACATGCTACCCACTACCGACATGTCAGGGGGGAAATAGAAGAAATTCCTCTTGGTCTTGTGAGCAAGGCTGACTCTTCTCCTTCCAATTCCGAACATTGGGAGAGGACAGTTTGTACAACGAAACATCAAGGAAGGGCGGTATTCACGTACTACGACATCTAGTCCTTCTTTTCAGAGAAGCTGTGTGTCTTTCAACTGCAGGCGTCGTACCTAGGATGCTGTGAAGAACAAGCGATGGCTTAGAGAGCGTAGGCGTCATTGCCGGAAGTGCCTGGTGGGTCCTCCGTCCTGGAAACCCCTAACCCTCACGCTATGTTCAGGAGCATCTCAGATGAAATGCTATTTCATCTGAGTAGCAATACTGGGACTTGTTTCTCACTTCAGTGGCCTTGAAGCTGCCCTAAGAAAGGCTCGAATGACCTGTGGCCTCTGTGTATAAGTAAGGAAACGAGAAGCCAAGGGGAACAGAGGTCCTGTCCGAGGTCACTCGCTGAGTTATTGCAAGAGCCTGAAGCCAGAGACAACCCAGCTAACGCGCTGTGTCACAGGCCATCCAGCTGCTCAGTGCTCAGGACCCAGGAACCCGGAACAGCCTTCTAACCCTTGGACCAGAGTCATCAAGCAAGCAAATAAGGATCCGTATTTAGAGGAAGAAAATTGTTCCAGTTCACCCTAATCCTTGCCCACCACCTGTCACCCTAAACCCCCAGACTCAGATCTTTGAGGCTGGCTGGGCCCACTGGCCCACAGCAGGAGACAGAAGTCAGGGCTTCCCTCCCCAGGACTGGCCCAGGCAGTAGGTCTGGGCCAAGTCAAACAGACAGAGCATCCCACAGCATTATTGACAAACTGGGTGTGTTAATGGAGCCGAGCGTGGGACATATGGGAAGCTCCGAGGCCACAGAGAGAGTCTAGGAGAGAAAAGAACTTCCAGGATCTCTTCTCCAGCCTCCACTCCCCTGAAAGGACCTCAGGTGTTTCACCTGCCTCCCTCCCTGCCTTCCTGCCATCGCTGGAGAGCCTGGCCTTCCTGCAGGCTGGCTGTTTAACGAGGCGGGTTGAGAATTTTCAGCCTCTAACTCATGTGTCCTAATCCTATTAAATATGCACCAGCTTCCAAACTCAGCTTTTTCAAAACTTGCTTCCCCACCCCCACACACAACCTCCCCCCCTTACTTAGTCTGACTTGCTCCCTTCCAGCTTGAAAAGCCATTGCTCAGTTGTTGGCAGGGGTCCCACGAGCGTTTTTTGCAAGGATTTGGGCTGTGATTCAGCTACCTGCAGCTGTTCCCCAGTTACCACCCACGTAAAGGAATTTCTGATATTAAAACGGGTGACAAACTTCCTCCCCCCTTCCCCCGACACATTAGTTTGATTGACATCCACAGTCCAAACAGCCAAGTTCACCCTCACTTGCTTCTCTGTGTTTACTTGGTGATACGTTAAATTCTACACCCCACCCCATGTCTTACACATGCCTCCTGGTCATCTTGAAGGACATTCTGATAAAGACCATTGAAAAATCATTGGGGGGATATGTAAAAAACAATCCACGTAATCTCTCGGGAACTAAATTTTTTTTCTCTTTATCATCAAATGAAATCCTCTTCCCACCATTGCAATAAATCTTCCTCATTTCTCCCCCAACATGCCAGGTCATCAAGTGGGAACGGGGAAAGGAAAGGCAAAGAGAGAGCTGCAGCTGAAGATCCAAGTTCGGAGAGTTCCACGGAGACTTTTCGCGCTAACGCTGAGTCCACCGGTGTCTGTCCAACTGCACAGGGATGCCAGGGTGTTCCGTTTGACCAGATGGCAGTGTCTCCAGCCCAGCACACTGAGCGAGTACCCACAAAGCTGGGGACAGGCCTGAGCTGCCCAGCTCCAGCTCCTTTCCTTTGTGTGTGTGTGTGTTGGGGCTGGAGGGGGAGGAGGGGACAGGGGGACATGTGAACAGTGCAGATGGCCCTGCCGTCAACTGCCCATCCTCCTCTGGCAGAAGTCCCATCTCACCCTGGGCTCATCAGCTATATGCTTTCTTTCAAAGGAGGATGAGTTGGAGGCCAAAAACATAGCACCCACCAGGGTGTCAACATTTAGCATTCTCGGGACCTACCTTGAGAGTGGACACTCCCAGGGAGGCTTTTGAGCACTGACCACACCAGGAACCCCAGAATGCTGAGTTCCTAGGCTTTCTCTGAGTCTCTCCATTCTGCCTGGCAGACACTCTGCCAGGGAACAATAGAATGGCCCCACCAGCCCCATCCACCCTGAGGCCGTGTCCCCTTGCTTCTGGGCAGTAGCCAGTAATGCGATCCTTCAAGGCAGCGCCAAACCCCCTTGTTGGGAATTCAGCCAATCTTGGGGCTCTTCAGGGAAGAAAAATTCCTTTCCCTGACCTCTGCAGGTGATCGGATTGAGGTCTCTGCAGCTTGAAATTTGATTTGATCTTTGATCTCTGCTTGCACAGCTGCAATGGTTATTATGACCATAAAGGGTCCCAGTGCCCTTTCTTGCTACTCACCTGCCCTTCAGCGTGAGAGCTTGGGGCCAGGTAGTCCCGAGCTGGGGCCGAATCAAACTTCTCTGTTTTCCTCATACCGCACTGCTCCCGATTCCGTCTTGCCTTTTCATTCCCCTCATTCCCGGGACTTAACCCCACATTCCAAGACTGTGGACATATTCAAATCCTTCTAAATGAGAGCATGTGGTTTCAGAAAACAACGACGACGACAGAAGCCTATGGGTGGGAGCCAAATATTTAACCAAGGTCATAGTCCCAGAAGAACACTGTATGTGTCTAAAGACGTTCTCATAGAAGAGGGGTCCTCAAATTGAGTCTTCCTGGATTTTGTCCACATCTCAGTCCTGGGGAGACCGTCCTGTGCAAGGAGCTGTGTCTAAGGTTGCAAGTCTACTACGTACAGTTTCTCAGACCTCTTTCCCCTTTTTTTTCAGTAGTAAGTGACATAATAACAGGAGATATTTATCGAAAGCGTCACTGAATTTTGGACATTATGCTAATTACTTTACCTGTATGGATGCTTCTAAGCCTTACAAATTCCGTGAAGAATATCCTATTATTTTCTCAGTTTACAGATAAGAAAACTGAAAAGTAGAGGGGTTACGTGGCTGGTTTAAGATTACACAAGCAGCAAGCACATGGAGGTGAGATTCTCCCCAGGGCCTGTGTGATCCTGAACTCAAGTTCTGAACCAAATTCATAGGCTGCCTTTCTTTGGAGCTCTTTGCCTAACTGTAAATGACATGCTATCTTGTCTACATAGCCCACAGCCCAGGAAAACCAATTCCAGATTTATTTTACAGCTCCCTTGATTTAAATCTGAAACCAAGATCAGAATAATATATTTTTACCCCTTATCTTTTAAAATTAAAATGGAAATTATATGCAATGACTTAAAAGGGTGATAAAAGGACGAAGCGCATCTTTTGAAAGAAACAACTAAATGGATAGAATCTGCAAACTTTCACACTAATATTTACTTCCTGGATCCCCAGGCTGATCTTACCTATGGGCCCAGACTCAATAAGCATATTTCTTTGCAATTCTGTCTAGCAAAGCCAAACACCTCTCTCTCTCCTGCCTCAGAAATTCAAGTCAGATTGATTAAATGCTTTAGTTAGGTGTGTTTTTTTTCTTTTCTTTTTTTTCAGTTCCCATTAAGGGCCCAGGCATTAAAGAGCATTGCAGTTGCTTTAAACCTATAACTACCTTTAATTACTTCAAGGAAGGGAATCATTCCTGGGTCTGCTCACCACCTCCTTCCCTCCCCTTGCCTCTCCGGGGTTTTTTCCCCCACAATGAGCTCCTTTCCCTTTCAGATTTCCTCCTCCACCTTCTATGTGGAAGGAGCATGAAGAGAAAGCCAATTGTGTGTCTCTTGTGCCTCTGCCCACTGCATGATCCCTGAAAGGTCACCTTCCCCTTTAGAAGTCACCTCCCAGCATCTAGCCCTTCCCATCTTCCCTCCTGTTTTCTCTATGTGGTGAAGGTTTGTCTTAAGTTCCCCCCACTTCTGATCAATAACTTCAGTAGTTATTGACTTACTAACATATGACTGTGTACCTTCTCTTGGCATCTAGCAATCTTTAGAACTGAATTGTGACAAAGAGCTGAGTTACAAAATCTCAACTTATACAAGACACTCTACGCTTATAAAGGACGTGACAGTGGCCTTTCCACTCAAAAGCATTTTTTCAACTTCTGGGTATAAACATTTTCAAACTTGAGAAATCTGAAAGAATAGTACAAGGAACAGCCATATGGTTAGTCCCCAGACTCAGTCATTGTTAACAGTTTTTGCCATATTTGCATTGTCGGGTTGTGTGTATGTGAGTGAATGTGTGTGTGTGTGTGTGTGTGTGTGTGTGTGTGTGTGTGTGTGTGATTTTTGATTTTTGTTTTGTTGCTGAATCATTTGAGGATAAGATTGCAAACTTCAGGACACTTCACCTCTCAAAAGCCCAGAAGGTTGACATTCTACATAGTCACACCTGTAATGAACCTAAGAATAACTCACAACTGTTGCCATCATTATCTGCTCCCAGTGCATATTACAATTCCCCCATTGTCTTAGAAATGTCCTTTAGAACTGTGTGTTTTCACTTTTCTTTCTTTCTTTCTTTCCTTTAAATTCTGAATTAGAAATAAGGTGACAATTTACCAAAGAGAGACCGAGGTTTGAGACCAGCTCTGCACACAACTGAACAGCACGACCTGGTCAAAGCCTATCCCTTCTCCAGGCCTCTGTTTCCTTATTTTCAAAGCCATGAGCTGCTATGGCCTAAAAAGCAAGGCTACTTTCTTCTTGGCTGGCCTCCCTTCAGGCCCTCCCAGGAATAAACACCTGAGGCACCAAGCACTCCCTCAGATTATAATTATAATTTCCTCACTTCGTCTCCAGGAAGTCACCTCTTTGACAGAAGCCTGAGCAATCAGTGGAAATCAAGACACGGGCAGTGAGCAGACTCCAAGGGTCGGCTCTGCCCTCTTCCTGTCCCAGAAAAGTACACATGGTACACATGGCCCTTAGCCCTCAAGAACGGCCACACTTCATCCACGCTTTTAGCCCCTTTTGTCCCTCCTGTGGATTGCGAAGACCTCACATTCCTTCTTCCGTATCGCCATAAAATGGTGGAAAATACTGTCAAAGTAAGAGTTAAGATATAGGTCTAAATTACCTGTGTGCTCTGAGCCCTAGACCTACCTCCTCAGTATATCCCCAGTTGGATGTCCGAGCAGCATCTCGACTTTTATGTCTTAAACACACAACTCTTGATGCCTTTCAAACCATGCCTCCACTAGCCTCCCCCAAAGCATTAAACAAACCACTGTTCATTCAGTTGCTCAACACAGAAGGCTGGGAGTCATTCTTGGTTCTTCTGTTTTGGCCACACCCCAAATCCAGTCCATTCATGAGTCAGGGGAGTTTGACTTCAAAATGGGGCTGAGCTGGCTCCCTTCACATCAGCTCCACTATTGCCCCTTGAACGAAGCCTGCCGTTTCCTCTTGCCTGAATTCCTGCGAACATTTTCTGAATTTGCCACTTCCACATTTGCCGTCCTACTGTCTAATCGCCACTCAGCAACCCGAGTAATCCTTTAAAAACCGTAAATCAGACCAGATCACTCTCCTATCATGTTTCCCTGAAAATAAGACCTAGTGGGACCATCAGCTCTAATGCATCTTTTGGAGCAAAAATTAATATAAGACCCAGTATATTATATTATATTATATTATATTATATTATATTATATTATGTTATGTTATGTTATGTTATGTTATGTTATGCTATGCTATGCTATGTTATGTTATGTTATGTTATGTTATGTAATGTTATATTATATTATATTGTATTGTATTGTATTGTATTGTATTATATTATATTATATTATATTATATTATATTATATTATATTATATTAAAGACCCAGTCTTATATTATATTAAAATAAGACCAGGTCTTATATTAATTTTTGCTCCAAAAGACATATTAGAGATGATTGTCCGGCAAGGTCTTATTTTTGGGGAAACATGGTATTCGAAATCTACCAAGAGATTCCCAATGCATTTATGATAAATTCTCAACACCTCACCTCAGCATTTCCTCTTCCTCTGCTTACTGGACCATGTCACCTCATACCACTTTCTCCCTTACCGTACCAGCCACGAGAGGCATTTTGCTCTCCTTCAAAGAGTTCAGCACTGGACATACAGCATTGAGCACGTGACACCTGCTATTGCTGTTCCCCAGGCTGCACTTCCTTGAGATGCCACTTCTGCCACCTACTTCCTTGTACAGCTTACTGCCCTCCGATCCCACATCACTTGCTCAGTGTCTGTACTACGTGCCCAGTGAGAGCAGGTGGCTGCCTTGTGCTGTTCAACAGTGAGTCCCCAGTGCCCAGAATACTTCCCAACCCACAGAGGCACTCCATAAATCTTTATTGAACTCATTAACTAATGGGACATCATTATCCCAATTAAACCAAAAAAGCAAGGATTCAGGTGACAAGCAAAAACACCTCTTGTGCTTTGCCATTTTTGTGACTGCTTTCCATTCACCTGAAAAAAAGATGGAACTGTTACATCTTACCCAACTGGTCCATAGTGCACTTTGTCATAATAAAACGTCACCCTGCTCATTTTCTTCCTACCCTGATCACCATCTACCATGATCTTATTTTATTTGTTACCACACTGTTTTTGCCTGTCTTCTCTATGTTGTAATGTGAACTCACGAGGGCAGGGATCACCTCATCCCTGCCCTCACACGTGTTCAATGCTGTATCTCCAGTGCTGAACTGATGGCTCGGCACATAGTAGGTACTCAATACATGTGTGACATGAATAATTAAATGAGAAACTAAGCAAGACTTGAAAGTTCATTAAAAGACATTGTGATTTGTTCAAGCGCAAGAACTAGAGTTTTTTTTCTTCTTTGCAACCCACTAAAAGCCTAAAACAATCCTTCGCACTTAGTAGGAGTTCAGTAAACATATTTATTGAGTTGAATTTCACTGAACAAGCAAAGTTTCAGAAGCTCCATGTCCTAATTAGAAAAGCTTTTCTGGAGCGGACAAAGGCGGGGAGGAGGAGTTTGTCCAGAGACCCAGGTTCCCAGCTTGGCAGGAGAGACACAAAGGGTTCAGTGGGCTCATTTGCATTTTGTTTTGCATAAATATGCAAGCTGAGTGGCTGAGCTGGTGTCTCTAAGGATGTCAAGTAGCAACGGACTATGTTTTCAAATAGGATATTCAGGATCTTACAAACAGAAGATTCCCACCCAAAAGGTTCTTCCTCTGTCCTGGGTATAGTGAGATACCCCGACCCTGACTGAGCAAATGTCCCTTGACTGGGCCGCCCTCATATCTGGGCCACTGCCAGCCACTTCCCCATGCTCACCGCCCCCTACAGAGACCTTGGCCAGCCTGTCTAAGGTGTGGTAACTTCCAACCAGGCCCTACTGACAGAGCTTAAACAAACCTCTCTGTTCACACACGGGCCTGGTAGATGGAAAGAGCCAAGCTGGGAGACCCACTCCATCCTGGCTCAGGATAATGGTGCTCAAGATAAGTTTCTAACAGAAAACAGCACTTAAAAAAAAAAAAAAATCATCTTTTCTGAGGCCAACACAGAACGCTGGGAAGGCTCAGAAAGACCCTGGGATTCTTTTTTTTCTCTCTCCAGTTAATCCAGTTGCCCTGATTTGCATGGGATTTGCATAAACAGCACATTGTATTCAAGCAGCCCTCACTTCAGGGGCCAAGATTAAGGTTGAGGATTTGTCCCACCCACAGCAGTTCTGTTCAACGTGCACTGTTGAGAAGCTCAGGGACACCTAAGATAGCTCTTTATATACTGGCCGAGGTGAAAAGGACACGATGATGCTGGAGAACCAGAGGGGCCCCGGGTAGGGGTGCAGTATTCAGTGCTGTCTCCCAGGAGGGGAGGTGGAACAATAAGAATTTGAAAGTCGCTTCCAGTTCTGGAATTCTATAAATCTCTGCAGGGTGCCAGGCACCAAGGTCTGGCCTCGCCAAACCCCAGAATGATACTGGGAGCAAGTTGTCCTGGAGCCAGACCCAGGTTGAACTAATATTTGTTGAAGGCTTTGCTGTGACAGCCAATGTCACATGGGAAAAGGGAGGGGATGTGACTTGATTGGACAAGGGAAGGGATGGGCAAGAAGGAATGTGAAATTCTTCCATTAGCCCCACCACTGTCACCCTGCTAACCCTGAAGCAGAGATAGGTCCTTTAAAAGGTTTACGCTTGCTTACAAACCGAGATCTCTCAGCTTCCAGACGTCAAGACAAGTCGTATACCCTGTCCTTGAATAAGAAACAAGAGCACAGACACGCTCGCTGGCAAAGGTCAAGAGTGACTTTCCAACTCCCAATCTCAGGCTCCACCCGCGGCCCTTTCAAAAGCTCCCTTCCACCCACAGTTGGCTCTCCCAGGGCTGGTCTTTGAAATTTCCCATGTTTTTTTGGCTTGGGGAAAGTTGCCTTGGCCCAAGTTCTCTTGAGTCTGCGCCCAGATATCCAGACCTTAGCTTTGTATTGTGCCAAGAAAGGTCACCGAGCAAGATCATGGAACCTACTGGGCTACCCCCAGATAAAATGGACAAGAGCTAATAAGCTTCCTTGAGCAGGTCAGGCAAACCTGCAGGACACTCATGAAGGGGGATGGCCGGGGAGATGTCCAAGGTCTCGGCTTCTTTCTCCCTAACTTCCTTGATATGTGCAAAAAATGCTAGTTGCAACTGAGCACCTGGTATGCCCAGCTTCCAGGAAAGCCCTGTCCTGAGAAGAGGTGGGAGGAGGGTAGTGAAAGGGAAAGAACTCAGAGACTAAGATCTTTTGGGTTTGGCCTCTTCTAAGCACCACCCATTTAATCTTTATAAAATCATGTAGGTCCATTTCCTACTCTTGAGCTTCATGATGAAGGGGAAAGAAAACTGGACTGGAGTCAAACAAACAAGCCAAAAGAAAATGCTGGTGCCTGGTCCTAACCCTAGGGCTTGAACGCTATGGAACTTACTCGAGTCACTTTTAACTCTCTAGGAAATTTATCTTCCTCGTAAAACTGGGATTTTAAAATATGCCCTACTTATCGTCATAAGACAGTTGAGAACTGCAAAGGAAGTCACACAGATGTTGATTAGGACAGACAGGCATTAAATATTGTTATTTCCCCCCAGAAAAACAGGTGTTCCTAAAATATTATCCCGACTTGTCCATTAATAGTTATTTTGATCGTCCGAAATATAATTTCTCCTCAACATTTTCTGATCAATTTCATCTTCTTCTCTTTCTTTCTCCTTCCTTCCTTCCTTCCTTCCTTCCTTCCTTCCTTCCTTCCTTCCTTCCTTCCTTTTCTTTTCCCCTCCCTCCCTCCCTTCCTTCTTTCCTTCCCTCCTTTCTTCTTTCTTTACTGGAGGATGTGGTAGGAAAGGAACTGGGGATTCCTGGAGTCATTCTATCCACTTGTAGCTTCTGATAGGATCCACATGCCTGACCCACGTGGGAACAGTGATTTATGTCCCCCCATTAAAATAAACTTCATTTTTTTTTACAAAGAATACCCCCACGTGGGGTGAAAATATATTGGGTTATGTATAAAATACAGTTTTTTAATCATACAAAAAGGTACACAATTAATAAACAAAAATGAAGCCACCTTCAGCCCACATAATTTCTCAAAAAGGGTGGAGCTCAGTGATGACCTAGGAAAGTGAGCAAAATGCTAACGCTGATGTCAGTATCTATCTCCCTCTCGCTCAGAATCACCTTATGCCTTAAGAAAATGCTTTGCGACTCGGTGACTCGAAAATAAAGAGGGCTTTCTCAAAGGGAGTAGGAGTTTGGCATTGTATGGCCTTCAGATGTCCAGGAATCAAACTGACCCTTTCAAGATGTAGAACAGACTGTCCTGTTCCCGTTTTTGAAACCGACCTCTTAGCACATTTAGGTGCCTGTGGATTACTTAGGCCATTTTTAAAGTTTTAAATAACTTGAGCCTGCTTCCCTTTTCTTTTTTATTTTTCTTTTTCAAAATTAACCTGGAGGCTCAAAAGATTAAGTGCAAGGAAAATTTCCCAAAGCCCTTTAGCTGGGTTCTGGTTTAAAACCCTGTTTTCTTCTGACATCCTTAGATCCCCACTGTAGGATGAGCAACCTTCCGTAAGCCCCCGTCAGCGTATACCTGAGATCAACGTGCCTCGGCTCTTTATCGATAGGTCTTGGGGTGCTTTTCTGTCCAGCATGAAATGTTGCCAAAGTCCAGGAACTAGGAATATGGGGAGGGGAAAAAACAACCCATATTGTTGCAATCCCTTCCTCCTCCTTGACCATTAATTGTATCCTGCTGGGAACCCTCCTGTGTACTCTGGGTGAGCATGTGTCAAACACATATTCCTCTCCCCAGCACTTGCCAAGGATGTGTTAGTTTCTTAGCTTTAAATCCCCCTCTTTGAGACAGTGCAAGTCAGGGGAGGAGAAGACACAGCAGTTGGTGCTGCACGCCTGGGTCAGGCCCTGGGCTAAGAGTCTGCAAGTCCCCATTTCTTCTCTGGACAACGGGTCGGGGTGGTCAGCTCTTCTGGAGTGACCAGATGGTGGCTTGCTGGGCAGGCCACTGTGGTGACCAGAAGTTAAGAGGCTACAGACTCATTTGAGGGTCTCCTTCCGTGTTGGAAGAGCTGATCTTTTCTCTCTCTCTCCTCACTTGTTCTGAGGCCCCCAGACAACCCAGGCAGCCAAATATGGCTGCTTCCCCTACCAGCTGTTTTGATTTCTTCTCAGCGAGCAGAGTAAGTAGAAAAATCCTTCCTGGTTGTTTATTTCCCCCAGAGGGCCAAAGGAACGTGACCAAGGGACCAGGAACAACTTACTGTTTTCTACCAGGGGAAAGAGCAGTCACAACCGAGGGACTCTGGAACCTTCGCTGGGGTTCCCTCCGTCGCTTTGGCTCATGTGGAAGAGCCTTGCGTCTCAGAGTTGCTCCTAATGCTAAAGCACAAGATTCAAGTCAGTCTCAGAGGTCTCCTCAAGGAAGCTGGAGGCGTGTCTTCTTTCTCCTGGCTTAGCCCTCTCTTCCCTTCAGCCCCAGTGGTGTGGAAAGAAATCAGATTATTCTCGCAGCTCTCAAGGTGGTTCTCAGGTGCTGCTTCTTTAAGATCCTGAAGGAACATCTACCTTTTCCCAGGGTCAGGAGAGGGAGGTATCAAGCTTTCCTTTTGTTTCATCACAACCTCTCCCCTTTGTAGTATCATACATGAGATTTTCAACTCTATTGGTTTCATTCCTGTGTGGTCGTTGGATAAGTTGTAGAACTTTCTGGAAAGTGGTTATCACTACTGATCCAGTCTAACCGGGGTACCAAGAAGCCAAGCTTAGAGGCAAATAGGACTTGGTCCAAATTTTCTCTTACTCCTATTAGCTGCCTGACCTATCTTATCTGAATATCTTGAGCTTTAGGGTAGTTATCTCTAAATTTGTTTTTTAAAGACTGAATGAGATTACGTATGTAAAGCACCACATTGAGGGCACATGGTGCTCAAGAAATCTTACTTTCACTATTGCAAACAAAGTTGGAAATGTAAGAGTGAAATCTGGAAGCTCATGTTAGATCTGCCCCATTTACTAGTGTTATCTCCCGGCCATATTGCTCCTGTCCCCAAGTTCAAGGTCATCTCCTTTTTGGACTGAGAGCACACATATGCCCATTGGCCATAAACTCTTTGCCATCCCATGAAAACTCAACTCCAATGGAGACAGGAAAGAAGAAAAGCCAAGTCTGGCTGTCCTTGGACCCTTGCTTAACTTTCATTCGGCACACTGCCCACTTTTTCACTAACAGGTACAGCTGCTCTTTCCCGCCACACTCAGTCCCAACATCTTGTGTGTCCCTACAGGCCAGCATCTTGAACCCAAGTCACAGCTGGCTCCTCGAGGCAGCCTGAGGCCTGACGCCACCTGTAAAGAAAACTTTTCTCTCTGTTGCAAATGCACAGGGCCCCCTGTGCCCCAGTCCCTGCCACTCCCCGACATTGTCCTACTGTTTCCGTGTAGCACATCTGGCCAAAGCAAACAGATCTGTGGAGCCAGCTCTCCAGCAGGCAGCTGCAATACAAAATTGGCAGGCCGTTTTCAGGAAGCCCCAGCCTTCCCTGCCTGCTCATGGAAGAGCTCTCCTGGAAGACATAGGAAATGGGGCCTAACCTTTTAATTAGCCCTTACACAGAGCCTGACCGCTTTCTCTGGAGGAACTGGCCTGCCCCCTCCCCCAACAGCCCTCTGCCTTGCCTCTTCCATCTTCCATGTGTTGGGTACCTTAGAACTGGGATTAACTCCTGTCCTCGCTGAGAAAAGGAAGAGTGTACGTGAACATAGGATGTTAGGAGCTAAAGGAGTAGTTATGAGGCTCAAGTAAAGGAAAATTCATTATTATCCCATATTAATAGTTCCCTCCCTGCATCTGAGGGTTTCAAATCTAAGAATAATGAGAAGAGGAAAAATTGGAAGAACAAACAGAGAAGGAGAGAGAGGGAAGGAGGGAAGGATTTTTAGCATCATTTGTAAGTTAGATAATATGGTAAGTATTTTGCCCCTTAAACTCTATGACCGGAGGTATACTGATTATCCTGTTTTGTGTATAAGACGTGAAGGCCCAGAGGAAGTGACGGGCTCAGGGTCACCCAGTTGGAAAATGGCACAGCCAAGAAAAGAACCCAAATCTTCTGGCTCCAAGGCCAGAAACTTTCCATCAAGCTACTACTGTGGTTCAGTAGCTTTGGGATTACTTCTATAATTTTTTTCAGTCCCATCATATGGAACAATGCACCTATAGGCTCAGTGGTCCTCATCTTGTTCAAGAATCTGTATGTATCATTTTGGCTAAGGTTGGAACTTCCTAACTTTGGGGTTCCCAGGAGTCACTTGGTGGGGGCAATGGTGGTAATAGGGGGTGGTGGTGGAAGTGGCAGTGGCCACAGTGGTGGTGGTAATTGTGATGGTGGTGGTGACGGTGCTCATGGTGGTGACAGTAATGATGATGGTGGAGATAGTGGTGATGATGGTGGTAGTGGTCGTGGTGATGGTGACAAAATTGATGGTGGTGGTCATAGTGGTGAAGGTGATGGTGGTGGTGATGGCAGTGACGGTGGTGACGAAGTTGGTGGTGGTGATAGTGGTGGTAGTGATGATAACAATGCTGGTAGTAATAACGGTGCTTGTGGTGGTGACGTGTTCTTGTTACTGGTGGAGGTGGTGGGAGTCATATAAGACATAGATAAACCAGCTAATTGGCTTTCTCTGTCTCCAAAATCCTCCCTTGCTTCCCACTCTCCACCTTCTGACCTTTTGGTTTTGTAAAAAATGTCCAGAGTTTTGAACCTCTGTTTATTGGTAGCAGCATCTGTAAGATGATATGACGACCTTATATTTATTTATTTTTGAAAGGATGTAGGGGAAACAACCTCCCTTATTTAAGCAAAACACTGAGTCCCCAAGGCTTTAAAGCTGGAAGCCAACTCTCCAGGTGGGGAGGGGGTGCTGACCAAGCAGTGCCAATATCACTCCAGAGTTTCCTCTTTCCCTCACCCTCCTCTCTGTCCGACTCTCACATCCACAACCATGTCAACCCAGTGGTGAATTACTGTTCGTCCTTCAGAGCTCCGGCCTAGCATGGCCAGCCATCTGCTCCCTTGGTATCCCTTGGATTTCAAAAAAGACAGAGACAGTGACACAGAGAGAGTGAGAGACACACAGAGAGAGGGACTGAGAAAAGAAACCTGAAAGAGAAACAAACAAAACACAGGAAATTTAGAGAGCATCCAGATGACAAAGCTTACTTTTCTGAACTTTCACAGCTAACTCATCCACAGGCCCGCTGGCCGACTCGGTCCACATTTTGTCTGATCCACTCAAAGTATTAGGACAGTTCAGGAGACACCTTCTAGTGCCCATGCTCTTCCCATTACACGTTCCTCAGTCACTATGCTCTTGGAACCCAAGCAAAGATCATCCATCGCAACTGGCCACCCAGGGTGCTCTGATGCAGTCCTATTTGCCCAGATGTTCGGCCACGTGTGGCAACCGCTGAAACAAAGGAACGCACCCTTCGGGTGACTGGTCTGACACTTATGATTGGCCTAACAGTATAACAGCCTCATAAGCACACAGTCACTTTCTAATGAGATTAATCTCACCTATAAAGCAACAGAGCAGGCAATGCCATGGACAGCTCCTGGCAGTAGCAGGATTGAAAAACTTGGTGCTTGAGGCCATCTTCAGCCATCTCCCTTGTTCCCTGGTGAAGGCAACACTGAAAAAATGTGAAAGAACAGCAAACTTAGAGCTCACAGGGGAATAAGTCAAACCCCCCAGGGCTGTGAACTGAGTTACTTTAATGACAACTGCACTCCCTTTCGAAGAATAAAGCCTAAGAGAAACAGAAGTGCTATGCCGTGTACTTTTCTCTTCCTTTCGTTAGTGATGTGTTCCTGGGCGGTTTGGGGGAAATCTTGGCACTGGATGCAAACAGCCAGTCCTCACTCTGAGGCTGTTAGCCAACACCCCAACGAGGGTCTCCCCATGTGGAATGCCAGCCTGAGGGTGTTACAGGACCCCCGAGCTTCCTCCGTCTGGCACCCCTCAGCTTTGCACATTATTCTCCAGGCCTGCCCCTCTTGTAGCCCTCACACAATTGCTCCCTTTGGGACTCTTCTAGAAACACTTTGATAAGGGCCATGAGGATGCAAAGCTGGAAAACAAGGCTGGGAAGAAAATCTGGCACATTTTTTCCTCTGCTGTTCAAGTAACAATTTATGCCTGGTCAGTATGGACAGCAGACTATTTATTTTGCTAGCCTCCCACCCTATGCTCATCTCAGGGGTGGGCTGGGCTGATATTTTCTTTCAAGGCTGTACTAAAAATTCTAGCCTCCCTCCCTCGTGATTCGAACCCCCAGCATTGCCACTGAAGGCAGCCAGCACCTCTTTGTCACTCACAAGACGGAGGCCAGCCTCTCCCCCGTGCTATTTGGGGCGACCTTGAAGCATTTCGAGACACATGAGGTACAAAACATTCCCTCTCTTCTATCTCTCAAATGAGCTGCTGGAGGATTGCAAGTGTTTCTTTTTAGCAGAACATCTGACAAAACTCCTGATTCTCCCCCCAGTGCTATCGCTCCCCGCCACATAATGAGTCCTAATCTGTCTGCAGAAGTCAAACTGTTTCCCTGCCCCATCCCTCAGCTGCTGGTTTTCCCCAATCTCTCCTGAGAGTGAGGGTGGCGTTTGGAGGGACTGAAGTTGAAGCCAGAGACATGTGCAGCCTGGTACCTTGAGGGTTAAGTTAGCCTGGCTTTGGAAGAAGAACAGGCCCTCCCTTGGTCCCAGACGGAGCATACTAAATAACTCCCTTCAGCAAGTCAGCTTGTTTGGTTATCTTGGAGTGTGCACTGGGGCTAACTCATGCTGGCCAGTCCTCCGGATGTAGCCTCGCTCAAAATCAAACCTTATACAGGAGTCTTATTCCCCGGGGCTGCCTCCTCCCAGGCTGATAAAGGGTTTCATCATGGATGATTCAAGAGGCTGAGATGCAAGCTCTGCTGATAGCTAATGAGGCCTCCAGCCCCCAGCTGACCTCACTTTCTAGCTGTTGACAGGTTCAGTCAGGCTGGCCAAACAGCATCCCAACCAAGCCAAGACAAATGATCTCCAGCTCTTGTACCCCCTATGCCTCCAAGTCCTTCTTCTGGACTGCAGTCCACCTCCAAGACTCCCCACGGACCATCTCCAGGCTGTTCCTATTCCACTGGCAAAGGAGCAGGCTGAGATAGATAAGACTGATTCTGTCCTCCATGCCTGCTGCACTGGCTGTCCGGTAGAGCTTGGCACGGGTCTTCTTGGACCCTTGCTTCCCCGACCCTCTCCTTCCGGCTCTAACCATCTGGGACCTGGGGAGGTGGCTATGAGTCTTGAGTCACTTTTAAAAGCATGTGGTAGGCCCAATTCTCTTGTGTCCAGAGGAGATTTTAAACTAGGCAAGACACGCATGTGTGCGTACACACACACACACACACACACACACACACACACACAGCCCAGCTTGCTCCCCAGCCAGGGTTATGACGGGAAATGGAGGCCTCCTTATAACCTACACAGCCTGTGGTACCCAAGGTCCCCAGGTCCTGAGGACCAGTCAACTCCTTAGATCCGAGTGCAGGACCAGAAGAGGTCAGAGAGATAGCTCTACAGCTCTGAGGCTCCATGTGGGTACCAGCAGACTGGCCCAAGACACAGTGTCTTCTCCATGACTTCTAAAGTTAAGCATCACTTTGGAAACACTGGAAGGGACGGAAGTGCTGGAGGTATGTGGGGAAGAATCATACCTTCCCTTCACCCGCACAGCCAACTTTCAGGGGCCAGCGCTCACTGATATGCAGCTTGGGCTGTGTGCATACTGGGCTCAAGGCTGAGGCTGAAAAGGCTCCAGTCCTCGTGTGGCAATTTAGTCCACAGAGTTAGACCCAAGGGCCTCAACAATAAATCACACACCCCGACTGCGGCGTGATGCTTTGCAATTCTCTAAATGCTTTTCAGATATATTTTTCTAATCCTCATGCCACATCTGTGAATTAGATAGCTTTACTCCTCTCTCCTTTACGGAGGAAATAACTTGGCTTAGTAAGGAGCAGAAGAATACACAAACTTTGGACCTCTGATCCTAGATCCTTTGCTCCTCCCTTGCAGAAGGAATTTATTTAATTGTACTTGGAAATGAATAATGCTTTACTGCAACATGAGGAGATGAAGACTTATAGGCACAATGATGAGATTAACAAAGGCAAGGCACAAAAGAGTGGAGGATATTTTTCTTTTATGAATTTCTTTTTAAATTGCTTTTCCTCAGCATGTAATAAATTTAAGTATTTATTACTTTATATAGTTAGTCAGGGTTATTGCAGAAAAAAATTTTTAAATGATAGGAAAAAATGTGTTAAATACTGACAAAATTTTTAAAACACTGATACATACATACATATATACATATATATCCTTTAAGAGTTGTTCTATTCCTTTGTGTATATATATTATATATCAAGACTATATATTAATATATATAATTATATAATTAACTTTACTCCATAACTTCTCTTTTCCTTCAAAGCATGGACTGGAGCTATCTTTCCATGTCAGTAAATAGATCTCTTTTTTTAAACAATTGCCTAGTGTGTCACTGTATTGCTATTACTGGACACTGATGTTGTTTTCATTTTTTATAACTGCCAATTATGTTGTAATAAAGCTTCTTAGGCACATATCTTTGTGTAGCTCTCTGATTATTTCCTTAAGATAAATTCCTGTAAGTGAAATAACGTGATTGAAACATACCTTTAATGTTTTCAAAATATTTTTGCCAAACGGTGTGCCTTTTTATAGTCCCAGCAGCAGTATGTAGCAATCAGAAGGCTTATCAAAAAGCCTCTAGTGTGGGGCAGCCGGTTAGCTCAGTTGGTTAGAGCGTGGTGCTAATGACACCAAGGTCGCCGGTTCGATACCCACATGGGCCACTGTGAGCTGCGCCCTCCCTTAAAAAAAAATTAAAAAAAAATGACACTAGTAGGAGAATATAGCCAGAGGGTCAGAGTGCAAGCCATCTCTGGGGGGAACTTGTGTGACATTAAGGAAAGATTTGCAGGAATTGGAGAGGCCTGGTCTAGGTAAGTGACGTGGAGAACTGAAGTGGACTTAATCAGAAGGGAGAAAGAAGGAGAAGAAAGAGAAGGAGGAAGGAGGAGGAGGAGGAAAATAAGACGCCTGAGTCATGGCGTATGTGCGGATACTCAAAGATGATTCAAAGCTTTTGAGTCTGAGCAACTGGGAGGAGGGAGATGTTAACAGGGCCAGAGAAAATGGCGGAGAATTTTACGAGAAAGTCAAGTTTGTTTGGAAGAGCTTGCGTGTACACATCCAGGCAAAACTCTCTCTCAGGGTGGGCAGCTTGGGAGCGTGATTTTAATAGTCTGATTTTAGGGGGAGGAGTAAGGAGGACAGTCTTTTTGGGAATCACCTAAATGAATGCACAGCATACAGAGAAAGCACAAAATGAAACAGGACGCACAACCCATGCTCTGTTTAAGGCAGTGGTACAATTCGCCCAATCGCTTATTTATTTATTTTTTTTAAGTAAAATTCCAACCCAGAATAAGAAAAATGACATCTTATTTTATATTATGGGGAGGTTGAAAAAGTTTGTTCCTCTTAATTCAACAAAAAAAGCAAAAGCCTTTGGGCTGACATAAATGCCTCCCCTGCCCTCCTAAAACATAAAATCTGAGTCACAGAAAGCTATGTTCCTAGAGAAGTTATAATCCCCTGCGTTGGCTCTGTCTGAAGGCAGTTAGTTCCCCTGGGTATGTCCCCTCACCCCATCTCATTGGGCGGGAGCAGTCCTTTAGCTGAATCTCTTTGCTCCACTTTGCCTTCTCCAGGACTCAACTGAGAGCACACACCAGGCAGAACAAAACAGTAGCAATTGATGACAAATGGACTAAGCTGCCCCCATGTCTCCCTCCCCACTCCTTGTTACCATGGAGACACCAGTCAGCCAAAGCCAAGAGATCAAGAAATATCCATGAAGGACAATCTAACGGACACAGGTGCTGGGGGAATCAGTATAAGGCAAGAAGATCCATCAATCCATCAAAGGTTGAGGGGGAAAGTGCTGAGAAGGGGAAGTGAAGAGTAAGGTACAAACAGGTGGCCTTTGTCCTTGAAACTAGAAACCTCTTTTCTCTCCACTGGGACTTGTGTCATTCGGATACATCTTGACACCACATGTCAAAGCTCTCTTTTCTTTTCAATGTCCATTTCTTGTTCTCTGTTTGACTTCACCTGTAAACCTGGATCACCTCTAAGATGGGCAGCTGGATATGTGCTCAAGAAGCCAAGAATTGAGGCAGAATGTTTGGAAGACTTGGTCACCAGAAAGTTCTTAGACTTTGTTGGAAAATAGACAACAAAGCCCAAATACCATCAATGGGTTCTCCCTACTTTCTCCCAATTGGGACAAACAGTGAATATCGTCTCTACACACAAAGGCATCTCTTTGAAAGGGCAGAGACACCAAAGTCTGAGAGAGAAAAGAGGAGACTTAACTTACATTGTGGGTTTTTCTTCACTATTAGTTTTGTGTGTAACAGGAAGTCAAAAGTCAAATATTAACTGGAGTTCTACCACAGCTCAATAGGTCCAGTGGACATGATTTCTCCCCGACAACTGTCATCAGACATAAACATGGGAGGAAGGAAGGAAAGAAACTTCTCAGTAACTCCTACTTTTTAAAAATGCGAGTAACCTGTTCCTACTTAGGTGCTTTGAAACTCAGTCATTTGAATCGTTCAGATTCTAGGCAGTCACCATAGTTCTTATAACAAGCTACTATTCTCCACACTCATCTCATAATAGCTGGAGTATAGATTCAGCCTCTTACTTTAGGTGTTCAGAGTGTTACTTTGTCATTGCAGCGGTCATACAGGTCAGGATTTTTGCATTTGATTACCAAAAAGCTAACAGAGTGCACTGCTTATAGAAGGAATTCAAAACATGCTGGTTGATTGAATACTAAAAAAAAGGAGTAGAAATTACAGCTGAATCCCCAACAACTCTTCTCTCCTCCATTGTATACGGGTCATGGGTTTAAATGGAGATTGACCCCACCCAGCTGCAAGGTTGTACCAATCAGAAATTAGAATCCTCCTGCCACAGTGATTGGTTCAGGTAAATGAAATCTATGCCAATCAACATGGCATTTTCCCATCGGAATCCGGAGGGAAAGTTGGCTAGGACTTCTGAGAGAGTAAGTTCTTCACTCTGTCAGAGAGATCCACCACAGCCAACCTCGTCACTCTTTGAAAGCATGTTTTGAAGACAACAGTCCTAGAGCTTTGGACATGTTGCCACCTTGAAAGAAACTGGCTGCTGAATGGATGCAGAGAGCACAGAACTTTGAGATGCCAAAGAGGACAGTGTCCCTTCATCCTCACTGGGCTATAATTGTTCCTAGAACCTTGATGCAATGGGATGTTTTCCCCTCCCCCCATTTCTGGATCTCATAGTGTCACCTAAGTAGACCCCGTTTCTGACCTTGAGCTTTTGTTTGCCGCTGCTTTTTTTCTATAGGGAATCAGGTTTGTGTGGGGGGCCAGGCTGGGGAATGGTCACCATGCTGTTGCCTACCTGTCCTTGTCTCCTCATCTCTATCCCAGGGACCAAACAACTTTATCGTATCCTTCTAGATAGGTGGAAAGAAAGCAAGAAAGAAAGAAAGAGAGAGAGGGGAAGGAAGGAAGGAAGGAAGGAAGGAAGGAAGGAAGGAAGGAAGGGAAGGAGGGAAGGAGGGAGGGAGCGAGGGAGGGAGGGAGGGAGGGAGGGAGGGAGGGAGGGAGGGAGGGAGGGAGAGAGAGAGAGAGAGAGAGAGAGAAAGGAAAGGAAAGGAAAGAAAGAAAAGGATATATGATCTGTACATAAATTTGGGAGTTTCACTGAACCCCCTATTTATCAGACACTACCAGTCCAGAACTATTGCTATAGCCCATGTCTATAAACTTGCTTTTCAAACTTGGGGGACATCCTCAACTTCTGTCTTCTACTATCTAGTTAACTGGTTCCACTGGGTCCACCTCCCAAATATCTCTCATTTCTGTCACCTTCTGGTTTTCCGCATTGCTCATCGCCCTCCTTTAGGCCTTCACCATCTAATGCTTGGACTGTTGCAAGGGCTTTCTGATAGGTCTCTCTACCTCCCAAAGCATCCCCCTCCTATCCATTTGTTCTTAATGTTATAGCTGAAAAATATAAACATGGCCATTTTATTCCTCAGCTTAAAATTTTTAATGGTTCCCTTTGGCCTAGAAATAAAATCCAAACTCCATTCCTTATCTGGTCCTTGCTTCTGTAGTGGTTTCCTGTACAATTGTAACTCTTTTGAGAAGTGGGCAAATCCCCCTACCCTCATTCATGGGGGTTCAGAGAAGATGTCCATGTTAGATCCTGGGCCTGTCCTGTGGCCCGGTCACTCAGCCCTGTATGGCCATCGCCCACTGTTGGATCGGCGAGTTTCCTCACCAGGAGTTCTGTGCAATGTTAAGCTCAGGAGTGGTTCTCACCTACGTTGTCCACTACGTTTTACATGAACCTGCTGTGAGACGGCTGATAGAACCACAGACCCAGAGAAGTGGGAAGTCAAGCCAGAGAGGGGCCTGATCACATGTGAATCTCTGCCGACTGGGCCTGACGCCAAGCCATAGGCCTGCCCTTCTAGGTGCAACGCTGTTCCAGGCCTCCTTGGATTCCTGAAGCTGCCCCAGGAGGCTCCCTTTCAAGTTCTCTTTGTTACGTAGGCTAATTAGAGTGGGGTTTTCTATATTTGCAACCAAGAGTCCTAACTATGCATCCCCTCTTACACGTAGCATCCTGAGACCAAGTCTGTCTTAGTCATCTCTTATCCTCAGTGCCTATTCATAGATGGATAGATAGATGATAGATAGATAGATAGATAGATAGATAGATAGATAGATAGATAGATAGATAGATGACAGACAGGAAAGAAAAGGATATATAATTTATATATACCTGGGAGTTTCACAGACCCACCAATTTTGTTGAATGAATAATTGATTTGGTACCAAGTATGAGTTTCTAGCAGTCTCCTTTGGCTGCTTTCCTAGCTCACAAGCAAAGAGAAAATTAATAAGAATTTGATTTGAGAGGGATTCACAGCATTCAGCTCTTCCCTGCTTCCTGGAGCAGTAGCATCTTCCCTTGGAAGAAACTTTCTGGTATCGCCTCCTACAGACACTCACAGGCAATGTCGCATTGTATCCTCCCTACAGTGCAACAGGGTTGTGATATTGTTACAGCCATGTCCATTTTACAGATGAACCTACTGAGGCCTAGAGTGATGAAACAGCTTGCTTGAGGTCACATGGTGACGTGGGCACTCCAGCGCAGGTCAGCTGGCTCCAAACCCAGTACTCGTAGGTTTTGTTTGATGGCCTTCCTGGCAGATTTCCTGAAATGCTTGACTGTTTTCAGAGCAGATGAAGCCCCAGAATGTCAGCATGTGCTTAAGATTCCTGTTTTTCTGCCTTTAGTCACTTCTGTCAGGGTGGAGAAAAAATCTGCCCAAGCACCTGTATAGAGGTGAATGGCTCTATTCTGTGCCAGACAGAATCAAACCAGACAGCCTTTACCGCCAGCAAAGTGGGACTGCCTGGGGCGGGGGCCACTCTTGATTTTGCAAGGGTGTCCCAGGTGTGGGACATAATGCACCCCTCCCCCATTCAGCATCTAACCCCTTCGTCCAGCTGCAGGAAGGTACTTTTAAGAGCTGTCATTTTGAGGAAAGAGCAGGCAAGGGAGGAGACCTTAGGGGTGGGTAACAAAGAGTTAAGGCCGCAGCTGCCAGCCCATGCAGGGTAGAGTTATGCTCAAACTGTTCCCACTGGACACCAAGTCAGCTGTCACCGGAGAACAAAGAATTCCCAGAGCTGTTCAAGTTGTGTCACACCCGGGAACTCCTGGGAGCCCCCCGATTAGGGTTTCTAAATCAGCCCTATCGAGGCCTGAAGAATAAAGCACAGGAGCAATGAATTTGCCACATTCACACAATTCCCAGCCCGACTGCCCGCCTCGCACCACCGCCCCTCCCACAGGGCCTCAAAGGCCACTTCACCTCCAACAGGAAAATCAAATCGCATCGAAAGCCCCCAACTGGCTGGGCCAATGTCCAGAGGGCTTGGGGAGTAGTGGGGGGTGAGGGGATTGGCTGTGCAGGGGCTCCAGTTGCTATAGGAGTAAGGAGCCAGAGGCGCTCACGCAGGTATGTGGGGGGGCGGGGGGGGAATAAAGAGGGATCCATTGCAAGGATGGGGGGGGGACCTGCAGGCACAATAGGCTCATTTGGGGATTTGGGGGTTCAGACTTTGCTGTTCCTATTTTATTCCACCCAAGTCCAGGTGATAAAGAATTTTGTGAAGGAACCCTGGACATTACCCTGGGTCACTCGGCCCCAAGCCTTAGAACCCCTTTCAGGTCACAGTTGAGCTGCTAAAAGGCCAGGAGTCTGGTGGTATTGGCAAGACCACCGAGCTGAGGAGTTTCTTTTATTACTGGCAGAGCCCATGGCAAGATGGGGCACTGTGTGTCCAAAGGGGCTTAAATCCAGTTTTGACTTACCCCCATGTGAGGACGTATATACAATCATTGTAATCACGAGTGTTATCAAAACTGTTCCTTTATTTGATGTCAATGTTTAAACAAATACCGAAGGGTTCCAACTTTGAATGTGCATATATTTGTAAATTCTGGGATCCTCAAGGGTGGGATAATACCTCAGATTCTGAGAGCTCTTGGTTTTCGTTCAAACTTGAGCATTTTTCCTTTTTTCCGAGTCATTGCCTGGGACTGTCTTTTAGCTCCAGGTGTCATGAGATCCCTACTGTAAGCTTTGGGCAGTTGAGCTTTGAAGGGGAACCTCCAGCTGCAGCCCTGTCATCTGTGGTTTAGTTTAATGAGAAGTGTCAGCATTTACGAAGCCCACCTGGGGCCAGGCCTCCATGGCATGGCATGAGGAAGCTTTGTCTGTCCTTTGTCTGTCCATCATGCCTTTCACCAGTTGGAGTCCCAAGGAGACATACTTGCATCCTCTGGTCCCTGCTATACTTTTCTGAAGAGGATTGTGGAGGCAGGCATGGCTTGGACTCCCAGACCAGCTCCTGTAGCTCCAGCTCTGAGATCGGAAAGCCGGAGGGAAAAGGGTCACTCTTTGGTAGCAGAGAGCCCACTGGTTTTTCAAATGCCCACTTGTTCTCAACTGCCTGGGCTCATGAAGGAAGCCGAGTGTACTCCGCAGGTGAGCATACGAAATGCATCATAGCTCCCAGAGTTCCCCAAAAGTATATACCTAGGATGGGACAGAGTCCAAACCCAGCAAAGATCCTCGTATTAACAACACCAGCCAATTACGGGAGTCGTCTTCCATGCTGAGCATTGAGTGCAGTTCAGGCCATGACACATTTAATCCTCATAACGCTGGTTCACAGAGGCGAGAGATGAGGCTCAAACTCTCCTAAGGCCACACGGGAATCACACCGAGCAAAATACTGGCAGAGCCAAGGTTTGAGCCCAGGTCTGTCTTCCGCTCAAAGCCCTGGACCACTGAGTTTCCTGAATCCCTTCCAATTGAATTCGCGATCTACATGAAAAAGTCCTAAGTGCCACACTTACTCCTATGTTTTCTGTCCTCTTAGTGCTCAGGAAGGATGGGACAGAGGGAGCTGTCACCAGAGGACAGGCTTCACTCTGGTGGAGCCAGCCCAGTCCGGTCCAAAGCTAACTCTGCTGACTGCCCGCTTGGGCCAATCACCGACCTTCTCTGAGCCTCAGTTTCTTCGTGTGAAAATCTAGAGATCGCACCGATCTCACTGGGATACTGGGGGCATGGGAGGGAGAAACCTGAGCAGAAATGCCTGCCCCTGCCCCATTGTTGTACACTATGAATGCTAATTTCTTATCTCTTCCCTCCACAGGCAGAACGGTAATTGTTAATTCTGTCCTGAAGTCACTCTGCTCCAGGTGAAAGAACCTCCCAGAAATGGTTCCATTTTTTCAACTTTCCATTTTGCTTGCTCTTTTTTGGACCATCGTTTATTGTCACTTAACCTTCTCCTGGCCAAGACTGACTGATAAGAAATGCTCCCTTTGAGAAGGATAGGGAAGGGAAGGGAACCACGAGGTGATCCTATAATAGATTCACTTTGAGTTAAAAATAAATAAAGTGAAAAAAAGGAAGGAAGGAAGGAAGGAAGGAAGGAAGGAAGGAAGGAAGGAAGGAAGGAAGGAAGGAAGGAAGGAAAAGAAAAAGCTTTTTGTTTCCTGGACATTAGGGTCAAATTACTGTGTTGCTTTCATAATCTGTAGTATAATTCTGCCCTGGATTTTAGCAGAAATGCCCCCAAGCTTTGTCACCCCTATTTATGAATCGGAGAAACAGCAGAAAGTCTACATGAGTGGGGTGCATGTTAAGTGCAAGATTCATCGACCGTTAATGGCCAATGTGACTGCAAGAGGCAGTTGCTAGCAATGGCCTTCATCCCTTTCTCCAAAGTTCTTTTAAGTGGCTTCAGTGTGAGTCATCGTACACAGGGTCGTCTGGCTGGAAACCAGGGGCCTCAGACCCTGGAGCGAAGCCACTGTGCCCTGAAGATATGGGTCTCTTCAGCTCTGTGTAGGCACCCAGGTTCAGTACATGCTAACTATTTGTCTGGTGGGTTAAAGGAATGAGTGAAGAATTCAAGACTTTCTCTTCTTCCCCCAGTTCACTCTTGCCCAGTGACATCAAAGTGTTATCAAATCCTTTCTCCCACATTTCATTTTAAAATGTCAGCTCAGCTCTTGCAGCTAATGAAACTTTCCCATTGATGTTGGTAGATGCCAAGAAAAGGCATCAAAAATCATTGATGTACCTTAATGACCGGCAGGGGAGTAGAGGTGTGACGTGATTGACCAGATGCTGGGGACGTGATAGGACCAGGGGACTGAGCATGTGTCAAGGCTGAAAAGAGGAACGAAGAGCAGATATGAGACTGGATTGTGGCAGACCCACCAGCGATCATTTCATGGCGTCAGGGGAGGGCGTAGAGTTTAAGAACTCACAGTGCAAGACAATATGTGATGTAGCTGAAAGAGCTGGGACTTTAAAGAGAGGCAACCGAGGGTCTGAGTTCTAACTTGGCCACTTACTGAATAGGAAACCTCAATTTCCTCACCTATAAAATATGGAAGCAAGTACCGACGTAGTCGTAAGGCTGTGGTAAGGATAGGATGAAATAAAACACTTACATGGAATGTGGTACCAGGAGACAGTCAACAAATGGGAATGCTATGAAGTGGACAGCAGGGAGGACCAAGGGATAGGCTGAGGAAGCCATGGGCCAGTGGGTCAATGCCAAGTTCTAGTGGAGCTAAGATCTGCAGCAATAACCCCAGCAGTACGGCTCCGTAAGTAACAACCAGGCGGAGAGTTCATCTCACGGGATGAATTATGCCATTAAAGCCAATGAGGGAAAGAGGAGAGAGTTATTCACTCAGGGGAAATAGGAAGTGGGCAGATATCCAGGAAGGGAAAAATGGTCTGGATTACCTCCAAGGTGCTGGCTGAGCCCTGGGGAGAGACCTCTCAGACGGCCACTGTGACCCCAGGGGCCAGGACAGTCCAGGTATAAATTGTGAAATACCCTATATTTGTCCTTGATGTTACTGTCTTCCTGGTGTGTACTTGTTCTAACTCCCAATTTTACCCTTATTCCCAGAACCCAGTGATTGCACTCTACCTCCAACCTGCTCTCCATTGATTCGTTCCTCCATGCCAAAGCCTACAAGACAGCTGACAATTTAAAATAGAAATCCACCACACAGTTATTCACCTTTGAAAACTAATTAAACAAGAAAGGTGATTTAGCAAATGTTTTTGGAACTCTGGCTTGTTCCAAGCACCGAGGATACGGAGTAGGGAGAAATGCTTGGTTCCTGCCTTAAAAACAACGCAGCGCTCCTCGTGGGAACCAGGACAGACTGGCTGGTCAGCTTCCCAGAATCCTGACATTCGATCACCCCTGGAGCTGGTGGCTCCTCCCAAGGGTAAGAAAAAGCCCTGTCCCCAGCTCCCCTCCGTGGACCCTCCTGCACACCCCATGGGGGGGGTGGGTGCATGGCAATTGTCCTTTCTGCCTTCACCGAATTTGCCCGGTGGCACTGTAGAGGGCAAACCACGGCACAGAAGAGGCCTGACGGACAGAGTGGATGCACGAGCAGCAGGAGACCCCACGTCTAGTCCTGTTTCTCTTCCCTATTTGTTCTGTGACCTTGGGCACACCACCTTCCCTCTCTATGCCTCCATTTCTCTTTACAAAAGCCGAGACTCTTCCCGCTCCAACATTCTAGGAATTAAGTGGGATGGCAGGCCATATGGGCCCAGAGCAGCCCTTTGTATTTTCACAAAATTATATATTAATATAATTAATAGTACATCAATATAATGAAGTGTATTAACAAGTTATTAATGAAGCGTATTAATAAGTGTATTAAAAGTACGTGAATGTGTGTATTTACCACCCTATTGAATTATATACATACATATATATGCATGTATGTATATACATATGTGTTCATAGACGTGTATGTATAATGTTTTGAAAATCACAAAACAGTCAGTAGAGCCTATAGGAGCAGAAGGGGGCACAGATTTGGGCAAACAATGCTCGAAAACACAGACAACTTCTGTTGGGAGCTAACGTTGTTAATCACAGAATATCTCCTCCATTGAAAGGACCCACACAGTTCAGGGCGAGTCAGAAACGTGTTCAGTGCTCTTTGGGTAAGATCATTACTTAGCACTCTGCAAAGGCGTCTCTTCTTCAGGGAAAAAGCCAGTGGCAATACCATGGGGTGGAATAGAACTTATTTCCCCATGTTTCTGAGAAGTTAAAAACGTGGAGCCACGTTAGATATCCAGAGGGTCCGTGGACCTGCTCCCCCTTCATCCACGGCCCTACGTAGGCCAGTGATCCGAACCCACCACCCAAATCATAGCCAATTGCATCCCCTGACCCACAATCCAGTTCACCACCTGAACACATGATGCACTGGGCCAAACAGATCCGCCCTGGGGTGTTTGGGGATTAGAAAATGGAGAGGAAAAGAGGTGGTTCCAATTGGCTGGTGGAGGTGAGAAAGTGAACCTAGTCTGGATCAGCATGGAGCCAACCAAAGCCATGGACACGACCGATATTATGGAGCAAGAGAAGCCTCAAGTTCACACAGCAAAGCAACTTTGAAAAGGGATTGGGAAGCAAATGCATCAGCAAAGCAGAAAGGAGAGACAGACAGGAGAGAGGAGAGCCCAATGTGTAGACTTCCCAGCTCAGTTCTCAGTTCTCATGAGTCCCCCTGGGTCAACCAGGTCAAGGGCAAGAAAATCCTCCAGGGGCACGAGTGGTACAACCCACATTGCTAGTTCTAAATAAAAATTTAGAAGTACAAGTTGCGTGTATTTCAGCAAGTTTACCCTATGTCGTCATCCTGTGCTCAGTCAGTCTGTCTGTGTCGTCTATGTATTTTATCATGTTAGTGTTCTTGCCTATTTTAGGTTATACTCTCTGGAAGTGAGGGATACTTTCTGTTTGATTTCTATCAGTACGACACCTAGCACAATGACATGTTTACAATTTGGGAGTTTTTTGTTTTTTTTCCTTAAGCCTCACACTTCAAAAATTAGATAGGATTTCTTCAATTAAAAAATGTATTCCTCTCGAAAGCTCTGACTCTGTAAACTCTATGCATTGTTGTACTAGTCATAATAGCCCAAACTGGAAACTATCCAAATGTCCATCCACAGCAGAATGGAAAAATAAATTGTGGTATTTTCACACAATGGAATAGTTTGTCACTGTGAGAATAAACACTCGACGACTTTATGCACCAATCGGACTGAATGTTGAGTAAAAGAAACCTGACACAAAACCACACACACTGTGTGGTTTCATTTCTATAAGGTTCAAAAATAAGCAAAACAAATTGATGGTGTTGAACAGCAAGATAGGGCTTCCCTGGGTGGTGATGGTGGTGAGGCGGGAGGGGTGGGGGGGAGGAATAGCAGGAAGGAACCATGAAGGGGCTTTCGACTGGTTCCAAAGATGTGTTCAGTTTGTGAAATTCATCAAGCTGCTCACATTTGTGATGTGTGCACTTTTCTATAGATAGCTCACTGTATTTCGATTAAAAAAAAAAGCAAAGAACTGTATGTATAACTATGGTAAACATAGAATAATACATAGGAACATAGTTAGATTTTAGAAAGCAACTTTGAGGTTTATCCTATTTGGACTCCGTACTGTTACTGTGACATGTTGAGAGAAATCATGTTATAGGAAACTACTTTGTTAGGACATTTGCTTTTGAAAACTGTGTACTTTTCTTTTTCTTTTTTTTTTTTTTTTTTTTTTTAATTTCGGGTTGTAAACTCTGTCCTAGGAGGCTGTTCTTGACCCATCCACTTGGGTGAGAATTAATTCATTATGACATCACGAACGCAGCTCTACTGACCTGGATCTGACAAAAGGTGTACCGATTATCTCAAAACTAAGAACAGCACTAAAGAGGATTCTTCTTGTTTTAAACATAGGTATTTTTCAGTATAAAATGACTAATTGATGAAGTTTAGAAGAACAATACCAATTTCAATGCTCCCTTTTGATAAACCAAAATCTGTTTGAGATTTTTTTTGTGTGTGTTAACATATTTCCTGGACCACCTTCTCTGTAAATTTCCTCCTTAACAGTTATAAGTGGGGGCATCGACATCCAGAGAAATGTCCCATTTGTGCAAAATTCCCTCTCAGGAAAATTTATGCCTGAAAATCTGAGCTCTTAGTAAGGCTGCAATTGAATTAATGCATTATTTATACATAGCTGTGGCTACGCAGATAACAAACTCACAGATGCTTGCATAAGCCTATGTAGAGAGAGGCACTCAATTTTTTAATGGCAGTGAGGGACTTTCATGTCAGAAATGAATGCTTTCTCTTTGAAAAGTCTCTCAGGATTTTCATTATCCTGTAACTTGCAAATCTACCTTTTAAGGAAGATGAGTCTTCCTATTTGAATATTAGCTTTTTCCTATTAAAACCAATCCTCTTCCAAAAACATAAAAAGTAGGCTCTGAGTGAATTGATTGAATTAGAAGTGGTTTCTCTCTTTCTTTCTCTCTTTTTCTTTCACGTTTCAGTGTTCATCATTCCGAGTGCTGCTCAATGCAGAAACCTCTGTCAGCTTCCTCTCACCTCCGCGCCTTCTCGGGAGGGCAGTGGACAGTCAGCGGGCCCCGAGGGAGCCATAAACGGTTTGAATTTTAGTTCTTCCACCCAAACCAGTTGTTCTCAAGCTTGGATGAGCACCAGGATCTCTTGGGGGATTGTGAAAATGCAGATTCCCAGGGCCTTCCCCCAGAGACGCTGAAGAGGCTGGGAATCTAGGCCTGTGTTTTTCTGTAAGGTCCCCAGGTGACCAGTGCAGGTCCCCCTTGGGGAGAGTGTGGGATGCCTGCTCTCTATTAACCCCTTGGATTCGGCATGAATCAAGCCAGGAGGACAGATGCCCTCAGAGGCCTGGCCATTTCCTCCGTGTCCTGACTCACTCATTTCCCCTGTCAGGTCTACACACTGATCCCAGTTTGGGAGAGGATTGTGTTCCGAGCAGTATTTTTGTCAAGCTTAGTTGGAATTAAGAGCTCATGTGGCTTTTTTGTTCTTTCCTTTTGAATGGTGCTTTTGGTCCTTAGGCCCCCTTATGTCACCTATAAGGGAACAATGTTGCAGCAATAACTATTGTATGCAGGGTTCTGGGAACAGAAGGATAGAAAAGTGAAAAGTCAACTGTCACATTTCCCAGACGGGAGTGATCTTGGGCAAAACCACATCCCTCTCTTTCTGCATTTTTCTCTCTTCTGGGGTCCGGTCTCTGTGGGCATTAGGGGTGGCTTAGCCTTCATTTAGCACTTCCCAAGTCTGTGCTTAGTAATCAAGTTCCTAGCACCTGGGGTAACTAATATCAGCTAAGATTTGAGAGAATGGCAATGTGATCAAATCGGTTCTTGCTAATATGTGAATGACTGATGTAAAAGAGCAATATTTAAGTAGCACTTACAGGTGAAAGTGTCTCTGGGAGAGTCACACTCCAATTCTCTAGTTTCTCCTGGAAGGAGCCTCCCAGCCCCTTAACTGCGTACCTAAAAGATGTCCAACTTATTGCTGCCAATTTGGCCATCCGGTTGAGAAACCACGCCCCCTCACTTTGCCCCAGTCTCACTGACGTACTCCCATGCACCACGAGAGCTAGCCACAACCTAATGTGAATCCTTGAAAGCACTGCTAGACTCCAACACAACCTGTTATTTCTTCACTTGAAACCTGTAAAAGTTTGCCTTGGCTTGTCCATAAAAATGCTACCATATCTCTCATTTTTTTCTATTTTTTCCTCTTCACCCACATTCCTAAGTCCATTAGGGCCCATCCCATTTCCAAAAACCAACAGCAATTATATTAGAAAAGAGCAGCGATGTTCCCAGCTACCAATGCAAAAGTCACTATTAGCCTCACTGCCACGTCACTCATCCTACAGATAGACTGACATGTGAATGCCCCAATGGTGTGTCCTGTGCCCCCAATCTGGGCATAAGTACCTCCTTGTTTTGGGGCCTTCCTATTCCCTCAGTATCAAATCCCTTGAAATGTCAAGCTCCAATACAAGGACAGACAAATGGAAAGCTATGTTGGAGTAACCTTACTGTCATCTTACAAATGGGGAAAGAGGCATCGCATACTTTCTAGACTAGTCCCAGCATCCACGACAGATCTGAAAGAATGATCCAACTTGTGGGTCCAGCTGTGTTCATTCACTGAATGCATTCAGCAGCTACGGAGCGCTGCCTCCCAAGTATACGCGTTACACATCGGCACTCGCTGGGGACAGGTGGGGTGACAGTGGTGAGCCAGAGACAAGCCCTGTCCTCCAGAACCTTGGAGGTGCTGAGAGGAGGGAAGGCATATCCTGGAATCATGACTCAGTTTGAAAGTGGGGAGTGCAATGAAGGAGGTACAAAATAATGAGAGGCCGGAGAACCAAAGGCTCTCCCAATTAGGAGAGCTGGAGAGACAGAACCTGAACCAATTCTTAAAGGTCTGGGATTGATTTATACAAGAAGAGACATGGGGAAGAGTGATTCAGTAGAAGTGACAGAAAGACGAAGGGCAGAGGGCGAAGGAGTTCTTGCAGCACTGGGTATAGGAGAGAGCCCAGAGAACCCAGACTCTTCAGGTGAGAAGTCTGTGGCAGGTACCGGGCTGGAAGCTGGATGGTGGGAGGGCTAAGATTACAGGTGAGCTGCCAAAGCTCACCACGTGAGCAAAGCAAAAAGGCGGGTCCTAAGGAATGTGCCCCATTTTCCTGGCTCCTTGGGGACTCCAGGCATTCCAACAAGATACATGTTGCCTGCCAGCCAGCAGATGTGGCCCATGAATAAACATCCCCACAGGGCCGGGGGTAGGGGGAATAATAAATATGAAGAAAGTGGTGGGCTGCCCCTCCGTGTCCCCCTCCCCTGCTCCCAGGGCAGCAGACACACTCGCCCAAAGGGGCGGACTCAGACGTCCTCGCCCCACGGCCTGGGTCGGCCGCACATTAATCCGGGTGGATTTGGCCATCCTGTGACATAGCCAATCAGTTCGAGGGAGGGGACGGCAGGAACGCCTCTCTTTTCACGCCACAAAAGGATTTTCGTCCCTTGAGAGCACAATGAAAAAAAAAAAAAAAGCCAATCAAGGCAGGATCAGCTGTGGGCTGGTCGCTGCAGATCTGTCTCTCCCAGAGGGGGGTGGGGGGGACATATTGGTCCGTGTGGGAAACCCACAGCCTCAGCTTCTCACACATTGTTCTCCTCCTCTTCAACTGCACCCCCTCCCCATCAGCCCACACCCTCCCCTCTCCCCTCCCCAAAGCCGTTAATGCCACAAAAGATACTTTCCCCATTGTGTCCCAGACAGCTGAGAGGTCCCAGTTAGCCCTACACAGCTCTGCGTCCTCTCCAGGGAGAAGGGGGCTGGACCATCCAAATAGAGAGTGGGGTGCTTATCATACAAAGGAATTAAACCCACTTGGGCTCTTGTGCTAATGTAGGACTGTGGGGGGTTAAACACGGTTACATTTTCATTAGGTGCTAATAGCAAAAGGGCAGCTCTGGGCAGCAGGGACCAGACATTGTTATGCAGAAAATTCCCCCTAAAGGAAGGTCAGGGCAAGTGGGGTGGAGGGACAGGAGGGGACTGCCAGCTTTAGAGCCTGGTCCAGGGAAAAGGGGGTGGGGGCGGCATGCAAGGCGTATATTGTTGGTCCTGGAGTTCCATCAATGGGAAAAGTCATGTTTTCTCTGAAGGAAACAAGTTGGAATTGTTGGGGAGGCGAAGGGCTGGGGGCTGGCTGGGGACAGGGCTAGGCCATTTGTGACTAAGGCCACGCTCTAGGGGGCCCTGCCTTCCATCAGTTCTACCCTGAGGCTCAGCCCCAGTAAATGGAAGATTCTGGTACGCGTCCGGGAGGTGATGCTGAGAAGGGCAAAGTTGTGAAATCAGGGAGAACAGATGTGAGCCCTGGTTCCGCTGTTCTCACTGGCCTGTGGCCTGGGCCATCGGTGTGACTCTCTGGACCTCAGTTTCTTTTTAATGCCAAATGGAGCTGAAACCCACCTCCATGAGTCTTCCGAGTCCCCAGTGAACATAAAGTGCCTCGTACAAATGAGGTGCTCAAAAAGGGGAAAGCCTTTCTCCTCTCACCCACCACCCCCACTCCCAGCTACCACGGAAAAGACATTAACACGGCAAAATGGAAGAACGCAGGCTCTGACCCCGTCATCTCACGTCGCTTGGCTCACATACAGTGTTCCAGCCTCCTCCACCTGGGAGCAAACTCCTCTTGCCTTCTCTTTTGTGTTCCTCAAAGCTGCGTCCAGAACTTAGCTCTGCCACAACGTCTGCTTGCTTTCACCTCAGTCCATTCAGACATTACAATCTCCTGCCCCCTGAAAACTTGGGCATGGGTCAATCAACAGGGAAGCTCACGATTTCTCTTCGGGCTTGCTCTGTTCTCTGCGTTTTTATTTGCACAGGTATGAGGACGTTGCCGTGCGTAGACGCTGTGCAGGAAGGACTGCGTGGGGATACAGAGAAGTGTGTGGGAGGATGAACCCACGGCAGGCGGGCCTCCAGCCTCCGTGGTGCTGTACTTTCCTGCTCATCACGCCAACAGAGCGTGGTTCCCCATCACTTCTTTTTACACTGAAAATTCCCAGAGACGCAGAATTCGACTGGAAGCCAAATATTAAAGAGCTGGACAAAGAACTGCCACATAAAAGATACTACTGATCCTTTCTAGAGAGTAAAGGGAAAGGGGAAAAAAAAAGTACACATCCTCATATTCTCACCATACATTCAGCAGAGGCTGAATTTGTATTTAACACAGACTTTGGCCCTGAGTGCAGTCAGGGGGAGGGAGAACAGCCTCCTTTCACACAGTGATGTCGCTGTCGGCTGCCCCCCTGCCCCCTCAGGACAGACATCTGCACACGCGGTCCTAACTGCCGAATCCACGTGGAGTCACGGGTGGATTCTGAGGTTTCCGACTCCGCAAGACCGCTCTCCAACAAGAGAGAGGGGCCAGGTCAATCTAATCGTGTCAAAGAGCTTCATAATAAAATACGTCCAGAAAGAGAAATGGCTTGACCAGTGGTGGCGTCTGTGAAAGGTCTAGAAGGATGACCCCGACGGCTAAAGCTCATGCCTGGTTTCAGAGTCTCTCCATTCAATGATGACTGACTCTTGAAAACAAACACACACACACACACACACACACACACACACACACACAATCTAGCTGTGATGGCTGTGTGGATAAGGAGGGAGAGGCAATTATTCTTTAAATTGACTGAGGATGGCTTCTTTGGTGCTAACGTTTGTCTTTTTCCATGACACAGTTTTTCTCGTTATTTCTACTTCATAGAAAGTAGTTTGAGAATGGGAGAGCACCATAGAAATAATTTTCTCATCTAGAATATCTCTGGAATGAGAGAACGGACTATACTCCACAAGACGTAGCGCTCAGAAATAATTCTTCATTGCAAATTCATAACCAGGGATCTGATATCTAAAATCTTTAATAAGCTCCCTCTTACCTTCATCACATAACACATGTGAGTTTTGATCTCTTATTAAGAATGTCAAGCTCGAAACCAAGAATCCAGAGGAAACTAAGCACTGGGGCGAAAATGAGGTTTCTAACTTCAACTTGGACTCGCCCCCCCTCCCCCTGCCCGCCTTGAAAGAAGAGAAAATGCCTCACCCCACTGGTTAATAAAATTAGAATTCAAAAATCTTTCCAGGTGCAATGATAGATCCCTACAGAGGAAACTGCTTCCCTGAAGCCAACAAGTGCTCAGAAATTACAACCGGTTTCAGCAATTAAGGGAAGTAAAACATTAAAAAGCATGAGGCAAAGTACATTTGCATGTTAATAGCCCCTTCTGTAGGGCTGGGAAGCTTTATTTTACCACAGAGCAGATAACTTTCCCAGTACAGCAACATTAACCCCTGGGTTCTCACTCCAACTCCTGGCCCCTGATTCTGACGTCTGGAATTTTCTGGCCCCTGTTGGGGAAGATACGGGTTAACTCTGCGTCTCCATCTATCCACTGTGGCCTAATTCTCTCTGGCGTGGGTAGGAGAGGAAAAAGCTAGAGACCTAAAAGTGTTGAATGTCTTTAGAGGTAGAGAGAGGAGGGTGGAAAGCTGTATCAGGGGGTGAAAAGGAACGTTTCTCTAGAAAACAGGCTGCCATGGGCTGGGCACAGGCAGTACCATCAAATGCGATTTGAATTTGAATCTGTGATGTTGGAAAAGTTACCGAAATTCTCGGAGCCCCAGTTTGCTTATTGAACAGAGTAGGACGGGATTAGATGCAGCGATGAAAGTAACAAGTCTATGCACCTGGTAAGTATCGTGGTTACTGTAACGGTGCTGTAGCAGGTGGCATTTGCAGCGTTTCAGGAGAGATTTTACAAAGAACTTTTGGGTGCAACGATGAAAAAGCGCTATGGCTTTACTAGAGATGCAAAGCAGTCCTTTTTGTCTCAAGCATCAAGTTAATCTTGGAACAAAGATAGACGCATACAGGCTCCTTTTATTTCTCCCCCCAAGTTGGAGGCCACCAACGTTTTGGATCCCGTCAAAGATGATAAGGCTCAGGAGCTGACCCCCTGCTTGAGGTAGCTCCCAGAAATCAGGAGAAAATCCTCACCTCCTATAGGAAGTCTGCACAGCACAGAACTTGGGTTTTGGAGCTGGATACATACACCTGGTTTTGAGATCCACAGGCTTTGAAACGATCTGGCTGTATTACTTTGAACAAATGTCTTAATCTACCTCTGCCTCAGTTTCCTATTGTAAAATGGGGATGGTAAAATGTCAGACGTCTGGGGCAAGGTTTCCATGTGTTGAGCAAGCACTCAAGCCGTGTCAATTGCTTAGGGATGTTTCTTTGTTGCTCTTTTAAACATGGGTTTGCCCATGACACAATGAGGAAGCAATACCCAAAGCCTGTCACGGCTTCGATGTCAAGCCAACTCATTGAAATCAAGCAAAAATGAGGAAAGGAGTTTCTGTTTGTACACCAATGTCCTCGTCACTCACCACCGTTCTGCGGATGGGAAAGAGAGGCTGCCGGAAGGAAACAAAAGTTCATCAAGGGCTGGCAAAATATTAATCTGGAAGCTCACGGATGGCCAGTGATGCGCGCTGCCCAACAGCAGGCCCTCCCTTCATGTCCGTGCTTACCTGTGGGCCGAGACAAGCCAGCAGCCTCCCCTGCCCCTTGGGCACTCACCATGACTCGCCATTCATCCTTTGCTTTACCTCTGCATCCAAATCCCTTTCCCGGCAGGACTGCGGAGGAGAGCCAAGGAACAGAGTGGACTAGAAGAGCTGGGTAAAAAGCAGACATAGAGCGCTCACTCGGCACACAGCCCTTTTCCCTAACAAGGTGCACTTTTTTTTTTCCTTCTTAGATTGGTGGGTTTTAACCCTGACTGTGCATTAGAATCACAGGGGAAGCTTTAAAAAAATGATCCTGTGTTCTACCCGCCCTGATTATGATTCAGTGTTTCTGGGGTGAGCCTGGTTCATGGGTATTTTCAAACAGCTCTTCAGGGATTTTAATAGGTAGTCTGGCTTGAGAACTGTCGTCCTACTTGGAATAGCCACCTGCAGAATTTTAACTTCCCTCTTATGTTCCAGGGTGTGTTTGATGGCCAGAACTGCTCACTCTGGGCTACAGGTTAGGGTGACCTGGAGGACTTTTCAAAAATGAGGGTGTCCAGGACCCATCCTCCAGAATCTCTGATTTAATTGGCTTGAAGTGGGGGAGGAGGGGCAGACCTCAAAGATAGACCTCCACACACTTAGAATTCCACACATACAAGATTATTCACTACAGCATAAACTATAATAGCACAGATTGGAGACAACTCAAGTGCTTATATATAAAAGATTCATTAAGAAAACTCTGGTCCAACCTCAACCTAGAATACTATGTGTTTGTTTAAAAAAGAATGAGAAAGGTTTTGAGGGCACTGATCACAAAAGATCTCTAGACTATATAGAAAGAAAAAAAAGCAAAATTTGTATGTAGTTTACTCTTTGTGCTGTGGGTCCTGATACACGTTTAACGTCTTGAACAGTATCCTGCAGAACAATTCCACCACATTAAAACATTCCGTGTTTCACCTCTTCAACTCTCCCTCCCCTCTGAACTCCTGGCAAGCCATGATCTGTTTACCATCTCTATAGTTTTTCCTTTTCCAGAATGTCATATAGTTGGAATCTCACACTTTGTAGTTTTTCCAGACTGGCTTCTTTCACTTAACAGTATGCATTTAAGATCTATCCATGTCTTTTCATGACTCATTTCTCTTTATTGTTGAATAATATTCTACTGTCTGGATGTACTATGGTTTATGTATACATATACCTCTCAAAAGACATCTTGGTGGTTTCCAGTTTGGGGCAATTATGAATAGAACTGCTATTCACAAGCAGGTGTTTGTGTGGACATAAGTTGGATAAATACCTAGGAATGTGATTACTGAATTGTAGGTTAAGACTGTGTTTAGTTTTATCAGAAACTGCCACATTGTCTTCCAAAGTGGCTGTATCATTTTGCAATCCCAGGAGTGAATGAGATAACCCGTGGCCCTGCATCCCTGCCAAAACTTGGTATTGTCAGTGTTTGGATTTTAGTCATTTTAAGAGATATGAAGTAAAATCTCATTGTTTTAACTTTAAATTCCCTATTGACAAATGACATTTTCTTTTCATGTGCTTGATTGCCATCTATATACCTTCTTTGGTGAAGTTCTGTTTACATCTTTACTCATCATTTAATCACATTGTTTTCTTATTGTTGAGTTTTAAGAGTTCTTTGCATATTTTTAAATACAAGCCCTTTATTAGGCATGTATTTTGCAAATGTTTTCTTCCCATCAGTAGCTTGTCTTTTCATTCTTTTAACAGTGTCTTTTGCACAACCGAAGTTTTCAAGTTTAATAAAATTTGACTTGCCAATTTTTCTCTTCCATAGATTGTGATATTGATTGTTGCATCTAAGAATTTATCACCAAACCTAAAGTAACGTAGATTTTCTCCTATATGTGCTTCAAGAGTTAATTTTTATGTAAGGTGTAAGATCTGTATCTAGGTTCATCTGTTTTGCATATGAGTGCGTATGGTGTTCCAGCACCATTTGTTGAAAATACTATCTTTTCTCCATCAAATTGGTTGTGCCTTTGGCAAAGGTCAACTGACTTAGTTTGTATGAGTCTTTTTCTGGGCTGTCTTTTCTGTTCCATTGATCTATTTGTCTATTCTTCCACCAACACCACACTGTCTTGTCTGTAGCCTCCTCATAAGTCTTGAAATCTAGTGGCTCCAACTGTGTCCTTCTTTTTCCATATCATGTTGCCTAATTGAGTTCTGCTTTTTTCAGATAAAAATTGAGAAACAGTTTATCAATATCTACACAATAGCTTGCTGAGATTGTGACTAGAATTGTGATGAATCCACAGATCAAGTTAGAAAGAATTGATACTGTAACAATATTGAGTCTTCCAATCCACGAACATAGAATAGCTCTCCATTTAAAAAACAAAAAGACAACAACAACAACAAAAAACTTTGATCTTTTTCATCAGCATTTTATAGTTTTCCTGCCTGTTTTTATAATTTTCCTTTTTTTTTTTTTTTTTTTTGGTTCGTAGCCATGCTCATTCCTTTACTTATTTTCTGTGGTTACTTCCCAGCTGTGATGTCCTAATCGAGTAGGTGCAACAGACCAAATGAATCACAAGGCCTAAAATAGTTATTATCTAGCCCTTTACAGGAGAGTTGGCTGACCCCTGCTCTAGAGTTTAAATCACAGAGCATCTTTTCTTCAATCCTGTTTTCGATGATCTCTTCCTCTTTGCTGGCTTTGGGAAAGAAGACATCATCTAAAAAGCAATGAGAGCACCTTCGCTGGAGCAATGAATTCAAAATGCGTCTTTTCAGGCACCGGACACGTGACCCATAGGAAACTTCTTTGTCATTGAGGTCTTGTGGGTTGAGTTGGAACTAGGTTCTCATTAGGTTTGTTTATGTTCTGAGCTCAGAGCTATTGGCCTAGATGTATTTCAATGCCCATAATAGGACCTGGAATACAGGACGAAAATAAATGTTTGACTGATGGGTGAAACAGGGGATGACTAATACGTGACAGAGGAATCCTCAAATGTTAACTCGGGGGTCTGCTGAGGGGTAGAAATAACATCCTCAGGAGCCATGAAACTGGGCACAAATGGAACAGATGCATGAGTTATACAGTCAGCGGCAGATATGTGGAAAGAATGGCCCTTTGTCTGCCAGGAACGCAGTCAGAGAACATGAGCACTGGTTTCTACACTTAGCAAACGTAGTCTTGACGTGAGTCTGTATCAGCACCAAAACAGGGTGGAAAAGTATTTCCTAGGCATCATAATGTTTCAGGCACTGTGTTAGGCTCTTCACATGTACTATTTCCAATCCACACGACAGCAGCAAGGTAGCCTTTGGTACCCCAATCTTATAGATCAGGAAACTAAGAAGCAGAGAGCAAAGTGACTCCTTCACGATCTCTTCACTTTGGGTAGCAGAACCCAAACTGTGGTGGGTTCAAGAAACCCTGAACCGCATCATACGTTTTAGCCACATTCGGCGTAAGCACCACAAGTGGCGCAATACACTGTATAGCTCCCTATTTTCATTCAGTTGGCATTTAGAAATGCCAACTCCAGGGATCTTACAGGCACACCACGGAAACTAGCAAACATAGTTCCCTGTCTGGAAAAGCCCGTCCCTACTCCTATCCTGCTAACAGATTGGTCGCTCAGCCAGGGGGTGACTTCAAGCTGAGAACACAGCTCTCCACAGCAGGCACTGAAGGGACATCAGCAAAGGGAGAGACCCATTTCCTGCCCACGGGAATCTCATGTTCTCCTGGGGAGTCTGGCATGCATGTACCCCAATCCCCACAAGGAGAGTCAATGAATCCCTTAAAAAGCACAGAGAGTGATTATTACATAGATTTACATATGCAGGCATTGGCTGAGCTGTGGAGTCTTCAGACTCTTAACCGTTTGTGCATCATTTATACAACAAATCCCCACCAGCATCTGATTTCCATCATCCAGGTAGTCATCTGAAAAAACTAACATTTTTACAACACTTTACAGCTTACATCGACCTCAAAAACGCATTACCTACCTTACAAGGTAACTAGGGCAGGAATTATTATTGAACCATTTCAAAGATCTGTATACTGAGGCTCAGACAGATAAGGTGATCTGTCCAAGGTCACACAGCTAGTAGGCCAAGGCTGTCCACTAGCCTACAGTTCTATTCACGACTCTTGTGTCCCATGCTCTCACACGCTACTCTTTTCTCTCTTTCTGTGTGAAATCTGTATCCCTGGGCACTGAGAGTGTCACAATGACAGTCTCCCTTTCCTCTCCTGGAGCTTCAAAACTAGATAGCCTCTCTGACAGGTGCTTGGTGATTCCTTCTCTGGTATTCAGCAAGGTGAGGTGGCTCCTGTGCCAAAGACCAGAGCTGACACAGTCCACCTCTGGGTTGGGGGGCATCTACAAACTCTGCTGCTGCCCCAAACTAGCTGGTTTGTTTCCCGAGTGTGCAGGTTCCTGCCTAATGCCTTCCTAATGCCAGAGGCCTGGACATCTTCCATGATCTCCTAGCACAGGGTAAGTGAATCTGTTCAAACGCCAAAGCTCTGTGGCCCAACCCGTTGCCTCACCCCACCTCCAAGACACATGCCGACCAGTCACCCAGTTCTCACTTGCTGCCACAGCCCTGCGACCCTTTAGTGTCTTCCAACCAAAGAGAGACATACCACCCTGAGGGAAAACACAAGAGAGAAAGAGAGGGAGATGGAAAAGGGGGTGGAGTCCCTAAAAGAATAAATGGGAAACTCTGCATTACTCGCCTTCAGCATTAAGCAGCAGCTAAGCCCCCACTCACCAATGTCTGGGTCCTTTCTGAAGGTCGTGCTGAAGTACGGAAAGGTTAAATGGATTGACCACTCTGTGGACGGGCAGGGATTAGGACCCAAGCCCCTGGGATGCTACGGCAGACATCCGACTACCCATCCAACGTGCTCGTCTTGTAATTCAAACGACTGTCATGCTTGACAAGTAACAGCCCAGGGACTGGAACTGGGCCAGCATATGGTCATTGCGGCCTGGGGGAGTCATTGTATCTTGGTCACTGTGGTATCCCTGCACCAAGTACGGTGCCTGGCACACAGCAGGTGACCAACACTTCTTTAGCAAATGGCTGACGCTATCGACCCTATCTCTGTCCTTGGGCTAAGTCCACGACATAGACACCAAGCGAGACAGAGCAATCCATTTCAGTGGGCGTTGAACCCATGCCCTTGGCCGCGTTCTCCTGCTGCACTAACCACTTGGGCCAACACGGTCATATCACAGAATCAGAACACAGGAGGGGACGTGGTGAGGAACGAAAGGGGGAAGGTGGGTGGTCAGAGCGCAGAGCGTCACGCCACCTGGACGGGAGAGGACCAGCCTCTGATGCATTAACGATGGTCAGGCTGAGAAGATCCCCTGTGGGGGGAAAGGGTCTGGAGCCATTTCAAAGCAGGCATTTCATTCTGTGATTGAAGATTCAAGATTGGTGGCTCTAAACATCACCCTGTTAAGAACTCAGGAGTAACAGACAGAGTAGATGCCCACCCCAGGGGCTCTAGGAGAGGAAGTATTAGTAGTATTAGTAGTATTAGTACTATTTCTGTTGCTGCTACTGTTATTATTACTACTGCTGTTACTACTACCATTACTTCTCTGACTCACTTTTCCCTTTGGCTTAAACTTCTCCCTGGAAATACTCAGAAATTCATAAAGAAAGAGCGCCCAGCGCTCTCTCCCCCACCCCCCAAATTCATTTAAAGAAATGTGTATGAATCTAGAGAGAGAGAGAGAGAGAGAGAGAGAGATCTTGGTCCCAAGACTGGACAGAGCTACTGCAGCTGCAAAGTTATAAGCCCATAAATAAAGTTTATGGTTAAACGGGCCTGACCTGGCTTTGCCCCTCGGTACAGAAGCAGCATCTCGTCATTAGAATGCTGCACACATCAGCCTAATGTGTGCTCATTGTTCTGGGCCACTCTGCTCTATAAATCTTTTGGCACGGGAGGAGTGGGGAGCGGGGAGCCAAAGTGAGGGGCAGACAGAGAAAGGGTCAGGAGAGGGAGGGCCCAGGGCTGCTAGGAGAGTTTCCCTGCTGAAACCCAACATGTCCCTTGTGGGTGGGGTGGGGGTGGGGGTGTCACGAGTCAGAAAAGAAAGTAACTTGCTTCTACAGTGATAGGTGAAGAAGTAGGATGCTGTGGGAGACAAAATCTAATTCACAAGATGAGAACTTCTACAAACTTCTTGTTCAAAAAGCAAGTTCAGAGTTATCGGTCATGTGATTTTTACTAAGAAGCGAAGACCCCAGCTTTTCTTGGTGCTTACTTTTGTCTCTGTTTTTTTTTTGTTGTTGTTGTTTTTTCATTTATTGCTGTTATTTTTTGTTGTTGTTTGGGGGTTTGTTTGTTTATGTTTCTTGAATTTTAAACAGAGGGCTGGATCTAGCTCATCCATACCACATGGGGGGCTTTTAGAGCAGCTGCTGGGGGCATTTTCAACATCACCCTCCTTGGCAGGCTAGTAGGCTGTTGAGTGTGAGGGCTCAGTTTTTGGTCACTTTTGCTGAGGAGTACATAAAAACAAAGAGGCAAACAACAACCACAACAAAAAGAGGATGGACAGTCATGCAGAAGAGCTGACCTTGAAAGAAAACCTCCCTAAACGAGACGTTATGGAGAATTGATTTAATTTGCTGCAGGTGAGAGTTTCTCCTTTGCTGGGGTAACAATTCTCCTTTTGTAGGAACCTAGGAATGAACCCTTCCTCAGGTAGTCTCCTGCCTGGGGTGGGGACAAGAGAAGTGGGTTCTGGGAGGCCCCACATAGGCGCTGCCTCCTCAGTGCTTTCCACTTGCCTGTTAGCCAGCAAGCAGGGAGAAAGAACCTACCAGTGCGTATTGGAAAGGTGTAGCACCGGTCACTGTATGGCCTTGCCTGGCCCATGTCAGGGAGGGATGGTGGCCGGGAAGGGCAGAAACCTGGAGAAAAGAGCCTGGCCCCACATTGTGTAGGCCGCCCATCCCCCAACATTGTTCTATGCATGAAAGATGGCTTAAAATTAACCCCGGGGCTGCACTGACTGGGAAATCAGGGGCAAGGTCTTACAGATTCGAGCAAGAAGGAGCGGGCCTGCAGGCCCCAGGCTGCCTGTCCAATCCTTGGTGACGGTGCTTGGAGGGCAAAGGGTCCTTTTAGGCTGAGGTTTGTATTTGAGCCTTTTATTTGAAAACAAGTTTCTTCCTTTACTCTAGGTTTTCTCGATCGCAGGAATATTCACATTCAGGGCTTGACAATTTGTGTGCGTGTGCATGCGCGGGCAGGCGTGTGCATGTGCGTGTGTGTGTATGTGGCATTTTGTGTACGTTGCAAGGTGTTCAGCAGCGTCCCTGGTTTTTACCCACAAGATACCAATAGCCTCCCCCACCCAGTTGTGAAAACCACAAAATGTCTCAGAGCATTGCCAAATGTCCCCTGGGGACAAAGTTGCCCCCCTTCCCCCACGCCAGAGAACCACAGCTCTGCAGGTCCTCTCCCTTTGCCTCCCCAAGTCACTGCCATCAACCTTGACCGTGCTGGCCTCCCACGGGCCTTCCGCAGACAGGCAGGAGGGGCAGGGGTCTGGGGGACATGGTGAGGGAGTAAATGCAAAGAAGGGTGCTCATTCCCTGAGCTCGGAGACTTTATTCTCCCCCCAATTTAAACTCATGCTTAGAACAGAGACCAAAGAGACACAAGCAAGAAGGCTCTTCAGGTAGGGCTTACAGATTTAGCCACAAGGACAAAAAGGAATGCATTTTCTCCTATAACTATGTCTCATGTTTATTTGGGACATACTTATACTAGAAAAGTATTGGTTGTTTCTCTGGAAATCTAATCCTCCTGGGTGTCCTGTGTCTTATCTGGCAATGCTATCTTAAGGTAGAGGTAATGACAAAGGGAAACACCCAGAGAGGGAACAGATGTCCTCATGGTGCAGGAATATTCCATTTCCTTGGAGCAGGATTTGACGTCTCGTCAAAAACAAACAAAAAAAGGCAGCCCTCTCCTTTATCCCACTGAAGCGCCCTCAGAATCCAGGCTGGACCAGAAGACCAGAGAATGTCTGAGCGATGCCTAGATTTCTCTTCGTCCGAGAAAGTAGCCTCTGCTCCCCACCGGTGGTCCTGCTTGCACACCCGCCCTGGAGAATCTTTCTCTGGGCTTGGCAGCAGAAAGGAAATGTGACTGTGGGCGGGCGAGTGTCTGCCAGGCTTTATCTGGAAAGGGAGAGGTGACCACTTCATAAATTCACGAGGAACAGGCATGTTTTCTGCTGGAGCCGGAGGAGCAGGGGGAAATCTTCACTAGCCTTTTTCTCTGTCATCAATCTTGTTTCCTCTTTGAAGGAGAAGGACCATTACTCATGGCCTGACAAAGTGAAAAGGGGGGCGGCGAGGCCCGGGAGAGGAAGAGAAAGCTAGCATGGCAGGTGAAGCATCTGGGAAGGCAGGGGGACCGAGCGGAAAGGGGCAGCAGGGGCGGAGAGGGACGATCCACAAGGCCAGGCTTCAGAGCAAGGCTGAAGCTGACGAGGAGCCAAACCGAGAAGCTTATGGGAGTTTAAGGGGGACCTACACGTGGGGAGGAGGGAAGAAGCAGCAGGAAGGGACTCGCCACCAGCAGAGGCACAGGTGCCTGTGTAGACCCTTCAGGGCCGTCAGGACCTCTGTGTCAGACATCGAAAGGCGGTGGGTGCTGAAGGCCGTGGCTTGGATTCAGGGTCATGTTCCCGTCTTGGCCCTGCCTGACTCTGGGCACCCACATTCCCCTACACGCCCATGTTTTTTGATTTGTCAAATGCGGGGCCTGACCCAAATGATTCTGACAGTTCCTCTGGTTGTCAAATTCTGCCTTGACCTGTCTGTTGTTCTTTCTACTCCCCTCTCATGGTACATCGGGAATGCCTGAGCATGGATCATTCTGCCACTTGCCAGCTTTCGGGAAAATCTGAAACTGTAGGAAGCCCCAGGGAACCCCTAAACCCTAAGATGATACAAAGAGATACATGTCCAACAGGAGGACAAAGTCTCCCAGAAGATTAGCAATCAGGAATCCTAAGGGGTGTAGAAGGCACTCCGCATTTACAGTATAACCTGAGGGAACCAGGTAACTTCTGAGACTCCGTTATCCCCGCCTGTAAAATGGGGGAATAATCTTTGCACAGTTTACCTATTGGGACAACGAATGCAACAGCTGCCAGGGAAGCATTTTAAAAATAGGAAAGTTCCACACAAATATATAATACACACTAATACATACGCATGTCACACAACCACACACACAGAGCAATGTGACTCCAGCAGTCTCTAGATTTCAAGAGAGGAAGCAGAATTAGAGCGTGTCAGGGAAGGGAGGGGCCAGGTCTTTGGGAAGAAGCTGCCAGCCTGTCTTTCCTTCGGGACAACAGCTAAATTCCAGAGCCGCATCAGAGGGGCCCTCCATGTCTCAGTAAAACTAAACTGACAAGCATGACCTCCCGTTGGCGGTTCACCTTATTGAAGCTGTCTGGTAGGTGAGACATTTATTAACATGGATGGACTGCCTACCGAGGGCCCCGCTGCTGAGGGCTCAGCAGAAGGAATTCCTTCCCCAGATGCAATAAGTTTGCTTCAGTGTGGAATGTGAGAATGTCTCCTTGCTGAAGGGCCTTGATGAAGGAAAGCCATGCTTTTGACGTGGGGATAGTCGACCCATGGGGTTGAGAGGCGCTAAGTGCAAACCCCAGCACCAGGAGGCCCATGAGTCTGGACAGGCCACTCCCAAACCCAGTTCCCCCATCTAGGCATTGGGTTAAAACTGTCCATGGTGAGGGTGGGGATGGGGAAGGAGAGCAATAAAAGTATCACCGACCGAGTCCTCCCCGTAGAATGTCGGACGGATCACAAACCATTCTCTATCCTGGGGAGCCATATTTAAGATGAAACATCTTAACCCAACAAAAGTCTCAGAACCAGCTGAAGCAGCACAGACATGCATTACCTATCTATTGCTGTGTGACAAATGACCCTAAAACTTCACAGCTTAAACCAACCAACATTTATTATCGCCCAGGTTCTCTGGGTCAGGAATCTCGGCTTGGCTTTGCTGGGTGCCTCTGCCTCAATGTCTCTCCCAGGCTATATTCGTCCCCAGGCTCACCTGTGATCGGAGAGGACCGGCCAGCAGGCCGATACCCCTGGCTATTGGACTGAGGCTTCAGGTCCTCAATAGCTATCAGCCTGAAGCTTCCTTCAGTTCCTGTCCCCTGCACCATGGCTCACAATCTAACAGTTGGTTTCTCTTAGCACAAGGGAGAGTGAAGGTGATGGTTAATTTTATGGGTCAACCTGGATGTGCCACGATGCCCAGATATTTGGTCAGACATTATTCTGGATGTTTCTAGGAAGGTGTTTGTTTGGACGAGATTAACATGTAAATGGATGGACTTTGAGTAAAGCAGATTATCCCCTCTCACGTGGGTGGGCCTCATCAAGTCGGCTGACATCCTTCAACAGAGCAGAGACTGACGTCCCCCAAGAAAAGAAGGACTTAAATTGCAACTGTCACCTGAATCTTCAGCCTGCTGGTGTCCCCCATCAGATTTTGGATTTGCCAAGCCTCCATAATTGCATGAACCAATACCTTAGAATAAATCTCTCTCTCTCTCTCTCTCTCTCTCTCTCTCTCTCTCTCTCTCTCTCTCTCTCTCTCTCTCTGTTCCACTTCTCTGGAGAACCCTGATTAATGCAGTGAGAGTCAGTGAGACTGAACGAGATGAAAGTTACTATCCTTTTGTGGGCTAATCTTGAACTTGACACCCCATCACTTTTTTTTTCCATTAGTTTTTCACTCTGGCAAAATACACTTAGCATAAAATTTACCATCTTAACCATTTTTAAGTGTACAGACAATAGTACTAAATACATTCACACTGTTGTGCAATCATCATCTCCATGCATTTCTAGAACTTTTTCACCTTCCCCAACTGAAGTTACTTCCCTGGAAAACAAGAACTCTGTGTGGCTGCCTGGCCCCTGGCCATCAGCTTTCTCCTTTCTGTTCCTATGAGTTTGACCATTCTAGCTTCCTCCTTTGAGTGGAACTATAAGTATTTGGTTTTTGGCAACTGGTTGATTTCACTGAGCCTAATATCCTCAAGGTTTATCCGCATTGTAGCATGCCTCGGAATTTCCTTCCTTTTTCAGGCTGAATAATATTCCACGGTCTGGATGGACCACATTTTGTTTACCTGTTCCTCTGTGACACCCCACCACTTTTGCTGTATTCCCCTGGTTACAGGTGAATCACTGGGTCCAGCTCACCCTCAAGGGGAAGGATTAAAAAAGGTGTGTTTGCCAAGTAACAAAGATCCTGAAAGCCATCGTCCAAGCTGCCTACCAGTGGGTGATGGGGAAAAACTAATATCTTTGTGAAACTTATCAGCTGCGTGATCTTGGGGTGAATGATCTGACCTCCCTAAGCCTCGTTTTGTCATCTCCAAAATGAAGGCTTTAGAACATTTTCAGAGGTGTGTTGTGAGGCAGGGGACATGCGTGGAAGGCATGTAGGAAGTACTCAGTAAATGCTGACAACGACAGGGACGGTTTAAACATTCAGGACCTCAGTGTTTCAGCACCGGCCGTGTCCTGAAAAATGAACTAGTTCAGCCTGTTCATTTCCGAGTGAGGAAACTCAGGGAGGCAAAGCGACCCGCCTCCGGCTGACTTTCTCATGTTTCCTCAAACTGTCCTCTCTGCAAATTGTCTCAGTCCTCCGAGTTCTGAAGCAACCAAAACCTCCTTCTAGCCCAAGACGTTGACAATAATGTTCAGGAAGGCAAAGTCCACTTTTTACAAATCATTTCCTTTTAACATTGTGTGTGTGTGTGTGTGTGTGTGTGTGTGTGTGTGTGTGTGTGCACCTGTTATTTGCCAGGTTGTCTGTGTGGCACCGGGGTAGTCTGTCTAAAAAGGTGACATTGGAACAGAAACCTGAAGAGTGAGAAGCACAGGCTGACTGAGGAGTTAGAAGAAGGTTCCTTGCAGAGGAAATCTAGGCAGGCCTCCGTCCATGGGGAGCGCACTGCTGCCATGGTCCCACAGAAAAGGCCTTGAGAAAGCGGCCATTTTACTGAATTGGCCATAATTACTAACCCCAAGGCTGTCTTCCCATCTTTCTCATTTGATTCACTGTTGTGTTTACTTCATCTGAAGCTCTTCAGACTTGAATTCTCCGCTTCTCCGGCCTCCACCACACCTCTCTCTCCTGGCTCCCCTCCAACCCGTCTGAACTCTCTTCCTGGGCCTCCCTCACAAGTGCCTCTGCCTGCACAATGCCCTCTAAATGTCCGAGTCCCCCAGGGTCTCTTCTGCTCACTTGACAACTCACTCTCCACCCCGACTACCATCTCATGGCGAGGAAGCCCAGGTCTGCATCTCTAGGCCTGAGCTCCCTCTGGCCTCGGACTTGTGTATCTACCTAACTGGCTGCTGTCATGGCTGCCTGGATGCTGCATAAGCCCCTTACACCCAGCACCTCGCTTTTCTCCCCCCTCTCTTACATATCCAGAATCAGTCAATGACACCCAAGCCTCCACGTAGGAAACCCGAAAGCCAGACACTTCTCCTCCCTCTGTCTTATTAACGAGCCCTATGCTGAATAAACCCTAAGATTCTTAGGATACGCAGGGAGAGCTCACCACCTAATCCTGCCCACTTTTCATATCCTTTATATCCTGCTACTTTCCTCCTGTCCTTTGACAATCCAAGATAAATTGCTAGCTGTTCCCCCAACACATCAAACTATTTATTTTTTTTATCCAAGTTATTTCTTTGCTGGAATATTATTGTTCTCTACCCCACCCTACTCCTCAACTCTTCTTTTTTTTTTAAATTCCAGATTACTTCTATTCATCCTTCAAGACACAACACAGACATCACCACCTCCAATAAGCCCTCCAAGCTTGTCTTCTTTCTCGCATTCACTACATTTTAGTAAAATCATCTCCCCACTAGACGGTAAGCTCCTTAATATCAGGTACCATGTGTATGTCTCAGAGCCTACCACATGAGTGGAACATAAAAATGGTCCATAAATGCTCATTCAACTGAATTCCTCTCAAATTCTTCCTTCCATGTTCCTTGAATTCTACATCAAGAACAACAAAAACTGAGATTTTTGCAAACGGTGGCTTGACCTTGAAAATAACTTACAGGCACAGCACCAAGTGAGAGCTAAATTCTGTATTGTAAGGGGCACCAGAACCTGGCTTGGGTAGGACTTTAGACAACCCCCTCGGAAGGTCACAAGCCTTCCCAGAAAGTCATCCCAGCTGATTTTCTTGTGGAGCAGAGAGCAGCCATCCCTGCCAAACCCTGCAAAATTTCCTGAACAAAATCAATACTTGTTGCTGTTTTAAACTACTAAGTGTTGGGATGGTTCATCACACAGCAATACGAGTAGATAACTGTGACAGGAGCATTTCTGATAAAGACTGAAAGGGGAAAGACTTTAATCCAAGATAGTGTTGGAAATGTTCTGGCTACAGTATGGAGGACAGTGTGACTGAATAAAGGATTGAAGCAGCAGAGAAGTAGGCAATGACGTCCAAGTGGTAGCGAGGGGTAGATCTTGAAGGACACTGCAAGACGTGACAAGGACATCGATTTTATGAGAGATACGGAAAGCACTGGGGAGTGTTATGTGAAGGAGTGATATGACGCAACTTGTGCTTTGGAGTTCTAAGCATTTGCTGGCTGAATAGTCACCAAAATGAGCACCTAACGCAGTAGTTCTCCATCCTGGCTGCACACTGGAATCAGAGAGGAGTTAGAAAAAGAAAAGCTTTCACTCCACCTTGGAACAACTGAATCCAAGTCTTTGAGAGTGGGGTCCAGGCATTAATTTCAACAAAACGAGGCCCCCAGTGATTCTCATGTACAGTCAGGGTCGAGGTCTATTACCTAGAACAGAAGTTGGCAAATTATGGCCCTTGAGCCCAATAGCCCACCACCTGATTCTATAAATAAAGTTTTATTGAGACATAGTTATACTCATTCACTTATATATTGTGTCTGTGGCAGCTCTCTTGCCATCATGGCATTGTTGAGTAGTTGCAACAGAGACCACGTGGTCTGCAAAGCCTAAAATATTTAGTATCTGACTCTTTCCAGAAAAAGTGTGCCAGCCGCTAGCCTACAGAAATTTTGGTGGGCATCAGAATTCCCAGGGAATCTGGAAAAAACACAAAGGCCCAGGCCCTCTCTCACTTCCATATGCCTGGGTCTCTGAGCCTTCATTAGCTCTCCTACACACTGGCCTGACCCCTGAGGAAGACCAGGAGAAACACCACCCCAGGCTGACCATCAGCCAACACTGGGCGGGACGTCTGACTTGCTGACCCAATGCAAAGGGCATGACTCTGTCACAGTGCCTCTCAGCCACGACCGTGTGTGCATCCTTAGAACCCCTATGGAGCTTCAAAGAACTAAACAGTAATCTGATGCTCAGACCACACTCTTGGGGATTCTCATGCGGTTGGTCTGGGGTGGTGGCAAGGCAGATGACTGTCGCATACACTCACCCATGCCTGGGAATCACTGTTCTAGACTCTCAACTCTAGACCAGTGATTTCCAAATGCTGCCATGCAGCAGAATCCCCTGGAGGGCTTGTTAAAACACAGATTGCTGGGCACCACCCTAGAGTTTCTGAGAATTCTGGGGTGGGACCCACAAATTTGCCTTTCTAGCAAGTTCTCAGGTATTGCTGAGGCTGCTGGTCTGGGGAAAAGACTGTGAGAACCACTATTTGAGTGCATTGTGAGGTCCTACCACAAAAGGTACTTAAATAGGCAGAGGACCATGGGTTCGATTCAAGGTATTTCCGTCTTGTAGTGAAACCATTGGCAACTTAGATCATCTCTCCAAATCTCTGTTGTGTCCTGGGTGCATACCCCGTTCCGTGGGGGAACCCAACTAGGTAACGTGGGCTGGTTCTTCAGATAATTCCCCCTGGAAGGCACCAGGAAAAGACCAAGGATGATGAATAAAGGGCCAATAAAACAAAGCGTTTCAAAATTGAAATTACTCAAAGCTCCTTTAAAACCCACCACCAGTGGGAACCTGAAAGTTTAATTATATAACCCATGAATATAATTAAGTGCTTCCCTTCTGTCTCCACCCACTTCTCCCAGGCTTTGGGTTTGGGAGGAGGAGGAGGGGGTCCTGACATTCTCCAGACTTGCAACAGAACACCCTAGAGTCCCCTGCTCTTATAAAGTGCCCCCCAAAACAGTACTTGGATCTGGCTGGAGCCAAACCCCAGAATTTCTTGTCCATCAATTAATATTTATTGGGTCTTCACAATGAGCTCAGCAGGCATATAAAAGACAACAGTTTCTGTAGACTGTTATTAAGCCAGAGAAGAACAAGCACCTTGCCTTTCTTTTCCCAAGGTGTTGGCAGCTGGGTGGTTGTGTCTGGGTCAAAATGAACATTCAACCACTCATCCCACAAAAATGTATTGAGCACACACTATGTTGCAGGCACTCTTCTAAGTACTGGAGGTGTGGCCGTGTGCGAAACAGGCAGAAACCCCTGCCCCAAATAGAGGGTAGATAGAGGTCAGCGGTTCCAAGGAGCTTAGGGCCAGAGGCTCCTGCCAGAGATCCGCACAGGCTGCACCCCAGTCCTCTGATTGGGTCACTCAGTCTGCTAGAAGGCTGTCTGCTCATTTCATATGCCCCTTGTCCAAAATCGACTATTGGTCACCTGCCATTTCAAGCCCAGTGGGTGAAGGGCTTCACGTTAAAATACATGAAATGCATTTTCTCCAAGGACAAATCAGAGACTGGTTGGATTTCTAGATCTCTTGCCTAAATAAAATACTCGCTCTAAAGCCATGCAGAGCCAAAGCATCCAAAACCCTCCAGGGCCTCTTCTCCTCAGCAGCTGTGCTCCTGAGAAGCCATGTGCCACTTCAGAGGATGCCTGGACCCTTTCTAGAAGCCGGGGCTGCTTCAGGTCAATGGCGGCTCTCAACCACCCACAACACGCAAAGGGACATGTTGTTTTCCAGTGTGTGTAGTGACCTTCTTGGACGGTGGTTGACTTCTAGGGAACCCAAGTCCTCAAACCTGAGCTTGACTGGTGGCTACAACAGGAATGCTCCTCTCAGGATCCTGTGAGTGACAGGTTCATGGAGCCAGGTGTCGTGTGCATTGTCCAATGTGACAACCCCACTTTCCCTGGAGCCTGATGGGTGAGTGAAGGAATGAATGAATCAGGAACACTTCCTGGAATTTTGGAGTCCCATGGGGCTCGTGCCAGGAACCCTCTCCACCCTCATGCTCATTATGTTGACCTCACCAAGGACACTTACAGTGCCCGTGGAGGATGGAGGCGACACATGATGCTGAGGTTGCAGTTGGAGACCCACAGAATAGGAGAAACAGCCATGGGAAGACCTAGACAATTGTCCTGGAAAATGGAGAGAAATGGAAGGCTGGAGGAGAAAGCAATGAGTTCCACACATTTCCGTCCTGAAACCCCATTCCCAGACATCAGCTAAAAACGGGGAATTGGAGTGAACTGAATTTGCACTTATTACCTTCAAAGGTAACGGCTCTGAGATGAATGGGGATTGCAAGAGCTGTGTGAAGGTTGAGTCCACAAGAAAAGTCCCATCTGGGAAAAGCAACGACCATCTACGTGTTCTCACTGTGTGGGACACGCTTTGCTCTCCTACACCTTGAGATCGCTACCCTTGCAGTTCTCTCTCCCTGGAATGACAAGACTTCTCTTCCTTGAAAACTCCTATTCAGCCCTCAGAACTTATTCTTATTTCATCTCTCACTCCCCAAAAGACTGCTTTCCCCAAAGATTACCACAGCACCCTCAACCTTCATTATCATTGCACGTTCAATTGAACGTTCTGGTTGAAACTGTTACCTATCTATCTATGCTGCTTGCCCATGAGTTCCTGGAGGCCATATCCCATTCATCTTCAGCTCTTCAGTATCTGGCATGAGGAAGTCCTCAATACATGCTTTTTCTTTTTTTTATTAAAAAAATTTTGTAAAGATTGTTGCATGCCATGTCAAATTGGAACATTCAATGGGGACATGTCCACGTGGGAAAACGGAGGTGTCGTGGAGTTGGAAAATGCTCCCTCAGTCAGACCTGTTAAGTTGTGGGCCATGAAGAAGACCACATGTCAATAGCGGGTGAGAGCTACGCCATCATTCAGGAGGCCTACTCAGGAAGCAGGGAGGCTCACAGGCGATTGGAGACTTGTTTATATCAAATGAGCACTTGCTAGAGTGTTCGAAAATTAGCAGGTTCCAACTTGAACTTTTCAGAGAAGTCATGGCCATATACCCTACATGGGGTGCAAGAGTGTGGGCAACAAAACCAGGATTCATGTGGACCCTTGATGAGAAAGACCCATCGCAACTGCTGGAGCTCCAGTCTCAGTCGGACCCCCAAAACTTTGTGAGGATCAACTGCCCCCTCATCTCACTGGGGTGTCTGAGTATGGCTGCCTGACGGGGTGAGCGAAATGAAATAACTGTGGTATTTACCGCTGTTAATTAACAGCAAGGTGTTCATGAGTAATGTTATGGAATTAAGGGCGTGGTACAGCTTTTCATCGCTGACTCCCTCCTTTGCAGGGTTATAAACTCCAGGAGAGATGTTTCCTACTGGCAGAGCCTTGGCAGCTGCCTTGAGGTTCTTCCCTGTGGCTGGTGCTGGACCTGCCCGCTCATCAGCCTGTTGAGATCTGTCTCCATTTCCACAACAGCCATTGCTGGGGCCCTGAGCGTCTAAAAAACTTGCCATTGGAAGCCACTCATGCTAGAACACTAATATTTGAGGCCCCTAAAGCAAAGAATGAAAGTGAGATTGACATGCTCTAGGAATGTCCAAGTCCATTCGAAGTCACCCAAAAAGCTACCAGGAGATGTCCATGGAGGACACAAATTTGTCGTCTTATGGCAGGTAGGTGCAGGAATATTCAATCAAGAGCAAGTCTGTCCTTCTTGTGACCTAATACTCAACATGTCCAGCAAAAGCCCTCAGAGAGTTGCTTTACTTGGGAGAATACATTAGGGAGTAAGTTGGGAGAGGGGGGGCGTGCATCTTTTATTTGGGTTCAGTTTATAAGTTATAACATGCTCTGGCTTCTCGTTCCTCAAGCAATGATCACATCCCACTATGTTTTGCACTTTGTGATTTCCGTTGTCTTTTCACAAACAATATCTCATGTTTGTTTTCCTCCGTCCATCAACCTACTCTCCGAAGTAGGCAGAAGGAGGTATTATGACTCCAATTTTACAGGTAAAGAAATGGAGTTTTGGAAAATTCAAATGGCTTTCCTAGGTTCATATGGCAGTGCCCAGACTGAAACTCAAATCTCCTGACGCCAAGTCCAGTGCTCAGACTTTCCAGCCTAGCGTGTTCTAAAAAAAATAATAATAAGGGTCAGCAATTCCCTCCCACCTGGTCCCACTTCCTGCAGAGACGACTGGCAAGCGGTTGACGGTAATGAATTATGAATTTCCCTCTGGGAAGGGGTGTGTTGCTCAATGAGCTGCAATCCTCTTCTGCTTCAACTTAAGAGAAGCTTGGTTTAGCTTGGCTTAGGTTTCCAGTGGTTAGGGACCCAGGATGAAAGGTCCTTCTGAACTCTGTTATCCAGAATATTAGGTCAGAGAAAAGAGAACCAGGGGCAGATGACTCCGAAGACTTCTGCCAGATCTCCCTACACCCCGATCAGACAGGAGCCATAATAAGGGAACCTCCTTATCCCCCAAGTCCTCAAAAGGCAGTAACATGACACGCAAGGAACCAACAAATTAGTAACCCATTACCTACTGATTTTAATTGGTGATGAGAACTAGACCCAACATGAACTCCTCTCTAGAAATTCTTCCTGTTCCAACCACCTGGCAGGGACATTCCCTCCTATCTGGGAATGCTGGCAAGAAGCTGGCAACAACCAGCTCAACCTGTCCCATCCTCTGAGACGAAGGAAAGAAACCCTTGGATAAGCTACTGAAGCCCAGCGGAGCTCAGAGACCCATGGAAAAGGGGAAGGGCGTTGGTGATAGCTGCCTCTGACTTCTTAGCAAATCTTGGCTAAGCCACATGGAAACAAAAGACCGAGAAAGACACCTCATTTTCATACTTGGAGATTTAAAGACTACTCTTAATTATCCACTTGAACAGCATTTCGCTAACAGAGTGTATAAAGAGGTACTTATATTTAATTTAGAGATGAACTAAGTATGCTTTATTTTGCAATTGCGTCCCTACCTACCGAGAGCTGCTTGCTCACGTTTAGGTTACTATGCAGTGCTTGATCACACACATTACCTGCGAAATGGGAAGAAGAGGTGATGGGAAGGGAACGTGGCCAGAATACGAAGGATACAGCATGGAAATTCCATATATGAAAAGTGGGTAGGGTATGGCGTCTTTGGTTCTTTCTCACAGGGGTTTTCCTTGCTCACCAATCAGGGGAGGGAGAGATCCTGGAATTAGTTTTCATATCTCTTATGTTCAGAGAACTGTCTCAGTCAACTGCTGAGGTGACTTGGCTGGTGATCCACAGGGACAAGGGCTCTCCCAGCGCCATATTGGTGGGAGTGATCCACAAGGTGACAGGAAGCCGGCATCCTCATTACCCCAGGATCCTCTACCTTTCTCGTCTTCACCAAACCATCCCCTTGAACATTTACGTCTTTTCACGGAAGGGTGAGGAAGATCTTAAAGAGCAACGTTAGGGATTCACCTCACTTATTTCCTTGTACCACACGAAGATGAAGAGCTATTGTAGACCTCAGGAAAGCAAGAGTCTCAGGTGGATGCGCTCCCTCTCCTGACCTGTCCCTTTCCTCGTTTCCCTTATCCCCTCAGGGTCCCCTCCAGGATGCATCCTTCACCTTGCCCTGAGGAAACCCGCCCTGCCCCTTCTTCCCTGCTTGTGTCTTGCAAATTTAGCCTTCTACTAGGTAGTAATGGTGGATCTCTTCTACACGTGTTTGAAAACTGAAGGAGATAAGTTCCAAGAATTGGGAAGATGGTGGGGGCTCAAGTTTACATTATACATTCTTCAACAAGAACTACAGCCTGTACACTTACAAGTTCCCTAAGAAGCAAGCCCCCCTCAACAAGCCAGCGCCACTGTTGTTGTTGTTTTCTCTTAGAGATGTCTCAGTTGGTTTTATATGAGGAAAACACATTTCTCCTATTCACATGGCTTAGATTTTGTTTCTTTTGAAAACAAGAACACTAGAATTAGTGTACTACAATGTATTTGATTCCAAAGGTTTTCTTATATAATAAGAGTATATGATGAGTGGATGAAACTTACCCATCAGGGGTGAGTAATGACAGTTACAATTAGATAATGCTGGTGACCTCATCTTTCTATAGTTTATCTCACTGCAAACTGATCATTGAGAGGTGGTTTTACAGCGTCTTCTTTCCATGAACAAAGCTTGCCTTGGACTCCTTCTCATGATAACATGAACTATAAGTAAAATTAATAATGAAAGGAGCCCTGGAAACTTCCTTTAGTGTGTGAGATAAGTGTTACATTTGCTTCAAAATGACAGCAAGCAAGAGGTGACAGTTTTAACAGGGGAGGTCAGCCACTCACATACCTTGATGGAAAAATTAACCTTTTCTATGGAAGAAGTCTGCTCTTCTCAACTGAGCTCACAGATAGGATGGGATGTGAATGAAAACAAAACAAAACAAAACAAAAAAAATGGGAAGCTCACTTAGCCAGCTAGATCATTCAAATAACCCTGTGATCTATGGGTGATAGATCATTCTCACATCTATAAACAGATACGAATAGATTCCACAAGATTGGCCCAAATAAATCAAAATTGGTTGGCCTGTCTCAATCAATCACAAAAGAATATAGCTAATAGGGAAAGTCCATGGGAACTTGATACTTCCCTTTGAAGAATTCCACCAACAAAAGTGATGCTTGCAGACAAATACTACCCCATGCATTCATATAAAGTATGCTCATTTCAAAGCTCTTTCACATCTCTAACTTTTTAATGTCACAGTCTATGAGGCCCATTGTGAGGACATTATTATCTATAGGTTTCAAGTGATAAAATGAAGAGCAAGGGTAAGTAACTTTTTCATGGTCACATACCCATTGGGAGTATGTCCAGAATTATAATCCATGTCACTGGAACTTGAATTCGTCCTCTCCTCCCAGAATATAAGGTTCTGCTCGGTTCATGCCATCTTGGACATTCCTTTTCCAAGGAGAATGAGTGCCCTTCCCAAACTCTACTAAAGTGAAATAATAAGCTGCAACTGTCTCCACCTCTTGACCTTGAGGCACCCTTATAGGTGTTGACAGCCATTTGTCAGAATGAATGAAAAAGAGAGTGTGCCCATCTCCCCCTCTTCCTTTTTCCTGTCCTGTGGTTATTGCTCTGGGTACAGGCATTTCAGACCCTGCTCTCCCAGCAAACAGGATTAGACAAGTTAGTTCGGCATCAGATTTCAGACTTTCAACTTTTTCACTTTTCTTCTCAGCACGTAGGCTTGAGAACTGACACCAAGACAGGAAGAGGAAAAGTGGTAGAGGCAAAATGGAAGATTAAAAGTTGATACACAACTTGGAGCGCGACCTGAGAGAGTCAGAAAGTACGAAGGTAGAGACCTCAAGGGATCTGATGCAGCTAAGCAAATAATACGATGTTGTAACTATGTCAGTGTTTGCCCTGGGGACATATGAAGCCTTAAAAAGGAGGGAGGGGACGGGGGATTCAGATAGAAACCACACATGAGAAAAGTAAGAGAAAAGTAAGTCTTGTCAAAGGTGGGAGAATCAGCACCGGCTATTGAAGTTTATGCATCCCAGTCCTTGATGAAAAATAGATACCATTTACTGAGCTAATGATCTGGATAATAAAGTTTCAATGGGTTAAAAAAAAAAAAGTAAAAAATTGTCTTGCGTCATAGCAGGAGAGAATAGAGGAAAGGTTCCAGGAAAGATGCCTCATCAATAGTGAGGCTGATTAAGAACAAGACCAAATGATCCAGGTGTGCATTGAAAGACAGAACTCTGACTCCATTTACAATTTGGATAAAAGATGCGATGACCTCCGATGGCCCTGTGGAATTCTAGATGCCACACTTGCCATGTGTAGGTGACCACCTGCAAGCAGACATCGACTCCTACAGTAAGATGATGTCACATGCTGAACAGACCCGCTGATTGTCATGTTCAGTTCCCTCACTCTGCTGAGGAAGAAGGGCAAGACATTTCCCATCAGAGACTTGGGTTTCGTTCCTGAATCTGTCTGTCACTCCCTGTGTGACCTTGGGCAAATCGCCTGAGCTCTCTGAGCCCCACTTCTCCGTTGTGCATGACATAGCTGATAACGCCCAAAGCACAGTACTATTGTAAGCATCATACTCATAAAATATGAGTAAAAGTACTCAGTGTCAGAAGGAACTTTGTCAATGTCAGTATTAGTCATTGAGAATGATGAGACCCAGGAGATAAAATGATGCTTCAATGTCCAGTTAATAAAATAGTCAAGGCCAGAACTTGGGGGTCTTAGCTAACGCTCTGTGCTGCTTGGGAACATAATGACTTGGGGGTGTTTATAAATGTTAATACTGTAGCAATTTTTTGAGATGCTCCCTTTTGCGATAGATTGAGCTACACACAAACCCAAACTCAATTGCCACGGCCTTTGTTTCCTTGCCATTCATCCCGAGAGTGCAGAAAAGGAGCGTGTTCCCACGGCAGCTTATCTGGGTCAGCACAGAAATCTACAGGGGTGCAGACAGACAACCACGGTGGGGCCGAGATGTTGCTACCCTCTTAGGAGAGAAAATGGGACCAGTTCCACGCATCGGTGCTCTCCTCCTGCAGCGCCTCACGAGATTGCCTGGTGTCGCCCAGAATGTCGGCTAAGCTGTAAATCCACCCACTGGGTAAGCCCCAGCAACCTGTCCAACCCTGCTGGGAAACAACACATCCGGCCCTTGACGGCACTCATGACTGCTTGGCTGAGAAGTGGTATTTTAAATAAAGAGAGAGAGAGAAAAAAAAAACGCCCTATTATTTTACTCTGGTAATTGACAACAAGTTTCTCATGAGTAATTTTATAGCACTCAGGGTGTGCCGGGGTTTGATTTAACTTCTCTCTTTACAGGAGCCTCAAATTTGCAGTACAGACACTATTTTGAATGGAATGAAATACACTTCAATAGTCTATATGGATATTGTTCATGCTTTAGTTGAAATATCCTGATCCTATGGCCCCTTAAAAGCCTAGTCTAATTCCTTCTCTCAAATTCCACTTTTGGGAAGCAAAAACATCTGAAGTTTGGGGCCCTGAAAGATTATATAACAACTACCCAATAGTTATAGCACATATATAGCTTTTCTTATAATTCTATATTATAACAACCAGTGAGTGATTTCCAAAGCGGAATCTGCAGAAAATTAGATCCTCAAATTTTTCTTTTAAAAAGGGTGGGAACTGGTTTCTGCAGTCAAATATAGTCAGGAAACACTGCCTATTCAATCCTGGTTTTAGCAACTCACAGTATACGTTCGTGCAATAAAGGCTCTGAGAAGTCCTGCAGAAAGAGAGCCTTGTTTCTTACTGTTTTGAACACAGAGTTTCCCACAGTATGTAGAACACAGGAATTCACTATGGAAAAATTAATACACACATGACTATATTCTACCACTTTTTAATCTAACAGTGATCTTTTATCCCACAGAATTTTGAGAAAGCCTGAGCTCCAAGAGAAGGAAGACATTTAGTCAGGGTTTAGGAGTAAACCACAGTCTACTTTGTACCCCAATCCCCCAATTATTCGTTCAACAAACATTTATTGGGTATTCAATATGGATACTAGGCATGGGAGCTGCAAAGATAAATCAGACGTGAAGAAATAAAGAACACAACGCTGTCAAAAGAGAATATGTTGGATAGATTCAAAAGATCTAATCCCACCTCCTTCATATCTAGATGAGGGACCTGGGGCTGAGAGAAATTAAATAATTAGCCTCTGGACGTAGAACACCTATGCACTGCTACTTTGAAGCCCCTTCCATTAGCACGTACACATGGACTGGAATAAACGTTTAGTCTAGAGGAGAAAAACAACGGTTCTATGTACAAGTGCCATGAGTTAAAGGCAGCTACAAACACAAAGTGAGGGTCTCAAAGCCGAGTTTTCGGGAAGGAGCAGAAATTAGGATTGCATATTTCCAGGAAAGACACCAAAGAGGAAATTTGATGATCCAGATGTCCTGCATTGAGGAGGAAGTTGGACACTCAAACCTGGTCTCTGCATCAAGAGGAAACAGGCCTATGGGCGCCACGTTCAAGGACACAGGTAGCTTTTGGACCCTGTCTGGCTGCTGGAATGTCCTGGTGTGTGTGAGATACACAGACACCCGGGGGGACCACTGTGTGCGTTCACAATAAGAGCTCTTCATGGTTTTTGTTTGTTTGTTTGTTTGTTTTCTCCTTTGCTTTTAGTGACATGTTGCTTATGTCTGAAGCATACAGGATTAGTTCAATAATGTGGTTTTTCTTCTCTCTGGCCCTCGCCGGGACAGCACATTCATTCTTAGAGCTTCTATGATGACCTGTGAACAGATGGTTCCCGAGTTTATAAATCCAGTTCTCAATTTCTCTCCAAGCTTCATTCTTCATACCCCAGATTCCTGTTAGGTATTCTCCTCGGTCTCTAAACTTTCCTCTGAATCTTAATCTATCCAGGTTATCTTCTCTCAAACCCTCTTCCCCTCCCAATACCCTATTTCAATCAATAATCTTCCACGATCCCCCTCCACCTCGTTTTCATTCTCTCAGGCACTGAGTGTTGAAAGCCAAGAACGTTTCCCCCTCTCCTTTCCACTTCCCATAGACAAGTCAGTAACTAAGATGTGTTCTTTCTTCTTTGAAATGTCTTTTATCTATCCTTTCCTCTCCCTTTCCATTTGCTACCAATATAGAAGAGACCTTAGTCATTGTGGTTGGATCACCAGTCTTCTAACTCACAGCCGCTATTGACTTTCTCCTCTCAAGTGCCCATGCGTCTCTCGTCCATGACAGACAGTGCACCAGAATTTGTTCAAAACCAAACTGAACTAACACAAAATAGATGCTTGGGATGCTGCATACTTAGTAAGTTCCTAGGGTCACCCTGTCATGGTTAGAAACCATTATCTCATTTGCTCTTGGTGACCATCAAAGCCAGGTGCTCTTTGTGGTCAGTGTCCCCTGGGACACAGCCTCAACTTTCCATCAGCCATGAGAAGCCCTACCTGTTGCCTGCTCACCACATGTCCAATATTTGCTCAGCACCTGATGCCAACACTCTTGAGTAGCCACTACTATACCCTTTTCATGGATGAGACATCCTCTGCCATCGACGCCTAAAATCCTCATCCAAAAGTGACTTCCCGTCTTTCCCACTAGCAAGAAGAGCCAGTATCATGTGAGCACTTTAAAAATCTAAGTTTGCATCCACATTGTTGCCTTTCCCTATTTGGACACCAGTGGAAATAATCAAATAGTGAGGAAAAGAAAGCAAGAACTGAAAGAAACGCACAGATCCTTTAGACAGAATTGGAGGTAGTGAGTAGAGAATAAACTGGAGAGAGCTGAAACAAAAGGGACACAGCTTGTTTAGGACGTGGTCACTGCCCATTAGTGCACAGGACCTGTTGTTCAGGTCAAAGTCAAAGTCAACGAAGTGGTGTGGCCTGGTTTTCCACTTTGAAAAAAAGTACGAGACACCTTCCCCCTACCTCAGGCTGTTTCAGCAGGGACTTGTTCAAACTCTACCCTCCACAGACGAGAGTTCTTGGACCCTTCCCCAGTTTCCTCCAACAATGGCTGCCCACCTCCAGGTCAGCCCTCCTGAGCCCTCACCAATCACAGGAGAACCCTCTCTCTGCGCCTGCCTCCGCCCCAAGAAAGGGGGGCCGTGGGATTACTGCAAATGAAATGAAGATAATCCTAGGCAAGGACCTTTCATCCAGGAAAAGTCTCCAGCTAGTTCTCATCACAGCCCTGCACAATCTCCTCTTAATAACCGGCCTGCCAGAATGTAGCAGAGATTAAACCTGGGGAGGAATGTGATGCTTTGCGCCCCGACTTGGAGAGCTTCGAGCCAGAGGAAGGAGGGGCAGGTAGAGGGCGTGGACAGCAAGGAGGAAAAGAGGAGGGGAAAGCAAGACAAAAGACAACACACTCTGCAATCTTCCTGCTGAAAGCCTTTGTTCAGCCGGTACGTTATTTGGTGCTCTAGACAAAGGCGTAATAATGTACTTTATCTGTTCGGTTTATTATGTGTGTGTGTCATAGGTGTACATGCATATTACGAGCTATAAAATATATATAATATGCGCCAGAAAGAGCGAGAGGAGAGAACGCACATGCCTCTGACTCAGTGAGAATTTGCTTTCTCTTAGGCAAGCTGGCCTCCTGGCACCGTCACTGGGACTCCTTAGGCCAAGTGGTGATTTTGAGAAGAGGTCATTTCCTAAGGTAGAAATCATTTTTTAAAAAAATTAAAAATGACTATGTGAATTCTTGCTTTCAAGAGCCTGGACAAAGAACAAGCAATAAGAACTTGCCCTTGACATCTACTGTCGAGTTGACTGTCGGAAAGTGCAGTGGGGGAGGGAGAACTGCGGTGAGCAATTGACCAGGACGTTATCGCCCAGTAACATTACGGCACGTTCACGTCCCGCTTGCAGGCTTACTCAAGCGAAGTTGCTTATTTTTATGTTTTCTGAAACATGTTCTTTATCAATGAAATATTCATGGAGAGGCTTCCTTAGTGGAATTGAAAAAAAAAAAAAAAATGCTTTGTGTTAAACAAACCTGGGTCCAAAACTTGCCTCCGCCCCTGGGGAGCCGTGTGAAGGTGTGTGATGCTTGTTGACTCTTGGTTGATTCATTTCTAAAACGGAATAATGAAACATACCTGGAACTTCTTTGAAGTGTAAAGACCTTTTTATGTACCCAGTGCACTGCCCATAGCTTTATCACTTATCATTTACAAGGAAGCACCTGGGGAGTGCTTTTGCTCCAGCCTCTGAGCTAGTCCTTCCTGCCTGCTATAAACAGATGGGAGGAGATCCAGGGCTCAAGGAGACTAGCTTTCTCTGACTGGCTTTGGGAGGCCATCCTAACACCCTATAGGATCCATGAGAGAAAGACAGTTATAATCAATCAGGGCTCCACAGAGCACATATTATATCTTAGAAACACAACTCCATTTAAGAAAAGGGCGGGGATTGGCATGGAAATTAGTAAATTTATACTTCCCTCAGGAAAACGGGGAGATACCTAGAAAGCATCTTCAGGACCCATTGTTGCCTCTGAGAGAGCTCGCTCTTTGCAGGACAATGTTAAAGCCCTTGGTTCACGTAGGACCGAGTCTGTGTTCTCTCACTGACCCTAAGAGTCACTTCCCAGCCATCATAAGTTGCATCTCTATAGCCATCCATTAATCCCTTCATTCCCTCATTCACTCACTGAGCAACTGTTTTTTTGATTTAGGAATACTACTGGGAGTTAGGATGTGTGCAGACAAGAAGTGAGAGAAGGGCACATCTGCCTGGAGACCACACCTTAATGCAATAATGGACAATTTTGACAAATCTTAAAAAATCATGTCCTGCACATTCCTTGTTCCCTTCAGCTGTTTGGACATCCGTGAAAATCATCAAAGACAGGAAGAAGTGAAATGCACATTTTTATTAAGCAGCATTGGAGGGACTCAGAGGATTAAAAAAGCGAAGGATAAAAAAACAAAGGAAACTTCCTGTTTAATACACGGTCATTGCCTTTAAGAGATACATTTATCTAGTTGAGAAAACTGGGCCTGTGTACATGAAAAGATAATCGCTTAAGGTAACAACTTAAGAAAAGAAAAGCACTATTTTTTTTAACTTTTTTGAAGGTTCAACGTTCTTTTAAAAATGTCATAACTAGCCTGTATTAATTTTCACATCAGTGTCTCAAACGATATTTGTTTTATTATAAAAGTGCAAAGCATGGAATGGTTGCTGTAATCTGAAATGGATAGAAAATTCTCTGTAAAAGAAAATGGGCTTGCGTTGAGCCTTTTGAGATAATGTAATCATTTTCATGATTATTGATGAGAGAAAGAAGCTTTATTTCTCAAGCACATAGGTTATGCCAGACACTGTGCTGTGTACTTAATTGCAACTGCCCTGTGTGGTCCTCATATTAATAACCAACATGAGTTTTCTTGCCCCATTTGACAGAGGGGAAAACTGAGGCTCAGAGACATTGAATTCAAGGCCTTATAGTAAGTGAAGGTCGTTAAAACAGAACTAGTTCTGTGCAACCCCAAGGTCAGTGCTCATTACTCTGTCAAATGTTTCTCAGATGAGCAAGATTCAGATGAGTAGGAGAAAATGACAGGAGGCAAGTATGCACCATAGCATGGTGACAAAAAAAAAAAAAAAAAAAAAATATATATATATATATATATATATATAAATACATATATATAAATACTATATATATGTGTGTGTATATATATGTGTGTGTGTGTATATATGTGTATATATATATATATCTCAATGGCTTGTGAGGAAAAAGAAAGGTTTGGCCACAGCAAGGACTATTGGTTGTTCCTAATAGCCTTTCTCACCTTCTTGCTTGATTAATAAAACCCTGAATCTTAGCCAGGCATGAATATGGCCCCCCATAGTAAAAGAAAAAAAAAAAATCCCTAGCCTCCTTTGGACTTGGATATGGTCATGTGATGAAATTTTGACCAATGAGATTTAAGTGGAAGCCATCTACACAACTTGCAGAAAATGTCCTTAAAGGGAAGAATTAAATGTGTCCTTTACTCCTTCTTCCTTCTTTCTGGTTGAACTGTGGATTTAATAGGTGGACCTGAAATGGCTAATCCATATCGTGGGTGACCTTGAGAATGGAGGTCACACAAAGTAGAGCAACAAGATGGAAGGAGCCTGGGTCTCTGGGCATGTGCTAGAGCAGAGTTATCACTCCAGTCTTGGGCTGCCTATACTTGGTCTTTGAAATGAGAGAGAAATAAGCTTCTGTGCAGTTTAAGTCACTGTTATTTTGGGTTATACTGCAACTGGCAATTGAACTTAATCCTAATTAGAACATAGTCTAATTTGACTTGAGCCGAGAGTTTCTGTAGGTGATCAGTGGGAGAGCCGGTTGGAAGGAACTGGAGATCCCAGAGAACTTCTCAAGTTAAGGCATGTGCTCTTTTATTTTGTAGGCTTTCTGGGCAGACAAATATAATAAAAGTGGCATTTCCAGAAGACTACTCTGTGTTGTGTAGAGTGTCCCAGTCTGGAGAACTAATGAAAGTGAAAACACTTGGGAAATCAAACCCATTAGCCAGGTTTGAGGTGTTCATGGCCTCACAAAGGGGTCATGACTCAGGAAGTGAAGCTGTAGGATTTGGATTCTAAGTGGAAAGTGAGGGTCAGAATACTGAGAAGACAAAGGTGACTGAGATTTCTCCTTGCGGGGCCGTGGTACATTGGCAAAAACAGAGAACTGAGAAAGGGAAAGAAAAATCACAAAGGGACACAGACTTCTCTTTTAGACTTGTGAGCTTGGAGATCATGGCAAGACATCTGGAGAGACGCATTCAGGGTACATGTGCCAGTAGCTTGTTAGATGAAAAATCTAAAAATACAAGTTTAGACAATGGTAAGCACAAAGGACAGAGCTGACATTGTGGCAGTAGATGAGTTTTCCAAGCAATAAGATACAGGAACTGGACCCAAATCATAAGCATGAGGAGAGAAAAAGAGGCAGCAGAGAGGGAGGAGAGGTGAGAAAAGAGGGAGGAGGAGAGAAATTTGTATGACATATTGTCTTACAATCTAAGGGAAGAGCTTCCATCAACAGTGGAATGTGCCAGAAAAGAAAGAGAAGACCAAATGAGAAAGGATCGTTGAACTTGACAATGAAGAAGTAGGTTATTGTTGACCTTTGAGTGACAGTGTCCCTAGAGGGCTAAGAATGGAAGCCTGGTTTTAGGGGATTAAAGAATGAACGTCTTAGAGGGGAAGGGAGGTACGGTGGAGAAACTTGTAAATACGTGTCAACTGAATAAAAGAAAAAAGGACCGTGGTATCAAAGTCTTTCTTGGGATAAAGAAGCCCTGTATGGATTAGTCAGAAGCAATATAAACTGGGAGGAGCCACCCCTGTAAGCCTTGATATCTTCATGTGTCAAAAGAAAGTATTAGTATCTACCATGAGAAATCACGACAAAGATAAATTAATATGCGTGAAAAGACACAGCACAGAGCACATCAGGTAGTAGTTACACGTCAAATGTCTACCTACCGCTTGATGTGTTCCGATTATGTCTTCCATGTTATCATGTAGTTTTAGATCTAGTTAATTGCCCCTCAAACAAATGCCCCTATGCTCGTGGAGATCAGATGAGAGAGCTCATTGTCAATCCATGCCCACCACTTAGAGAAACAGTCCAATAGCACCTGTGTCTTCCCACTTGGTCTCGGATTTGACAGCAGCTTTTGGCGGATGTGTCAGGGAGGAAAAGAAACCTCAAAGGTGGTGACTCAAACAGTTCTTACTGATTTACAGGAACCAAGGAGCATACAGTGGTCCCCCCATATAATAGGAATACCAGAAACAAAAGCCAGACCATGTGCTAAGCCCAAACAAACGGCTTGGCTCAATTCATCCTACAGAGTGGGTACAATAATCTCCTCCATTTCACACATGAGAAATCGGAGGCTCAGAAGAGTTTAGCAGGTTGTCATTTGGTAGCTCATGTGAGGTAGGATGGAGCTTAGTCTGTGTCTGGAACCCGTGAGTTCTGCCCTCACTTTACGGGCCTGTTTCTGTTCAGGAGTTTTGATACCCAGAAGCTGACAGAGCACGCGTCTCTGCCTCCATGAGCACCTGCCCAGGAGAGGAGGCTGGAGTCGGCCCTGACCCAGACCTGGGATGGCACAGTCATAGGATGACAGTGATACTCCGACAGCATATAGTCAAAGGCAGTCAGAGTGAAGAATGGGCCTGTTTCCAAACAGGGAGGGCAAAAGGGAAGTCAGTGGCCCAAGTACCAGAGACGGAGCTGAGCCTGTCATCCCGTTTATCCAGAGGCAGAGTTGGACCAGGTCCACAGGTCACAGCTTGAACCTCCAAACAGCCTGGCAAATCCTGACAAATGTTATCCCTTCCCCAAGGCCCGTTCAAGCCACCAAAAGCCATGACTTTGTGGAAAGACAGAGACAGCTCTGGCCTTCACACAGCCCAGTAATTGTGGTGGTGGCCAGCCCCCCAAGTGACTCCACCCAACTCAGACACCTCAGAACAGCTATTCCCTAAAGCACGCCTGAGACTGTTAACTCTGTAAATGAAGCAAGTTAAAAGATGAAAGGCTCATGCGTAATTACGCATTCATCAGTCAGAGCTTTAATTACCAGGAGATAAAGGTACCATTAGCGTTTTGAGGAAAACTGGCTCCAGCAAAATGCATTTCTTTTGTCTCCCAGCCAGTGACAACTAACTGTTATCTTCGGAAGGGCTTAGCAGGGAGACTCCAGCCTAAACCACGAAGGGCCCTCAGCCATAAAAGGCAATGCCACTGATTTAGGCACAGCAAATGGGGGAGATGTTGCATGGCTGGGAAGCCCAAGAGAGCTCCCAAGGCATGGGCTCGCTCCCCTGAATGACGGACACTGGAGAACTGGCAGAGACAGAGACATGGAGGCCTGGACGGAAGAGGAAGGGAAACTTTGGAGCCTTGCTTCAAGAAGTACCGTGCTGCTCCCTAGCACAAAATGCAGACTCTCAGGTTCCACCCAAGCACCACGTCATCAGAATCTGGATTTTCACGTGACCCCCAGGTGGTTTATATGCACATTCAAGTGCGAGACACATTGCTTTAGAGGTCCTCATATCCCAGGGCGACATCCCTGCTGCTCCATGTTAAAAACAAGGACTAGGGGTTTGGAAAACTGGAGGCAGAAATGTGTGTGTGTGAGTGTGAGTGTGAGTGTGAGTGTGTGTGTGTGTGTGTGTGTGTGTGTGTGTAGGGAGTGTTTTTTTTCCTTTTTAACATCTGGCAGAAGAAATAGATTTTCCCTTCCCGTGTTGCTTTAAAAAGTAAACATCATTGAATGGGAAGCAAAGTGGGGGCGGAAGTGAAGACTATAAAACACACACAGTGTCAAATTGAAATGATTAATAAAGCTGAGCAGCAAAGCATCCCCCGGTGTGGTGTGAGATGCGACAGACAGGTCAGGGCAAACGCTGGCGAATCCATTTCAGTGCCTCTCTTGCCTAAGGGCTGGGACAGGCAGCAACAGAGAGAAAACCATTTCACAATAAGGAGAAGAGGAAACTGGCAAGAAAGAGACCTCAGAAAAGGGGGGACAGGAGGGTGAGAAGGAATCCTACGGGGAGAGGAATTCCTTGGGTGGCAAGGGTATAGGTATGGTGAGATGTTAGGGCAGCGTTTAGACCATACCCACAAGCTCAGATTAACAGACAGTAAATGCCAGGCATCCAACCCCGGGTTTTGAATAATGAACCAAAATTCTGAGGTGTGAGGACAATTTTTAATCCCCATGCCGTCATTTATTAGAAATGTAAATCCAGAAATGTAAATCTGGAGGTAATTGTAAGTTTTCTTACTGGGCCTCAACTTCCGCATCTGTAAAATGGGGATAATTCTATCAACCTCATAGAGTTGTAAAGATTAAACGAGATAATACATGTTCAACCTCAGCACAATGCCTGGTACATCTCGCACTCTCAAAAATGATAGCTATTATCACTTACTATTTTTCCAGCAAGTATTTGCAGCATTATTAACTTCCCAGCAATTTGTTTTCCTCTTGGCCCTGACCTTAATCTGTCTTCTGAGAGAGGGATAGGAATGATTCCAATGCTTTTATAAGCACTGAGCTCTGCTCTCTTAGTGCTTTCAAAGTATGATCACATATCCCACTCATTTATTCTTTCAAAAACACCGAGAGCTGACTGCATATCAGGCATATTAACCAACTAAACTACACCCATTGGTATCAAAGCATCAACAGAAAGTGAGCCGAGTGACGATGCACAAGGCCAGGAACGTGCTTAGCATCCTCTCCATCACATGCACCTACGTCTCCGTTGGTCCGGTCTGAACAAGCGTGGGACACAGTGCCAGTCAAGCCAGGCTCAGTCACTCTCCAAGGGGCTTCTTAGCACTGGGATGCAGCCTGCCTCCCAGACCAGTCATCTGTCGTATACAGACTGATGTCTTTTGTCCCAAGGGTGTTGGAATGGGAAGGCAGGTGGACCTGCCAACCCGCCTGTTAGGAGGCAGCCCTCAAGAGGAATCCATGCTCAGCAGCGGATGAGTTCGGGTGCCTTCGTCAGAGGCGGGCAACACGACAGGGGGCCTGACAGAAGGACTGAGGTGCAGTCATCCGTCACTGGGTTCCGAGATCAGACGAACCCGGATTTACATCCCTGTGCTACCTCTTATTAGATACCTTGGCCTCAGCTGCTTAACCTCTCTGAGCTTCAGTTTCCTTGCCTGTACAATGGGGAACATCTTAGTAATCGCTTCTGTATGAGTCAGGGTTCTGGCAGGAACAGAGGCACATTCAAACTGGACAATTTAAGGAGCGTTTAATCAAGGAACTACCTATACAGAAGTGGGCAGAGTGAAAGCAAAAAGCAAGGGATAGGGCGGTAAGTACTGTCGGGGTAGAAACAGCGGGGACCATCACCCAGGACTGAAAGGCAAGAACGCAGAAGAAGAGTGACGCACCTTCACAGCAGCTGCGAATGTGATGGAGAGATGCAGCCAGACAAGGCGACCCTGTAAGGCATGTTTCCGCTCGCTTTCCTCTCCTCCCCTCCCCGGCTGAACTCAACTGGAAGCCCAAGGGCAAGGCAGCCTATTGACGGGGTCCCTATAACTAAGTCTTTTGGGGCAGAGAGTAGGGTAGAAAAGAGTAGAGAGTAAATCTGAAGAGGTAAACCAGAAAAATCAGCATAATCTCATAGGACTTATCATCATAGGACTTAAACGAGATCATACCCAGAAAGGGCTTGGTATATGAGTGCATGTAATAAATGTTAACTCTGACAATGACCCTTTTATTTTTACCAATGAGAAAAGTGAAATTTAAGACGTTTCCAACCTTTCCTTCAGTTACGTAGAACCAAGAGTATTCCCGGTTATCAGTCCCAAACTCCTAGAATGCCACCTCTCAGGTGCAACTACTACGGCAGTGACAAGGGGACTTCTCAGCAGGTGGATGGAAAAATCTCAATCTATCGATAAAATTGCCCCCTCTTTGTAGCCTCTCCTATTAGGTTCAGTGGGAGGAATTCAAAGGAAACAGCATCATCGAATGTATTTATGTCATAAAGAGGGGATTCGGGATAGACGTTAAGAGTCTACAAGGATACAAAAATGCATATTTGCAAATTGCAGGTCTGCCTTGATATAATATAAGCTGACGTAGGGTTAAATCTAGTCCATCAGAACCAACACCTCTGTATACCCGTGACCCCAATACTGGCAGACCTAGGTGGCAATGTCAGAATTGTCCACAGAGCAGTAGACCTGAACTTGGCCAGTCAGTGACTCTTGGCATAACCTGTGCTGTGTGTCCCCTTCAGGTGCATTATTCTGAGTATGGCTACAGAGCCCTGCCCGTTCAGAGGGAAAGAGCTTGTTTCGCTAGCGCTGGAGAATCTCAGAGCACCTGGGCTCTGCCTTGCTTAAATTCCGAATTTCAATCTAACGACATTTGCATCTTGCACTGACCTGTTGTTTTGGAAATGATCACCTACAAATGACCTCCTGCGCACCCCAATTCCTGCCATGTCATTTGGTTTTCTACTACCCCTTCTGAAAACAAAAATCACCCCTCTACCATCCACCTTGCCCCTCCATTAGGATCCCACAAAATGCCCATTGAGAACCCAAACAATGTATTTAATTAATCCCCTGTGATGATAAACCTCTTCTGGACACAGAGTGATTTATATGGAAACTTGTCTTTATATAGAGGGTGCCCAAAAAAAATGTGTACCCATTTTAAGAAAGGAAAACTGTATTAAAATTGTAATATTCAATATATACCTATACCAAAAGATGAATACAAGTCCCGTTTGACTTCTGCCATGACAAGAGGTGTTCAAAGTGGTTCCCATCAGCGTCCCGACACTTCTAATTATGGCGAACTGCTGCTTGAGCAACGTTGACTAACATGTCCACTTGTCTACATTTTTTTGGCACCCCCCGTATATTTTACTTTGACTTTCTCAGGGATAGCCGGGAGCCATCCATGAAATACCCTAGAGAATACTACTTTTGCCATCAGCTCCCTCTGCTCTTGGCTTCCACTACAACTGGCAGTCTATAAACTACTCTGCACCTGGCTGTAAACCACAATCTGCTGTATCCCCAGAAGAAAACACACCAACATATTGCACAAAACCTTGGCCTCCTTGGTAAACCCCTATAGCACTTACTCACATCCAAATTGTTTCATCCAGAGCTCATCTAATGGGCAAGTACAGGAATCGAAACAATTCCTCATTAGGTCAAGTGCAGGGAGCCCCGGAACAAGTCATCCCCAGGGAGGGGTGCCAATTCATGTGCTCCGTTCGGGCTCACTGGGCGAGATGGCCCAACCTTCACACAGCCACCAACTTGTTCAACAAGTGGGCAAACAGCTTGACCCCGGGGCTGCGTCCAGGCTGAGTTTATCCCATGGCAACTTGGTTTTTCAATGCACTGCTGCAAAGTACAATTTGAAAATAAGAGAACTACGGCTTGGTCGCCGGAGCAAAGTCAAGCAGAAGCATGCATGCTGAAATGGATGCCTCCAGCTTCAAAATGCCCTACGTGTCAGACCTCTAATTATCAGCATGTCTACGAACCTGAGTTTCATAGTCAGTTCCCAATGCTTTACCTAGAGGAGCAATGAAGATGACACTTCTTACTTCTCCACTGGCTTTTGACTATTTTTAGGACACATGGCTCCAACCAGCATCCAAAAGCACGGGAGGCAGTAGGCAGAGTAGCTCGTCCCAGGAATTGGTGGGGAGACAAACATTAATTGCCGGGCCTTGAAATCTCCTGTGGTTTTCTCTGCCTCTGTTTCCACGTTTGTAAAACTGGGCCAATAACGTGGCCTGTCTCATAAGAAAGCTATGAGGACTGAGCAAGATAATTCATAAAACATTGAGTCTAACAGAGAGTAGCGCTCAATAAATATTAACCCCAGGGAAAAAGAAATGCCTCTGACCCATTCTCTTCCTTCTATCCCTAAAGCTAGTTCAAGCACCATATTAAATACTAGAATGGTTTGTTTCCAGGTAATAGTAGGAAACTTTCAAGCCTAGAGGCATGTTAAATGAAACCGACCATTTCACCTCATTGATAGAGATGCAGAAAGAGGTGGAGGGGGGCCTAGGCAGGCCAGCCTGACCTGGGGGCTGGGATGAGAGGGAGGGGGAAGAACGTTTTAGTAGCTATATGGTGATCAGATGAGCTTTGGTCCATCATCTCTTAACTAGTGAGGTGCTGACTCGGTTGATGAAAACTGGAAAACGTTAATAGGAAAAAATGAATCCCATTAGGCCGCCTCCCCTTGCTGTTGGCTACAAGGCTAAATGCATCACAGGCTTCCAATAAATAGGAACTAATAATCAAATTTAAAAGCGAGGAAATCATTGTTCTCCCCAGCCTGGCTGCCTGCCCAGCTGCTCAGAGGGCGATGAGCCACTTTTTTATCGGAGAGTGGATCTCCTCCCCAGCCCAGAGAAACTGTTGGGAACCCAATCCAGCTGGAAGACATTTCTCAGCAGTGTTTGCTTGGACCATGTCCTTCCTTTTCCAGTACAATCCTCTCACCACACCCCAGGGAACCTCACCCTTGGCTTTTCATTTTTTAATAAGCAACTTGATTTGTTCCAGTTTCCTTAAGGATCAAAGAATAAAGAGTCCACTTCTGGTTTCTAAGCTGGCAGTGCCAAGAGCGGAGTTATATTAAAATCGATCAGAGCCCAGGAAAGGCCCAGAGGAGAGATGCCACTAGTTCTGTAAACCAGGAGAGTCCTGGGACTTCCATTTTGATTCAGACCTGGCATTCGAAGGCACTCCACAGTCTCAAATAATGTATTCCCTCTCTGTCCGGTGCCCTGCGGTCTTCTCCTGGTTAGCTCCTGTTACTGCTTCCTGGGGAAATTGCTGACTAACTACTCGGAATATCAAAATGGGGTTTATTATCAGACATGGCAAAAAAAAAAAAAAAAAGTTAAGTTTTTCAAGGGAGTAAGGGTCAAAAATACGTTAAAGGTGATTATAGAAAGCTTTAACGGTTTTTTTGGGACTGTCTGTGCCATGGAAGCTTCTAAAATACAAAAATATAGAAGAACTTCTGACAAGTGCATTTTATTTATACGGAAGAAATATGACCTAAGCTACTTTAAACACCAAAAGGAAAGGTGTCCACACATCGCCCAAATGCTAAATGGGTCTCCAACGGTGAGATACGAGGGTGCCAAAGACCTTTTTGCTTACTCCGAATTATATCCAGGCCAAACCCACTTTTTTGTTTGTCCTAAGCTATGGGACACTCTATTCTAAGCCAACCTAAGGCAGAAAAATCTGGGTAACAAAAAACAATTAAAAGAAACAATGTACTTTACAAAGGAATCACCAAGGATTTCCTCTGATGATCTCCTCAAACATACCGGGGCTGCCAAAAAAAAAAAAAAAAAAAAAATGTATACACATGACTTGTATTCATCTTTTGTTATCGGGATATATTGAATTTTAATACAGTTTTTTTCTTTTCTTAAAATTTGTATACATTTTTTTGGCACCCTCTGTATTTAAGATTTGCTTACTTCAAATTTTCCATATACACATTGGATTTCTAGGCACTTGTCTATTGTAAACGCCAGGCACACATCTGTAGAGGCCGGTAACTTTTCAGATGTTTTGTCCTTAATTCTTCAGCTAAAGAATTAAACTTATATTTCACCAATTTATAATTCGAACAGGGAAGAGTGAGAGGGAGAACAGAACTGGCTCCACCAAATTCTACTAATTGCAGGTGTGGCTCGCCTCCCCCAGTGCTCACCTTCCGAGGGCTCATGGGACCCTTGCAAACGAGATTTCTGATTTTGCTTCAAGGCTACCCAGCCATCTTTAGAAGATGAGCTCCAGAAACCCCTCTATCAGTATTTACTGGGCCAATCTTTCTGCACACAGGTGAAGCTAGATGCTTTAAGTCCAGGTCAGAAAATCAACAGAGTGAAATAGCCAGGGGAGTCCCAGAGACTCATTGCTTTATGCATAAGCTTTTGGAGGTCTCTAGTGTCAATTCCATAAATTCGTCTCCTGCGTCTACTCTGGGCCCTCTGGAGGAAGCTCATTTTGGTGTTCCAGGGTCCTGGTGCTGGGTGAGGGTGGAGCAGTGGATAGACCATGGCTCACATTCTGGCTAAGCAAACAAAAGACAACTTGGGTGTCACTGGTTGTTATCATTACAGAGGGAATGTAGGACGGGCAGATGGCATCCGAGAATGGAGAATAGGGATACCCAAATTAAAGTCACCACCACTATCCCCAAACACCACACACACACACACACACACACACACACACACACACACGCAGCCCCTCCTCCCTCTAGCATCATAATCAATCATATTCAACCTGAACCATCAATCACACCCTCCAGTTATCAATAAAACTCAAGGACCCCAAAAGGCCTTGGGCTGTCACCTTAGCTGAATTTCCACGGACAGTTTCAGAGCCAAATATATCCAAAGGTGAGAACGTCTCTAAAAAGGAGTCCATTAATCGCGCTCAGCTTTCCTTTACCTTAGGCTGGTGTTAAGGGAGGAAAGAAAAAACAGAAGAAAGGATGCTATCCCATAATATCCCTCCTCAGACCTCTGAGCCAGTTTACCTAAGCGTTGCCACGGCGATGTGTATATAAGTCGGTCTTCACTCTGAACCACAATCTCTGACTTGACAGAGAACACCCATTTAGGCTCCAAAGTCAGGTAATAGCCAGGCAACTCAAGGGCGCGTTTTTTGTTCAGGTTGAAACCTGATATCGCTCCCTCGCTGCAGGAAATCATGAGGGTTTTTTTTCCTTTTTTTTTTTGCATTTTGTTTTTCTCTCTGTATCCCTCTTCCTCTTTTCATCTGTTCCTCACCTTTATAAGGAGAGACCATAAGGAAGAGGAAGAATCTCAAGGATAAGCCTAAGGGGACAGTGAGAACTGGCCTCATCGGGTCGGGGCCTCAGTCTTTGCCAGGAGCAGAAAGAAGAGGGGGGCTTGTCCAGGCACCTGAGTCCCAGTTCCCTCCTCCCTCCGCCCCCCAGCTTTAGAGAGCAGAAACACAGAGTGTCAGAGCCGCAAGGAACCTCAGGGGAGAAACGTGAATCCCTGGGATGGGAAGTGACTTGCTCAAGGTCACCCAGCAGACAGATTTAGTTTCTTGACTTCCATCCAAGGCTTTTCTACAGACATGACCATGACCTCGTCCAGGGTTGCCTAGGAAACCAATATACTTCACATAGGAAGCACGGTACCTGTCCCACACATAGAAGACAGCAACAGATGTCTGAGGAATGACTGAATCAAAGAGTGAATGATTGCCTGCAATGTCAGAGAATAGGCAACTCTTTGTTTTCAGGGTTTCTGGCTTCCAAAGTAAACTCATATCTGCAAAATCACCAATAGCAAAGACTCCGCATCTCTGAGCGCCCAGTTCCCAACCCAGAGCCAGTCCTCTCCCAGGACCCCAGATGCAGCCACCTGTGTTGGGATTAAGAACTACCAGGTTTCTCTTAGTGAGTCACTCTCCTGCCTATCATGGGAATATCAAGTAATTGACAAACAAAACTGTAGGTCAAGTGTGTGCTTTGGGGAGCAAGGAGGCTGGTGATGAGGAAGAAAGCTGTTCGCAAATGCTGAGAGTAGATTGAGAACATAATCCTTCCAGATCCTTCCTCCTGGTCCCATTTTGGACTCAAGTTATTCATTTATAAAAGTTCCATCTCAGATCAGCAGTCTTCTGTGGCTCCAGAACAGAGCCAGGCTCGTTAGAACGTAAAGGGGACTGAACCAACAGTGGTGCCCTTATCTTCACTGAAGCCAATTCAATTAGCCA